>NC_037689.1:146417728-146772923 GCF_003255815.1 Theropithecus gelada | reverse complement strand
AGTAATGGGATGGCTGGGTCAAATGGTATTTGTAGTTCTAGATCCTTGAGGAATCGCCACATGGTTTTCCACAATGGTCGAACTAGTTTACAGTCCCACCAACAGTGTAAAAGTGTTCCTATTTCTCCACATCCTCTCCAGCACCTGTTGTTTCCTGATTTTTTAATGATTGCCATTCTAACTGATGTAAGATGGTATCTCATTGTGGTTTTGATTTGCATTTCTCTGATGGCCAGTGATGACGAGCATTTTTTCATGTGTCTGTTGGCTGTATGAATGTCTTCTTTTGAGAAATGTCTGTTCATATCCTTTGCCCACTTTTTGATGGGGTTGTTTGTTTTTTTCTTGTAAATTTGTTTGAGTTCTTTATAGGTTCTGGATATGAGCCCTTTGTCAGATGAGTAGATTGCAGAAACTTTCTCCCATTCTGTAGATTGCCTGTTCACTCTGATGGTAGTTTCTTTTGCTGTGTAGAAGCTCTTTAGTTTAATTAGATCCCATTTGTCAATTTTGGCTTTTGCTGCCATTGCTTTTGGTGTTTTAGACATGAAGTCCTTGCCCATGCCAATGTCCTGAATGGTATTACCTAGGTTTTCTTCTAGGGTTTTTATGGTATTAAGTCTAACATTTAAGTCTCTAATCCATCTTGAATTAATTTTCATATAAGGAGTAAAGAAAGGATCCAGTTTCAGCTTTCTACTTATGGCTAGCCAATTATCCATAAGTAGATACCATTTGTTAAATAGGGAATCCTTTCCCCATTTCTTGTTTTTGTCAGATTTGTCAAAGATCAGATGGCTGTAGATGTGTGGTATTATTTCTGAGGGCTCTGTTCTGTTCCATTGGTCTCTATCTCTGTTTTGGTACCAGTACCATGCTGTTTTGATTACTGTAGCCTTGTAGTATAGTTTGAAGTCAGGTAGCTTGATGCCTTCAGCTTTGTTCTTTTGACTTAGAATTGTCTTGGCAATGTGGGGTCTTTTTTGGTTCCATATGAACTTTAAAGCAGTTTTTTTCCAATTCTGTGAAGAAAGTCATTGATAGCTTAATGGTGATGGCATTGAATCTGTAAATTACCTTGGGCAGTATGGCCATTTTCACAACATTGATTCTTCCTATCCATGAGCATGGTGTGTTCTTCCATTTGTTTGTGTTCTCTTTTATTTCACTGAGCAGTGGTTTGTAGTTCTCCTTGAAGAGGTCCTTCACATCCCTTGTAAGTTGGATTCCTAGGTATTGTATTCTTTTTGAAGCAATTGTGAATTGTGAATGGGAGTTCATTCATGATTTGGCTCTCTGTTTGTCTGTTACTGGTATATAAGAATGCTTGTGATTTTTGCACATTAATTTTGTATCCTGAGACTTTGCTGAAGTGTCTTATCAGCTTAAGGAGATTTTGGGCTGAGACGATGGGGTTTTCTAAATATACAATCATGTCATCTGCAAACAGGGACAATTTGACTTCTTCTTTTCCTAACTGAATACCATTTATTTCTTGCTCTTGCCTGATTGCCCTAGCCAGAACTTCCAACACTATGTTGAATAGAAGTGGTGAGAGAAGGCATCCCTGTCTTGTGTCAGTTTTCAAAGGGAATGCTTCCAGTTTTTTCCCATTCAGTATGATATTGGCTGTGGGTTTGTCATAAAAAGCTCTTATTATTTTGAGATACGTTCCATCAATACCTAATTTATTGAGAGTTTTTAGCATGAAGGGCTGTTGAATTTTGTCAAAGGCCTTTTCTGCATCTATTGAGATAATCATGTGGTTTTTGTCTTTGGTTCTGTTTATATGCTGGATTATGTTTATTGATTTGCATATGTTGAACCAGCCTTGCATCCCAGGGATGAAGCCCACTTGATCATGGTGGATAAGCGTTTTGATGTGCTGCTGGATTCGGTTTGCCAGTATTTTATTGAGGATTTTTGCATTGATGCTCGTCAGGGATACTGGTCTAAAATTCTCTTTTTTTTTGTTGTATCACTGTCAGGCTTTGGTATCAGGATGATGTTGGCCTCATAAAATGAATTAGGGAGGAGTCCCTCCTTTTCTATTGATTGGAATAGTTTCAGAAGGAATGGTACCAACTCCTCCTTGTACCTCTGGTAGAATTTGGCTGTGAATCCGTCTGGTCCTGTACTTTTTTTGGTTGGTAGGCTATTAATTATTGCCTCAATTTCAGAGCCTGCTATTGGTCTATTCAGGGATTCAACTTCTTCCTGATTTAGTCTTGGGTGAGTGTAAGTGTCCAGGAAATTATCCATTTCTTCTAGATTTTCTAGTTTATTTGCATAGAGGTGTTTGTAGTATTCTCTGATGGTAGTTTGTGTTTCTGTGGGGTTGGTGGTGATATCCCCTTTATCATTTTTTATTGCATCTATTTGATTCTTCTCTCTTTTCTTCTTTATTAGTCTTACTAGTGGTCTATCAATTTTGTTGATCTTTTCAAAAAACCAGCTCCTGGGTTCATTGATTTTTTGGAGGGTTTTTTGAGTCTCTATCTCCTTCAGTTCTGCTCTGATCTTAGATATTTCTTGCCTTCTGCTATCTTTTGAATGTGTTTGCTCTTGCTTCTCTAGTTCTTTTAATTGTGATGTTGGGGTGTCAATTTTAGATCTTTCCTACTTTCTCTTGTGGGCATTTAGCACTATAAATCTCCATCTACACACTGCTTTAAATGTGTCCCAGAGATTCTGGTTTGCTGTATCTTTGTTCTCATTGGTTTCAAAGAACATCTTTATTTCTGCCTTCATTTCATTATGTACTTTGTAGTCATTCAGGAGCAAGTTGTTCAGTTTCCATGTAGTTGAGCGGTTTTGATTGAGTTTCTCAGTCCTGAGTTCTAGTTTGATTGCACTGTGGTCTGAGAGACAGTTTGTTACAATTTCTCTTCTTTTACATTTGTTGAGGAGTACTTTACTTCCAACTATGTGGTAAATTTTGGAATAAGTGCGATGTGGTGCTGAGAAGAATGTATATTCTGTTGATTATGGGTAGAGAGTTCTGTAGATGTCTATTAGGTCCTCTTGGTGCAGAGTTGAGTTCAATTCCTGCATATCCTTGTTAACTTTTTGTCTCGTTGATCTGTCTGATGTTGACAGTGGGGTGTTAAAGTCTCCCATTATTATTGTGTGGGAGTCTAAGTCTCTTTGTAGGTCTCTAAGGACTTTCTTTATGAATCTGGGTGCTCCTGTATTGGGTGCCTATATATTTAGGATAGTTAGCTCTTCTTGTTGAATTGATCCCTTTACCAATATGTAGTGGCCTTCTTTGTCTCTTTCGATCTTTGTTGGTTTAAAGTCTGTTTTATCAGAGACTAGGATTGCAACCCCTGCCTTTTTTTGTTTTCCATTTGCTTGGTAGATCTTCCTCCATCCCTTTATTTTGAGCATCTGTGTGTCTCTGCATGTGAGATGGGTCTCCTGAATACAGCACACTGATGGGTCCTGACTCTTTATCCAATTTGCCAGTCTGTGTCTTTTAATTGGAGCATTTAGCCCATTTACATTTAAGGTTAATATTGTTATGTGTGAATTTGATCCTGTCATTATGATGTTAGCTGGTTATTTTGCTCGTTAGTTGATGTAGTTTCTTCCTAGCATTGATGGTCTTTACAATTTGGCATGTTTTTGCAATGGCTGGTACTGGTTGTTCCTTTCCATGTTTAGTGCTTCCTTCAGGATCTCTTGTAGGACAGGCCTGGTGGTGACAAATTCTCTAAGCATTTGCTTGTCTGTAAAGGCTTTTATTTCTCCTTCACTGATGAAACTTAGTTTGGCTGAATATGAAATTCTGGGTTGAAAACTATTTTCTTTAAGAATGTTGAATATTGGCCCCCACTCTCTTCTGGCTTGTAGAGTTTCTACTGTTAGATCTGCTGTTAGTCTGATGGGCTTCCCTTTGTGTGTAACCTGACCTTTCTCTCTGGCTGCCCTTAAGATTTTTTCCTTCATTTCAACTTTGGTGAATCTGACAATTATGTGTCTTGGAGTTGCTCTTCTCTAGGAGTATCTTGGTGGCATTCTCTGTATTTCTTGAATTTGAATGTTGGCCTGTGTTACTGGGTTGGGGAAATTCTCCTGGATGATATCCTGCAGAGTGTTTTCCAACTTGGTTCCATTTTCCCCCTCACTTTCAGGCACACCAGTCAGACGCAGATTTGGTCTTTTCACATAATCCCATATTTCTTGGAGGCTTTGTTCATTTCTTTTTACTCTTTTTTCTCTAAACTTCTCTTCTTGCTTCATTTCATTCATTTGGTCTTCAATCACTGATACTCTTTCTTCTAATTGATTGAGTCGTTTACTGAAGCTTGTGCATTTTTCACGTAGTTCTTGTGTCATGGTTTTCATCTCTATCAGTTCTTTTAAGGTCTTCTCTGCATTGATTTTTCTAGTTATCCATTCATCCATTCTTTTTTCAAGGTTTTTAGTTTCTTTGTGCTGGTTACGTAGTTCCTCCTTTAGCTCTGAGAAGTTTGATAGACTGAAGCCTTCTCTCAACTCGTCAAAGTCATTCTCCTTCAGCTTTGTTCCATTGCTGGCGATGAGCTCTGTTCCTTTGGAGGGGGAGATGCACTCTGATTTTTTGAATTTCCAGCTTTTCTGCACTGCTTTTTCCCCATCTTTGTGGTTTTATCTGCCTTTGATCTTTGATGATGATGACGTACTGATGGGGTTTTGGTGTGGGTGTCCTTCCTGTTTGTTAGTTTTCCTTCTAACAATCAGGACCCTCAGCTGAAGGTCTGTTGGCATTTGCTTGAGGTCCACTCCAGACCCTGTTTGCCTGGGTATCAGTAGCGGAGGCTGCAGAAGATAGAATATTGCTGAACAGCAAGTGTTGCTGTCTGATTCTTGTTCTGGAAGCTTCATCTCAGGGGTGTATCCCACCGTGTGAGGTGTGAGATGTCGGTCTGCATCTAGTGCGGGATGTCTCCCAGTTAGGCTACTCAGGGATCAGGGACCCACTTGAGCAGGCAGTTTGTCCGTTCTCGGATCTCAACCTCCATGCTGGGAGATCCACTGCTCTCTTCAAAGGTGTCAGATAGGTGCATTTACCTCTGCCGAGGTTTCTGCTGCTTTTTGTTTAGCTATGCCCTGTCCCCAGAGAAGGAGACTACAGAGGCAGGCTGGCCTCCTTGAGCTGGGGTGGGCTCCTCCCAAATCGAGCTTCCTGGCAGTCTTGTTTACCTACTTAAGCCTCAGCAATGGCAGGCGCCCCTCCCCCAGCCTTGCTGCCACCTTGCACTTAAATCTCAGACTGCTGTGCTAGCAATGAGGGAGGCTCCCTGGGTGTGGGATCCTCTGGGCCACATGTGGGATATAATCTCCTGGTGTTCCATTTGCTAAGACCCTTGGTAAAGCACAGTATTAGGATGGGAGTTACCCGATTTTGCAGGTGTTGTGTGTCTCAATTTCCTTTGGCTAGGAAAAGGAATTCCCTTCCTCCTTGCACTTCCCAGGTGAGGCGATGCCTCACCCTGCTTCAGCTCTCGCTGGTCTGGCTGCACCCTCGGACCGGTGCCAACTGTCTGACATGCCCCAGTAAGATGAACCCGCTACCTCAGCTGAAAATGCTGAAATCACCCGTCTTCTGTGTCACTCATGCTGGGAGCTTGAGGCTGCAGCTGTTCCTATTTGGCCATCTTGAGCACACCCCTCCACAAAGGTATAAATCTTTGTGACCTTGAACTATGTAATAGTTTCCTGTATATGACACCAAAAGCACAAGTAACTAAAAGAAGTAAATTGGAATTCATCATGAGTAAAATCTTTGGCATATCATAATTCAAGTCTTTGAAGAAAATTTTTGCAAATTGTATATCTGATAATAATATAGCACCCACAATATATTTATTTTCAAATTTATTCTTATCTTTATTGCTTTCCTTCTGCTAAATTTGAGTTTGGTTTTTTCTTCCTTTTCTAGTTCCTTGAGGCATAATGTTAGACTCTGTATTTGTAGTCTTTCTTTTTATAATGTAGGCATTTATTGATATGAACTTTCCTCCTAAAACTGCTTTTGCTGCACATCATAGGATTCATATGTTGTTTTCCTTGTCATTTGTCTCAATATATTTCTAAATTTCCCTTTTGATTTCTTCTTTGACTCATTGGTTGTTCAGGAGCATACTGTTTACTTTATATATATTTGTCAATTTTCCAAATTTTCTTATTATTGATTTCTAGTTTCATACTGTTATGATTGGGAACAATACTTGATGAATTTGATCTTAAATTTGTTAAGACTTATTTTATGACCTAATAATTAAACAATTAAAAAACAATTAAAAAGCAAGGCAATTAAAAATGGGTAAAGGATTTCCATAGACATGTCTCCAAAAGGAATACACAGGGGCCAGTAAGTACATGAAGGAATGCTCAACACAATTAGCCATCAGGGAAACAGAAATCAAAACCACAATTAGGTACAACTTCACAACTCCTGAGATGACTGTAATTTTTGAAAAAATAGGAAAATAAGTTGTGTTAGTCTGTTTGATCTGCTATGACAAAATACTTTTGATTGGGTAACTTATAAACAAGAAATTTTTTTTGCTCACAGTTCTGGAGGCAAGGAATTCCAATAATAAGGCTCCGTCAGATGTTGTGTCTGTTGAGGGCTCACTCTCTGTTTCATAGTTCATGCCTTCCCACTGTGTCCTCACATAGTGGAAGGGGGCTAGCTAGCTCTCCAGAGTTATTTTTATAAGGGCACTAATCTCATTCATAAGGGCAGAGCCCTTATCAGCTAATCACCTGCCAAAGGCCCCAACTTTTCATACTATCACATTGATGATTAGGCTTCAACATAACAATTCTGGGAAGACATAAACACTCAGTCCATCCTGCACAAGTGTTGGTGAAGATATAGAGAAATTGGAACCCTCATGCATTTTTGTTGAGAATATAAATTTATTTCTGCAACTGTGAAAACCAGTTTGGTAGTTCATCAAAATGTTCAACACAAAGTGGCCATATGACAGCAAATCTGGTTTTCACCCAAGATGATTTAAAACATGGCCACACAAAGACTTCTACACAAATGTCCACAAAGCATTATTTATAACACTTAAAAGACAGAAACATTCCAAATGTTCATCAACTGAAGAATGGATAAACAAAATGTGGTATACCTACAATGGAATATTATTCAGCCATAAAAGCAACAATGTACTGATACATGCTACAATGTTGATGGGCCTTGAAAGCATTATGGTAAGTGCAAGAAGCCAGTCAAAAAAGATCACATATGATTCCATTTATATTTGATGTCCATAAAATCAAGACTACAGAGGCAGATAGTAGATTAGTTGTTGATTAGAATGGGAGAGGGAGAGGAAAGAGAGTAGAAGGACGATAACTAAAGAGTTCAGGGTTTTTTAAAGAGGTAATTAAGATGTTCTTAAATGAACTGGAGTGAGGATTGCACATATCTGTGAATATATTACAAACCATTAAGTTGTCCATTTAAAAAAAATAAATTGAATGATATGTGAGTTATATCTCAATAAAGCTGTCATGAAATCAAAAGAAAAACATGTGTAGACAAAATACATATTGATTTAGGCTTGTACTTTGGCTAGGATCTAGCAGAGCATTGAGACTGTTAGTCCCACTGGACTGCTTTCAATGGAGGAAAAAAGATATTTACAATAAAAAACTGAGGTGCTGCTATTAAAAGAAGGTGGGCTGGATGTATAAACTCCTCCAGTAAATTATAATTTTACAATAAAATCCTAATATGTTACCATAGACTACTAGGCCCTAGATGGCTCATTTTCACCTGCCTCTCCAATTTCATCCTCTTACTTCTCTTTCTTCTCCTTCTTCTTTTTGTGTCTCCTTGGACACCTTAAGGTCATTTATACCTCAGGGCATTTTTATTTGCTGTTCCCTCTACCTGCAGTGCTTTTCCCCCAGGTATTTACACAGATTTCTTCTTCTCATCACTCAATTCTCAGACCACAGGTTATCTTTTGAGAGAAGCCTTCTCTGACCATCCTCATCACAGTTGCTGGCCATTTTACCACTTTGTCTTCATAGACATTGTTATTATTTGATAATATTTTTATTATACTTATGTGTTTATTTTTTTTTTCTCCCTGTCATCTGATAGAATGTCAGCCCTATGAGAGCAGGAGCCGTGATTATTCTATTCAGCAAGATGGTCTCAACCTCTAGCATAGGGATTAGCACATAGTATAACCTCAAGAAGTGTTTGTTAAATGAACTAGTAGCTTAAAAGTCCCAGACTTACAGAAAATAACCTACTTTCTGTACTGCATGCTATTACATTTCTTTTAAAACAGAGCAGTGAAAAGGAAAATAGAATCTCCAATTCCATCCGGGCATTGAAAAAAATCCTAAAGGAAGTTAAATCAGTGCTGCGAATGGGACCTAGGGAGCCACTCTCTGGGAGGCTGTGGCCCAACACATTTCTTCCCTATTTATTTTCACACTCTCAAATTCAATCCTTTCTGTCTCTGTCTTTGTAATGTAGACACATATAATAGGTAGTTAATTGGGGCCTCATCTGCTATATGTTTCTTTTTTCATGAAAGCAACTGTCCACATCACTGTTCATAGGTTAACTCAATTCCTTCTCTTTCTTCAAAATATTTCTAATTTGTACCTGTTTATACTGTGCTGCCTGGTGTTAGCATGCATAAAAGAACTTGGTTACCCCTCTCCTAGAGGCATCTTAAAGTCCGAAACAGAGTTCTAGTGTCCATGGCAATCTTTGAAATGGTTACGGGGTCATGGCTCAGAGGCTGCAGCCAACCTGAGAAAGGCAACACAAGAAGGTGTGTGACAGATGACAGATTGCTGCTGCTGAGTTGGCTCTGAGACCTGGCCTAGCCCTTGGTGCTGAATGAATGAGTGTCAGATGCCCACCTGCATAGAGGGAATTACAACACATAAGCACACTCATTCATGGGTGGTCCAGTGCTGAATGCCTTTCTGCATTGCACTACCTCTCTATCAGCAGCCTGGTCATGCATGAATAAAGAGTTACTGGCTCCAGTCAAACCTGACAGCTCATTGGAATGGTGGAAATGTGCTGGGACTCTATTCTTGGAGAGACTTTAGGTAATCTATACCAGTAGGGGAACAGCTACTAAGCCGTTGTCTTGGTGTTCACTAACCATTTAAATGGGAATTACCTTTGGATAAACCAGTGAGGACAGCCTTGACCAGGAAGTCCTTGACTCAGAATAGGTTTCTTTTTGTCCCAGCCACAGGATCTTGGAGACCTGTAGACCTATTAAACCACAGGTCTATGGATGAAATTTTTGGGATGCAGGTTGCAACCTTACTGGAGAAAATAAGACAGGAAAGTGGAGGTAGCTAGTTGTCTCATTTTATTTTCTGTAACTATGACAGAATACCCGAGAATGGGTAATTTATAAAGAAAAGAAATTTATTTGTTACAGTTGTGGAGGCTGAACATTCCAAGAGCATGGCACTCGCATCTTGTGAGGGCCTTCTTACTGTGTCAAAACATGGTGTAGGACATCACATGGTGAGAGGGCAAGAGCATGCATGTCATACCAGGTCTCTCTTGCTCTTCTTATAAAGCTACCATGATGATTTTATGTAATCCTAAGTAACTCCCAAAGGTCCCACCTACAATAAAAATGTGAATTAGTGTATTAAGTTTTCAAACACATGAAAATTGGAGGACATATTTAAGCCATAGTACTAGTAGTCTAGGTTTGTAAAGCCTGACTGAGTTATTCCCTCTGAGATTGTTTCCCCTCCTTGCCTCACTGGAAATGGTTTAATTAGTTATCCTGTTGGCACAAACTGCCCAGACTTCCCATGTCTATTTTCAGGATTGGATAGGAGCGCTTGGAAGAGCAGCCCTTCCTGTGGGCAAGGCCCTGAAACCACTAGCCATTTGCTCTACCTTATCTTTCTCCCCTGAGGATTTGAAGGTTTAGTGCCACATTTAGACACATGCAAAAATAACCCCTATATGGTCTGTGTGCTTTAAAGAACCTTACTCTGAAAAGGAGAGAGTGGACCTGAGGAGATGTAACCACACAGAATCCTTGGATCACCTTCTAGATCTAAGTGGGCACCTGGGAAGCTGGAATTCCCTGCCTAAATGTTCACAAGCCCATTCCTATTTCCAGAGAGTTCACGGACTCCATTCCTGGGTGTGTATTCCTGGGGACACACACACACGCGTGCACACACACACACATTTATGTGATTACTTGTATGCTTAAGGGGTTTCTAGGAGGCAGCTGTTTGTTATCTGGGGAGAATGTGGATGAAACTTAGAAGCATGGACTATAGGGGCCCATAAAACATGTGTAAGGCCCCTCAAAATGAAGGGTGAACCCAGAGTAGGAAGAGAAGAGAGACAGGTGGGCCAGTTACTGGGGTCTGGTCCTCTCCATGTCACCACGTTTTGGTACAGAACTCTAAGGAGTCCAAGGATTTTAAATTTGAATGTGACTTTCCAGGTTGTTGTGCATATATATTTGTTTAGGTAGAAATATAGAACAGTTTGTTAGCTTGATTTACAAATTTTAAATATTTAGTACAAATTTTAAATATTTAGATATGATATTTGAGTCTGCATTTATAATCTTATCTGGAGCCCTGTGGATTAGTCAAGTTTCTCTCAAGAGATTTAGTTTAAGAAATGAGCTCACACAATTGTTGTGGGGACTGGCATGTTTGAAATCTGCAGGGTAGGCTGGTAGGTTGGCAGAGAAGAGTTGATATTGGAGCTTGAATCTTAAGGCAATCTGAAGGCAAAATTTCTCTTCCTCAGAGGCCCTCAGTCTTTTTCTCTTAAGGCCTTCAACTTATTGGGTGAAGCTCATCCACATTATGAAGAGTAATCTGCCTTACTCAAAGTCTATTTATTTAAATGTTAAATCTAAAAGATCCATTCACAGCAGCATATACTGATGTTTTACCCAACAACTTGGCACCATAGCCTAGCCAAGTTGACACAAAATCAATTGTCACATCCAGCAAATGCTAGGAGCTGACCTAAGCAGACTCGCCTTTCACTGCCACCATATGCTCGTCTGCCTTAGGGTCTTGTTAGATCAGACCAGTTTTCTAAATTCTTCCCAAGCCTCATGTCTGGTGAAAGTGTAAGTGGCCTCTTCTTTTAAAATGATGGTCACTGTGAAAAACCTCAGGAAAACAGGCTGGGATTTTTTTTTTTTAAAGTGGTACTCTCTATACCAGTTTTACCTTTCATTTCCTTCAATAAGAGGTCCTCATGGCTACTCCAGCCCCTCAGGATTGTCTCTGTCTACACAGAATATTTCAGTCCTCCAGACTCAAGCGGGATTCCCCAGTATGTCAGGAGAAAATCAGAACTGGAGACCACTCAGTCCACAAACAGGGAAGGTGTGCATGAAGAGCAACATGATACAGTAGAATGAACAATGGACGTCAGTTCAGAAGATGTCAGATTGAATCTTGGCTCTGCCACTTATGACTGTCCTTGAGAAGCCACTTTAAACTCTTAGCCTCAATTTTCTTATGTGTAAAAATAGTCACAATACTACCCACTATGAGGTTTATTGTGATGAATTTTGGAGAAAGTGTACATGACAGCAAATAGAAGTCACTCATTGTCATCAGTTAAGTCTGAAGCTCTAAGAACAACTAGATGGAAAACTAACAACGTGATTTAAGACTTGAACAACACTATAAACCAACTAGATCTTTTAGACATCTATAGAACACACTTCACCCAAAAGCAGGAGAATATACATTTTTCTCAACTACACATGGTATGTTCTCCAGGATAGGCATATGTTAGTCTATAAAACAAACACTAATAATTTTAGGATGATTTAAATAATACAAAGTATCTGACAACAGTGCAATTAAATTAGAAATCATTAACAGAAAAAAATTTGGAAATCCCTAAATATGCAGATATTAAACAACACACTTCTAAACAACTCATGATTCAAAGAAGAAATCACAAGGGGAACTAGAAAACAAATTGAGATGAGTGAAAAGAAGGCATAACATATAAAAATGTGTGAGAAGCAGCTATAAAGCAGTGCTTAGAGGGAAATTTATAGCTTTAAAAGCCTATATTAAAAAACAAGAAATATCTCAAATCAATAATCTACCTTTCACCTTAAAAAAAAAAAAAATAAAAAAAAAAAAAAAAAAAAAAAGAAACTGTAAACATTCCAAAACCAGCAAGAGGAAATAAATAATAAAGGCTAGAGTGGAAAGTAATGAGAATATAGACAAACAGAAAAAAATCGACAAAATTAGAAGCTGATTCTTTGAGAAGATCAACAACATTGAAAAATCTTTAGCTAGACCAACAAATAAAAAGAGAAAAGACTTGAAAGACTAAAATCAGGAACAAAAAAGGGAACATCAATACTGACCTTACAAAAATAAGGACTGGGTACAGTGGCTCACACCTGTAATCTCAGCATTTTGGGAGGCTGAAGTGGGAGGACTGCTTGAGCCCAGGAGTTCAAGACCAGCCCGGGTAATGTAGGGAGACCCCCATCTCTACAGAAAAAATTTTGAAATTAGCCAGGCATGGAGGCACACACCTGTGGTCCTAGCTACTTGAGAGACTGAAGTGTGATGACTGCTTGAGCCCATGAGATGGAGGCTGTAGTGAGCTATGCTTCTACCACTGCACCCCAGCCTGGGTGTCAGAGTAAGACCCTGTTTCAAAAATAAATAAATAAATAAAAATCAGCTACTCAGGAGGCTGAGGCAGGAGAATCGCTTGAACCCAGGAGGCAGAGGTTGCAGTGAGCCAAGATTGCGCCACTGCACTTCAGCCTGGGCAACAGAGCTAGGCTTTGTCTCAAAAAAATGAAACAAAACAAAACAAACCAACAAAACAAAACAAAACAAAAACAAGATTACTAATTGTTCTGAACAATTTTGCCAATAATTATATAAGTTAAATAAAATAGAAAAGTTCTGAGAAAGACATATACTATAAAAACTGACTTGATAGAAAATAAAAAAATGTGAATAAGCCTATAACAAGTGAAGAGATCAATTAGCATTTTAAAAAAATCCCACACAAAGGCCCACGCCGAGAAGACTTCACTAGTGAATTTAACCTAACATTTAAAGATGAATTCATAAAAATTCTTCTGAAAAAAAAAAAAAAAGAAGCTGAGGGAAGACTTCCCAGTGCATTCTAAAAGTCCAGTTTTATTCTTATAGCAAAGCCAGACAATGAAATATTAAGGGAAAAAAAAACTACAGACCAACAGCCCTTATAAACATACATGCAAAATCCTGAACATGATATTACAAAATTAATCCAGCAACATATAGAAAGAATTATAATACAATGAATGAGTGAGATTTATTCCAAAAATGCAAGGTTGGTTAAACACGTGAGAATCAATTGAAGTAATACACCATATCAATAGAATGAAGGACAAAACTCACATTATCATCTTTTTAAAATTTTTTATATCCATAGGTTTTTGGGGGAACAGGTGGTGTTTGGTTACATGAGTAAGTTCTTTAGTGGTGATTTGTGAGATTTTGGTGCACCCATCACCTGAGCGGTATACACTGTACCTGATTTGTAGTCTTTTATCCTTCACTCCATTCCCATTCTTTCCCCAAGTCCCCAAAGTCCATTGTATCATTCTTATGCCTTTGCATCCTCATAGCTTAGCTCTCACTTATAAGTGAGAAATATGGTGTTTGGTTTTCTATTCCTGAGTTACTACCCTCAGAATAATGATCTCCAATTCCATCCAGGTCGCTGTAAATGCCATTATTTCATTCATTTTTATGGCTGAGTAGTATTCCATGGTATACATACATATATACACACACAATGTGTATATACATAATATATATCACAATTTATTTATCCATTCACTCATTGATTGATGGGCATTTGGGCTTGATTCATTTTGTTTTGCAATTGCAAATTGTACTGCTATAAACATGCATGTGCAAGTATCTTTTTTCATATAATGACTTATTTTCCTCTGGGTAGATACCCAGTAGTGGGATTGCTGGATCAAATGGTTGTTCTACTTTTAGTTCTTTAAGGAATCTCCACACTGTTTTCTCTGGTGGTTGTACTAGTTTAGATTCCCACAAGCAGTGTAAAAGCATTCCCTTTCCACCACATCCATGCCAACATCTATTATTTATTTATTTATTTATTTTTTGAGATGGAGTCTCGCTCTGTCACCCAGGCTGGAGTGCAGTGGAGTGATCTCGGCTCACTGCAAGCTCCATCTCCAGGGTTCACGCTATTCTCCTGTCTCAACCTCTCGAGTAGCTGGGACTACAGGCGCCCGCCACCATGCCCTGCTAATTTATTGTATTTTTAGTAGAGACAGGGTTTCACTGTGTTAGCCAGGATGGTCTCTATCTCCTGACCGCATGATCCACCTGCCTCGGGCTCCCAAAGTGCTGGGATTACAGGCGTGAGCCACCAGCCCGACCAGCATCTATTTTTTGTTTTTGTTTTTGATTATGGCCATTCTTACAGGAGTAAGGTGATATCATATTGTGGTTTTGATTTGCATTTCCCTGATCATTAGTGATGTTGAACATTTTTTCATATGTTTGTTGATCATTTGTATATCCTTTGAGAATTGTGTATTTATGTCCTTAGCCCACTTTTAGAATGGAATTATTTGTTTATTTCTTGCTAGTTTGTTTGAGTTCCTTGTAGATTCTGGATATTATTCATTTACTGGATGTATAGATTGTGAAGGTTTTCTCCCACTGTGAGCTGGTGAGTTGTCTTTACTCTGCTGTTTTTTTGTGTTTGTTTGTTTTTGCTTTTTTTTTTTTTCTGAGTTTAATTAAGTCCCATCTATTTATCTTTGTTTTTGTTGCATTCGCTTTTGGGTTCTTGGTCATGAAGTCTGCACTTAAGGCAATGTCTAGAAGGGTTTTTATGATGTTATCTTCTAGAATTTTTATGGTTTCAGGTCTCAGATTTAAGTCCTTGATCCATCTTGAGTTTATTTTTGTGTAAGGTGAGATATAAGAATCCAGTTTTATTCTTCTACATGTGGCCTGCCAATTATCCCAGCACCGTTTGTTGAATCAGGTGTCCTTTCCCCATTTTGTCACATGATCATCTTAATAGAAGGATTAAAAAGTTGGTAAAACCCAAAAACCATTCATTATTGAAATTCTGAAGAAGCTAGGAATAGGAGAGAACTTCTATGAAAAACCTACAGCTAACATTATGCTTAAGCTGAAGACTGAATGCTTTGTTTGCATGTCAGGAAAAGATTGGAAATAAGGTGAATATGTCTGTTCTTACCACTTCTATTCAGCATCATACTGGAGGTTCTAGCCCATCCAATTAGGCAAGGAAAAGAAATAAAAGTCTTCAAGCTTGGAAAAGAAAAAATAAAAATATGTTTATTCACAAATGACATAATTCTTTTTACAAAAATCCTCTGAATTCACACACAATAACATTATTAGAACTAATTAATGAGTTTAGCAATGTTAAAGGATAAGAGATCAGTATAAAACTATCAGTTGTATTTCTAAACACTAGTAAGCAATGTAAAAATAATTAAGAATATAATTTACTTAATAATAGCATCCAGAAAATAAAATACTTAGAAATAAATTTAACAAAAGAAGTACAGGACGTATGGACTGGAAAATACAAAACACAGTTCACAGGAAATAAAGAACATTAAATAGAGAAATATTCTATGTTCATGGATTGGTAAGAGGACAATTTTCCCCAAATTGATCTATAGATTCAACATACCTCTGTCAATATCCCAGCACAAGTGTTCATAGCAGTATTATTTATAACACATAAAAAATGTAAACAACCTATAAATACCCAACAACTGATTAATAAACCAAATGTGTTGTATCCATACAATGGGATATTATTCATCTGTAAAAATATATGAAATACCAATAAATGCTACAACATGGATGAACCTTGAAAACATTATGCTGAGTGAAAGAAACCAGTCACAAAATACTATTATACATACTGCATTTGAGTGATTCAATTTGTATAAACTATCCAAAAGAGATAAATCTGTAAAGACATAAAGTAGATTAGTGGTTGCTTAAGTCTTGGGAGAGGTTAGGGGCAGTAGGTAGTGAATATAAATGGGTACCAGGGATCTCTTTGTGGTGAAAGAAATCTAAAACTGGAGAGTGGTGATGGTTGCACAACTGTAAATTTAATAAAAACAATTGAATTGTACATCTAAAATTAATAAATTTCATAATATGTAAATTATATCTCAATGAAGCTGTTAAAATAAGCAAACACACAAAATCCTAAAGCTATGGACCCTGAACTTGGTTCTACGAATACAGCGAAATTGGGGAAGAGAGGCCTTGCTGGCCAGCAGTTCCCAATTTAGAATTTCTAATTTTAATGCTAATCTCAATTTCTTGTCATTTGCTAATTGTTCATGATAACCTAGATTTTTTTCCTCATCAGTGAAATGACCTTGGGACAGCCTTCGACTGCTGAAGCTGTTACATTTTAGGAAAACCCATAATTCCTCCATTTCTTTGCATCATTAAAACCACACAACCCCATATCTACTAAAAAGTAAAGACAGCTGAACTTCCACTATAGTGTGTAAGTGATAATGTGTGTAGCCCCAACATGGAAGCAGTATTTCTAAAATCTCATCTTTGGTTTTCACTTTCAATAATAGGGATGTAGATCTGGCAGTTGGGGTGGCGGGGTGCTGTGTGTGATAACACTGAATCTACACTGCCCCTCCAGAATGTTTATTTCTTCCCATCACCCCAACAGCCTAAGCAATCCATAGTATAATTGTATTCAGCCACTGAGCTATCAGCAATGCAATAATGCAGACCTTCCAAATGCTTAATGTAGTCATTAGCTGTGCAGCATAGTAGAAATGTATGGATATGGTAGAGGGCTGGGGGATAGCTATTTTTAAAATGAAGACAAATAATAGAACAGCTGCATCCCTCCACCAGGAGAACCTGTTTTCCTTTTTAGTTTAGGAGTTTGGAATTAACTCTGTAGAGAGCAGTTGAAAAATAGCATTAGAAAGAACCAAAATACTCAAGAAAGGGAGGCAGGGCAGGGGCTCACAAGAAACGTTCTTCTCTGAGGGCACAATGGTTGCTTTCTGCAGCCAGCAGCAGGCACTGCAGGTGGGGGAGACCCAGGGATGATACCAGACCCTTCCATTGCAAATGTGGTGGAGTCGCATAGCATTTGTACTGCTGTTTTAAAGTAAAAATGTCTCCTAGAAAGTAGGAGACTCCAATTTGTAGGAAGAAAAAAGTCGGAATGAGAAAAATTAGTCCATATCCCAAAAAAAAACATTAAGAAGTCTCTTAGGAAACTGATTGAATTTTTACAGAGCAGTGCTGTCCAATATGGTAGCTACTAGTCATATGTTGATATTTAAATTTGCATTAATTAATATTAAATAACATTAAAACTTCACTTTTTCAGTCACACTAGCCACATTTCAAGTGCTCAATAGCCACATGTAGCTAGTGGTTACCATTATTGGAGAGTGTATATGTAGAATATTTTCATCACAGAAAGCTCTTTTGAATAGTGCTTTTTAATCTAGAACAATATTAAAGGCATCAGTGTATTTTTGTATGGTGCCATTCACTTATCCTAAGAAGTAGGGAGATGGTATCTGTTGAAGGAATATTATTTTATGAGATTAAATTAGGGCCAATAAGCATTGTCAGTATGCAAGTGGTTCCTGGCACTTGCTCAGTGTCCTCAGCTTCAGGCACTCTTCCACTATTTCTCAAACCTGGCTGCAAACCTATCCTAGAATAACCTAGGGAGCCTTTAAAAATCCCAATGCTAAGGCCACAAAACTGATTAATTAAATCAGAGTCTCAGGTGATGGGGGCAGTTATCAGATTTTTTAAAAATAAACTTCATTTCAGAATAGTTTTAGTATTACAGAAAAATTGCAAAGATACCACAAAGTTCTTATATACTTCATATCCAGTTTCCTCTATTATTAACATCTTACATTAGTTTGATGCATTTGTCACAATTAATAAATCAATATGATACATTATTATTACTCGGCTTTATACTTCATTCAGATCTCCTTACTTTTTACCTAATGCCATTTTTTGGTCTCAGGATCCTATTCAGAATAGATAACATATTACATTTAGTCAACATGTCTCCTTAGGCTCCTCTTGGTTGTGTCAGTTTCTAACGGTTTCATTATTTTTCATGACTTTGACAGTTTTGAAAAATAATTGTTAGGTATTCTGTTTAATGACCCTCAATTGTGGTTTGCCTGATATTTTTCTCATTATTAGACTGAGATTATGGGTTTGGGGAGGAAGACTACAGAGACGAAGTGCCATTCTCATCATGTCACATGAAGAGTTCATGCTATCAACATGACTCATAACTTTTTATGTTGACATGGCTGTAATAGTGTTTGTTAGGTTTGTCTACCATAAAGGTACTCTATTTCCTCCTTTTCCATAATGTACTCTTTGGAAGGAAGTCACTTTTAAGGAGTGGGGAGTTATGCTGCACTTCACTGAGAGGAAAGTACCTATATCAATCATTTCTAGTTCTTCTACATGAAAGATTTGTGTCTTTTCTCTTATTTATTATTACAATTATTTGATTTTATAAGTATGGACTCATGCACATATATGTTATACTTCAGGTTGTTGGCTATAAAAATCCTCTAGGAATAAATGCTTGGTGCCACAAAGTAAAACCAGCACTTAGGCAAAAGTTTAATTCTCTCAGCAAGACAAATTACTTCTGCAGAAGGGTGCTACCTGCGTCAATCAAGATCGCAAGAGCACGTGGAACAAAGGAGACTAGGGGGTTTTATATGGTTAATGCAATCCCTAACTCTGTGTCTCTCCCCCATGGGCTGGGATCAGACCACACAATTTGAGCTGACCCGATTGGCTACTTGTGCATATTTTTCTAAATATAGAAGGGGAGAGGGACATGCAGTACAGAGGCGGAGCATGTGAGATATGCAGTTTCGGGAGAACAATGGGTGGGGGCAGGTATCCAAGGGAACAGATGTGAGTTATGGATTGGAGCTGGTGGGAAAGGGTAGGCTGTTTTACAGTAACTAGGGGCAAGGAGGAACAGGAAAGTTGAGTTTGAGAACAAAAGACAAGGAAGTTAGCAGGCTAAATTTTTGAAGGGAAACTCAGAGAAATTAATTGTATCATACAAGATTATAATCCAATAATAAGTTATTTATTTTGTTCTTTAACTTGTTCTATCTCTGCCTATCAGAAGCTCTTTCAGTTGACATGTCTATCCTTTTGACATACCCCTATAATGTAGTGGGTTTTTTTCTTAGCACTTTCTTATGTTATGTACTATGGAATGCTCAAGGATCATCTTGAATATATCTTGACTCATTCCCAGAATCAGACATTTTTAAGGGAGCACTGTTTCTTTTAATTGAAAAATGGTATTAGAGGCCAAGATATGGGCACTAAGTGTACTTGTTACTACTGAGGTATCATAGCTTTTAGGCCAACAGAGCAACAAAATATATGTACCTATACTAACTTGAGTATTTACATGCACATATCTTTCCATATTTCTCTATATAACCATCTTTATATAATTGAAGCTGAAGATAAGTTCATACTGATGTCTTCAATTCTTCATCACCACATAGGTCATTCTAGCCTTCTCCTTTTACATATGTGTACCTACCCACTCCAATTATGAGAACTGGTTCCCACCATATGCCTCCATTTACATGATTGCTGAATTCCAGTAAACATGTGTAGTAGTATTAAATTTGCTAGCCCAAATATATCAACTAGAGTAGAAGGCTTATGTGCAGTTCTTACTGTCTTTAGTCCTACAATCTAAAGCAAAATACACTCATTTCCAAAGTTACTTAGTTCGGCAACTTTTCTCCCATCTCCTTTCGTCACACATTTGTAATAGTGTTTGTATTAGTCCATTCTCACACTGTTATAAAGAAATATCTGAGACTGGGTAATTATTTTTCTTTCAATATATTTATTTAATAGTTAGGAAATACACCTGCTGCTGTAATTGATAAACCCTTAAATCTCAGTGGCTTAACACAATAAAGTACATTTCTTACAACACTTCAAAACCAGTGTTCTTGGTGGGCAACTCTCCTATAAGTAGTGATTTAGTTTGCCAAGATCCTCCCTTCCTGTGCCATTTTCACCATGTGACTTCCGGGGGCTCCTTTGGGGTTCTTTCTTTCCACTTAGCTTTGAGTAGAAAAGAGTGTGGAGGATCATACAAGGGCGGTTTTCATGGCCTACATGGTTTACAAGTAGTCTACATCACTTCTACTGACATTCCACTAGCCAGAATTTGGACATATGACTACCCCTAAGTGCAAGAATGGCTGAGAAATGTAGTTTATCTGGGTTTCCAGGAGGAAAAGAGAATGGGTTTTATAAATAAGTAAGTAAAATTTTAAATAAGAATTGTAATTAAAAATATTAAATGATAAAAAGACGAACTCCCTAGTGGGAAAAAAAATGGCCAATACCATTGACCAATAAAAATATTAAATATTCAGAATCATTAAGGGTAAAACTAAGATACAAAAACATATTTCCCTATTAAACTGTCAATATTAAAAATAATAATACCATGTTATTTTCCCATGCTGCTGAGAAATTGTCTAGACAGTCTCAGACACTGTCTCATAAAAAAATGGGTAAAAATATTTTTTCAGGTTTCAGAGGACAATTTGACTATTTATCTGAAAGACTTTTGAATGTGTATAGTCTCTGATCTAGGCTTCCAATTCAAAAAAAAATTATCAGGAATAAATAATCAGAAAAGTATTCAAAGATTCAAAGATTTCTGTCTTTCATATTCTATATCACATCGATGAGCAAATCATGTTAGATCTAACTTCACGATATATCCAGAATCTGATCCCTCTTTCAACCTCCACTCCTTTGTTACCTGTAATCCAATTTTCACATAGTAGTCATCATAATCCTTTAAAAACTTATGTCAAATAAGGTCACTCTTCAAAAGCCTTTAAGAGCTCTATAGTTTTCTCATCTCAGAGGAAAAACCCAACTTGGCCCCATGTGATCTACCCCATCACAGTCCATGCCAAACTTCTCTGGTCTAATCTCTACTTTCTACCCCTTCTCTCCTTGCACCCTTTCATTGGGCTACACAGACTTCATTGCTGTTCCTACATGAACCAAGCATACTTCCTCTTCAGGGCTTTGCTGTTCACCATCCACATTTCTGCTTCAGTGTCAGTGTAGCTGATCCTATTCCCTCCGTGTAAAAAGCAATGTGCTCTCTCCATCCACCTTTCCTATTTCCTTCCATAATATTTATCTCCATCTGATATACATCCTTGTTAAATGACTGGGTAATTTTTAAAGAAAAGAGGTTTAATTTACTCACAATCCTGCATGGCTGGGGAGGCCTCAGGAAACTTACTATATGGCAGAAGGTGAAGGGGAAGCAAGGGCCTTCTTCACATGGCAGCAGGAGAGAGAAGCTTAAGGAGCCAAGGGGGAAGAGCCCCTTATAAAACCATAAGATCTCATGAGAACTCACTATCATGAGAACAGCATAGGGGAAACTATCCCCATGATCCAATCACCTCCCACCTGGTTTCTCCCTCAACATGTGCGGATTATGGTGATTACAATTCGAGATGAGATTTGGGTGCTTGTTACTACTGAGGTATCATAGCTTTTAGGCTGACAGAGCCAAATGATATCACAGTTCAATTCTTTATTTCACATTCTGTATTTCATCTTGGGATCCACTGACCTCAAATGATTTTTTAAATTTGGATACATTAAGACTCACTCTTTGTAATGTAAAGTTCTGTGGATTTTGAAAATATAGCATTATATATCCACCATTACAATATCATTCAGAACAGTTTCGCTGCCCTGAAAATTCCCCCGTATTCACTTATTCAACTGCCCCCATCTCACCACAAGCCCTTGACAATCATGATTTATTTGTCATCTCTACAATTTTGCCTTTTTCAGAATGTCACATAAATAGAATCATACAATATATAGCCTTTCAGGTTGGCTTCTTTCAGTTAGAAATATGTATTTAATATTCATGCATATCTTTGCATGGTTTCTTGGCTCATTCACTTTATTACTAAATAATATTCCACCTGTATGGATATATTATAGTATGTTTATCCATTCTCCTATTGAAGGACATCTTGCTTGTTTCCAGTTTTGGGTGATTATGAGTAAAGCTGCTATAGACATTGAAATGCAGGTTTTTGTGTGGATGCAAGTTTTCAAATCAGTTGAGTAAATACATAGGAGTATGACTACCGAACTGTCCAGTAAAATTATGTTCAGCTTTGTAAGCAACTGCCAAACTGTTTCTAAAGTGGTTGTATCATTTCATATTCCCTACCAGCAATGAATGAGAGTTGCTGTTGTTTTATAGCCTCACCAATAATTGGTATTGTCAGTTTTTAATATCTGGCCATTCTAATACATGTACTTTTTTGAAAACCCTTAAATGTATTGAAATGTATTTTACATAAATTAAAAATTAGTCTATTTTATTGTACAGTTGTATGAGTTTTGACAAAGTGTACACCTGTGTAACCACAACCACCATCAAGATATAAGACATTTCCATCACTGTACAGGATTACCTTCTGTCTCTTTCCAGTCATTCCCAAAACCTTATCTCACAGGTCTGTAAATATATATCTGTAAAAATATATGCACCCAACACTGGAGCATCCAGATATATAAAGCAAATATTATAACAGCTAAAGAAACAGACCCCAATACAATAATAGCTGGATAATTTAACACCTCACTTTCATCATTGAACAGATCTTTAATGCAGACAATCAACAAAGAAACATCAGACTTAATCTGAACTATAGATTAAATGGATCTAATATTTACAGAACATTTCATCCAAGAACTGCAGAATACACATTATTTTCCTCAGCACATGGGTCATTCTCAAGGATAGACCATATGTTAGGTCACAAAACAAGTCTTAAAACATTCAAAAATGGAACTAACATCAAGCATCTTCTCTGATCACAATGGAATAAAACTAGAAATCAATAACAAGAGGAATTTTGTAAACTATACAAACAAACAGAAATTAAACAATATGCTCCTGAGTAACCAGTGGGTCAATGAAGACATTAAGAAGGAAATGGAAAAGTTTCTTGAAACAAATGATTTTAACCACTTAGTGTGGTTTAAAAAAGTGTGAAGTTCAGTGAGATACAGTAAATTCATATTGTTGTGCAACCATCACCATCATCCATCTCCAGAACTCTTTTTTTCTTGCACAACCGAAACTCTGTATCCATTAAACAACTCCTCTTTTCTCCAGCCTCTGGCAACCACCTTTCTACTTTCTGTCTCTATGAATTTGACTACTGTAAGTCACTTATATAAGTCAAATCATATGTATTTGTCATTCCGTGACTTGCTTATTTCATAATGTCTTCAGTTTGTCCAAGTTTTAAAGTGTGTCAGAATTTTCTCCCATTTTAAGGCTGAGCAGTATTCCATCCTATGCATACAGGATCACATTACACATATCCATTCATCTTCAACAAGCACTTGGGTTACTTCTAATTTTTGGCTAATGTAAATAATGCTTTTATGTACGTAGGTACACAAATATCTTTCCAAGTCCCTTCTTTCAATCTTGTAGATATACAGTCAGAATTAAAATTGCTGAATCATACGGTAATACTATTTTTAAATTATTTAGGAGCTGTCATACTATTTTCCAAAGAAACTGCACCATTTTACATTCCTACCAGTAATGCTTGTACAAGGACTGTAATTTCTACATATCCTGCAATATTTAACATTTTCTTTTCTTCTTTGTTAAAAATAGCTATCCTACTGTGTGCGACGTGATAGCCCATTGTGGTTTTGCTTTGCATTTCTTTAATAATTAATGATTTGAGGATCTTTTAATATTCTTGCTGGCCACTTGTATATATCCTATGGAGAAATTTTTATTCAACTATTTTGCCCACTTTTTATTGGCAAAAGTGTTTACTATTTATTTATGTATTTTTTGTTGTTGAGTTGTAAGTGTTCTTTATATATTCTGGATATTAACTCCTTATCTGATATATAGCTTGCAAATATTTCCTCCCATTCTTTGGGTTATATTTTCTCTCTGATGATAGTGTCCTTTGATGCACAAAAGTCTTTAGAATTTAATGTAGTTCAATTTGTCCATTTTTCCTTTAGTTTCCTGTGCTGTTGATGTCATATCCAAGAAATTATTGTTAAATCCAATGTCATGAAATTTTCCCATTATGTTTACTCCTAAAGGTTTTTAGCTCTTTTGGCCTTTGATTCATTCTGAGGTAATTTTTGTATATGGTGTAAGGTATGGGTCCAATTTAATTTTTTCACATGAGGATTCCCAGGTTTCCCAGTACCATGTGTTGAAAAGATTGTCCTTACCCATCCAATGGTCTTGGCATCCTTGTTGAAAATCATTTGACTATGTATGTGAGGAATTATTTCTGGGCTTTCTATTCTATTCCATTGGTCTATATGTCTGTCTTTGTACCAGTACCACATTGCTTTGATTATTGTAGCTTTGTTGTTGTTGTTGTTGTTTTGAGACTGGGTTTTGCTCTGTTGCCCAGGCTGGAGTGCAGCTGGGACCACAGGAGCATGCCACCACATCCAATTAACTTTCAAATATTTTGTAGAGATGGGATCCCCCTATGTTGCTCAGGCTGGTCTCAAACTCCTGGGCTCAAGTAACCCTCCTATCTCAGCCTCTCAAGGTGTTGAGGTTATAGGTGTGAGCCATTGTGCCTGGCAATTACTGTAGTTTTATAGTAAGTTTTGAAATCTGCAAGTGTGAGACCTTCAACTCTGTTCTTTTTCAAGACTATTGTGGCTGTTCTTGGTTCCTTTATATTCCACAGGCATTTTATGGTGAATTTTTCTATTTCTGAAAAAAGTGTTGTTGGGATTTTATAAGGTTTGCATTGAATCTGTAGATTGCTTTGGGCGGTATGAATATTTTAACAATATTAGTCTTCTAATCCATGAACAAAATATTTTTTAAATTTTATTGTTGCTGTCTTTAATTTCTTTCGGTGTACAAGACTTTTGGCTCAATGGATAAATTTATTCCCAAGTATTTTGTTATTTTCTATGCCATCGTAAATGGAATTGGTTTTTAACTTTCCTTTTCAGATTGTTCATTGTTAGTGTTGAGAAATGCACTGATTTTTGCATGTTAATTTTGTATCTTGCAACTTTGCTAGATTTATTAGTTGTAACAGTATTTCGTGGAATCTTTAGGAGTTTTTACATATAACATCATGTTGTCTGCGACCAGAGACAATTTGACTTCCTCCTCTCCATTTTGGATGCCTTTTATTTTTTCTTGCCTAATTGTTCTGGCTAGGAGTTCTAGTACTATGTTGACCAGAAATTTAAAAAGAGTGCATCCTTGTCTTGTACCTGATCTTCAAGAAAGATCTTTCAGTCTTTTGTTACTGAACATGATGTTAACTGTGGGTTATTTATGACCTTTATTATATTCAGGTAGTTTCTTTTTATTCCTAGTTTGCTGAATGTCTTTATCATGAAAGCATGTTGAATTTTGTCAAATGAATTTTCTGCATCAATTGAGATGATCATGTATTTTCCTTTCATTCTATTAATGTGACATATTACATTGATTTATTTTCACATGATGAACCATGATATCCTGTTGTTAGTATTTTAATATCTGTAGAATCTTTAGTGATGTCACCTTTCTCATTCCTGATATTGGTAATTTGTGTCTTGTCTCTTTTTTCCCTGATCAACGTGACTAGATGTTTATCAATTTTATTGATTGATCCAAAGAGCCGGATTTTGATTTTACTGATTTTCTCTATTGTTTTTCTATTTTCTATTTCATTGATTCTGCTCTGTTCTTTGTTAGTTTTTTCTGCTTATTTTTCATTTTCTCTTCTCTAGTTTGTTAGGGTATAGGCTAACATCATTGATTAGAGACCTTCCTTTTTGTCTAATAGAGGTCTATAATGCTATAAATATTCTTCTAAATTCTACTTTGTGTTCGACAAATTTTGTTATATTGTGTTTTCTTTTCATTTAGTTTAACATACTTCTACATTTCCCTTTTAATTTTTTTCTTTGATCCATGAGTTATTTAGTTATTTTATTTCGTTTACAAATGTTCGGAATTTTTTCAGATACCTTTCTCTTCTTGATTTCTTTTTTTATTTGAAAGAGATATCTATTCATGGGTGTATTATTTACTAGTTTCTAAAAGTACACACTTCTTATTAATATCTAATTTAATTCTATAGGTGTCAGAGAATATAGTTTGTGTAACTTGAATGCTTTTAAATTTAATGTGACTTGTTAATGACCAAGAATATGGCCTATCTTTGTAAACGTGCTGTGTGCATTTGAAAAGCAAATGTGTATTCTAATGTTGTGGGGTGGAGTGTTCTATGAATGCAGTTAGACTAAGTTGACTAATTTTGTTGTTCAAGTCTTCTATATCATTGCTGATTTTCTGTTTATATTTTCTATTAGTTATTAATAGAGGAATATTGAAATCTCCTATTATAATGGTAGATTTTTCTCATTAATTTTAGTTTTTACTAGTTTTTGTTTCATATATTTGGAAGCTCTGTTTTTAAGTTCATAAATTCTTAAATTGTTACATTGTATTGATTAATCAATACCTTTAACATCATAAAATGATTGTGTTTTACTTGTGGTAATATTATTTCCTCTGAAATCCACTTTGCCTGATACTAATATAGCTATTCCAGCTTTCTTTGGACAGCTGGACGTCAGCATGGAATATCTGGCATGGTGAACTATCTGGTGAAAATGAATATTTTCACCCTTTCTTTTTTGAACCTATTTGTGTCTTCATATTTAAAGTGGCTTTCTTTTAAGTAGCATATATTTAGGTTTTGTTGCTTTATTAATCTGATTTATCTGCCCTTTGGTGTGGTTTTTAAGAACATTTATATTTCATCTAATTTTTGTTATGGCTGAGTTTAAATCTACCATTTTTATATTTGTTTTCTATTTGTCCCATCTGTTTTTTGTTCCTCTTTCATGTCATTTTTGGATTAACTGAGTTTTTTATGATTCTATTTTATCTCCTTTGTGGGCTTGTTAATTATAACAAGTGTTTTGTTACTTAGTATTTCCTGTAAGTTTTATAATATGCATCTTTAACTTATCACAATCTATCTTCAAGTGACATTACACTGTTTCACATGAAATATGAGAGTCATACATAGTATACCTGTATTTCTCCCCTTTTAGCCTTTGTGATATCATTTTATTTCGATATGTTATAAATCCTACGGTACATTTTATTTTTTCTTTAAAAGAGCCAATCTTCTTTTTCTAATGACTTTATTGAGGTGTCACGGATACACTACACAGTCCACTCATTTAAAGTGTAAAATTCTGTTTTTTGCTGTATTCAGAAATATATACTTATTACCACAGTCAATTGAAAATGTCTTCATTGCTTCAAGAAAAAAATGTGTATCCTTTATCTGTCACCCCTCTATACCCTGTCCCCGTCCCAATTCCCCATACCTAGCCCTAAGCAACAATTATTCTATTATTTGTCTCTTTAGATCCCTATTCGGGACATTCATAAGAATGGAATCATACAGTATATGGTCTTTTGTGATTGACTTATTTAACTTGGCACGATGTTTTCAAGATTCATCCATATTGTAGCAGATATCAGTGCTTCACTTTTTATTAAGAGTGAATTAATATCCCATGGTCTAGCTCTACAACATTTTGTTTATTCATCCATTGACTGACATTTTTTTTCCAGCTTTTTTTTTACTACTATGAATAATGCTGCTATAACAATCTGTATATAAGTTTCCGGGTGGACATGTATTTTCATTTCTTTTGGGTATACACCTAGTAGTGGAATTGCTGGATTGTATGGTAACTATGTTTAATTATTTGAGGAAGTGCAAGAGTGTTTTTCAAAATGGCTGCACCACTTTACATTCCTACTTGCAGTTTATGAAGTTTGGAATTTTTTCATATCCTCACCAACACTTGGTGGTATCTGACTTTTTGATTGCAGTCATCCTGGTGATCATGAAGTGGTATCTCATGATTCCAGTGATCTTTCAAAGAGATTTAAATAATGAGAAAAATTGTTTGTATTCACTCATGCAGTTACCAATTCCAGGACTCTTCATTTGTTTAGATTCTAAGCGGGTTTTGTTTTTCTTCCTTGTAGTACACATCTGCCTTTCAACTTTTCTGTCAGAGGAAGCTTTATTTTGCCTTTATTTCTGAAAGATAGTTTAAGATAGTATAAAGAAGTTTAAGTTGAATTATTTTTATTTCAGTACTTTAAATATCTCGCTTTACTCTTTTCTAGTTTCCCTGTTTCTATTCAGAAATTTTCTATTATCTTCATCTTTGTTCCTCTGTATGTCAAATTTTCCCCTCTGGCTGATTCTAAGATTTTCTTTTTACCGTCGGTTTTAAGCCATTTGATTATGTCTTAGTGTAGCTTTCTTCTTGCTTCTTGTGCTGCAGTTTGTTGAGCGGCATAGATCTGTGGGTTTACAGTTCACATCAACTTTTGAAAAATTTTGCCAATTTTTTCTTCAAATATTTTTGGACTTCCTCTCTCTCCTCTGTCTTTTGTAGACATCAACTGCATGTATATTTTGTTGCTGGCAGTTTGCACCATCGTTTATTAATTATCTATTTATTTATGTTTTAGTTAGTTTTCACTCCATGGTTTATTTTAGAGTATTTTTTACTCTGTGTGTATCTGTGTCTATTGGTATGTCTTCATAATCTTTTCATCTCCAATGCACAATCTGTCATTAACCACATCCAATGACTTTTTAAAAATCTCAGACATTTTAGTGTTCATGTCTAGAAGTTGGTTTGGATCTTTTCATATGTTACATTTTACTACTTAACATGCTTAATCTTTCCTCCAGCTTCTTGAACATATAGGATGTAGTTATAATTGTTGTTTAATATCTTTTCCATCAACCTATCATATTTTTAATTTTCTGTCAATTTTGATTGATTTTTATTTTGATGAAAAGAAAAATAGGTTTCATAGGTTGTGCTTCCCGCTTCTTTGCCTGTCTGGTAAATTTTTATTGGATACCAGGCATTGCATATTTTGCCTTATTAGTTACTAATATGTTTACATTTACTAACATGTTTACATTTACTAACATGTTTACATTTCTACTAAATTGAGCTTTGCTTTTGATCTTTGCTCTGGGATTCAGTTCTGTGGAAGTTGTTTGCTTGTTTGTTTGTTTTCAGATCTTACAGAAGTAAAAGTTTTCCTAGTTAGGACAAGAACAAGAACAGAGTTTAGTTTAGGGTTAATTTTTTTTTTTTTTGAGGCAGGGTGTCACTCTGTCATCCAGGCTGGAATGCAGTGGTGAGATCATGGCTCATGGCAGCCTCAAACTCCTGGACTCAAGGGATCCTTCTGCCTCAGCCTCCCCAGTAGGTGAGGCAACAGGCATGCACCACCAGGCCTGCCTATTTTTTTTAACTTTTTTTTTGTAGAAATAGGGTCTCATTATGTTGACCAGGCTGATTTTGAACTTCTGGCCTCAAGTGATCCTCTTGCCTCAGCCTCCTAAAGTGCTGAAATTACAGGCTGAGCCACCATGCCTGGATTATGGTTAATTTTTGACTATTACTGAGGCAAGACCCTTTTTAGTACTTTAACCTAGGACTTCTCAATTGCATCACTACTGACATTTTGGTAGAGATAACTACTAGTGGTGGGAGCTTTCCAGCGCGTTGTTTAACTTTCATACTAGATATCAGTAGCATTAACCAGTTGTGACAACCACAAATTTCTCCAGTCATTGCCAAATGTCCCCTTGGGGCCAAAATTGCCTTCCTTTGGGAACTACTGTTCTAACCAATGCTCCCTGAATTGTAAGATGTTACACATTGACTACTGACAGTAGGTACTGTTTCTGAATATGTATGATCTCTGAGCACTATTCTCTACAATCCTTTTGGGTGGTTATTTCCCTAGCCTTGCACAGTTTCTTCTCTTGCATGCACAGATTAGTACTCTCTTGATTACTTGAGGGAGACCACTGCAGATCTCTGAAATTTTTTCTCTGTACAGCTCTCTCCTTTTTGGTATCCTCTCATATGAACTCTAATCACTTTAATTTTCTCAGATTCCCACCTGTGTCTACTTAATTAAAGGAGGTTTCCTAAGTTACCCCTTTCTGTGTTGCACCCTGAAACTTTCTCCAAGTAGTAGTCTGGGCCAATATTAGGGCTCACTTCATTTGTTTTTCAGTTTTTTCAAGGATAATTCTTTTTCATTGCCTGATGTCCAATGTCTTGAGTGCTATTATTTGCATGTTTAGTCTAGCCTTTTAGTTGTTTTAGAAAGGAAGATAAATCCTCTCCATGATACTTTGTCTTGATTGGAAGTAAAAGTAACATTTAGGAGGTTTTAACATTTTTCAAATATTTGAGACATTTCCAGATATTTTTGTATTGTTGTTATTTATTTCTAATTCAACTCTACTGTAGCCATGAAACCTGTTTTAGTTAGGATTCTCCATAGGGACAGAACTAATAGGGGATAAATACGTTGTGTGTGAACATTTTATGATATATATATATACACACACACACACATATACACACACACACACACACACACACACACACGTGTGTGTGTGGGGGAATTCACTAGGAAGAATTGGCTCACAGGATCATAGAGACTAAGTCCCTCAATAGACTGTCTGCAAACTAGAGAAATATAGAAGCTGGTAGCATGGCTCCTAGAGAAGCCAGTAGCATGACTTCCAGGGAAGGTGTTAGTATGGACCAGTCCAAGTCCTGAAGCCTCAAAACCAGAGAAGCCGAAAGTACAGCCTGCAGTCTGAAGCCAAAGGCCTGAGAGCCATTGGTGCCAGTCCCAGAGACCAAAAGCCAAAGAACCTGGAATCTGATATCCAAAGGCGGGAAGATGAAAAGGGCATATTGCTCGGGAAGATAGAGAAAGAGAGAAAGTGAACAAAGGAAAAAGAGCAAGCAAACCGAATGTCCCCCCTTCTTCCATGTGCTTTTTTGTAGCTGCACCAGCAGTAATCAGGTGGTACCTGCCCATGTGGAGGTCAGGTCTTCTTCCTTCAGTCCAGTGACTCACATGTCAGTCTCCTCTGGAAACACCCTCACAAACACACCCAGAAACAATGCTTCAGCACCCATCTTGAAATCCCTTGATCCAGTTAAGTTGACATCTAATATTAAGCATCATAGAACCTTCTCTGTATGGTTTCAATTATTTTAAGTATATGGAGACATGATTTACGGGCCATACATGTGGTCTCTCTTGGTGAAATGTCCAATATGACTTTTAAAATACTGTGCTTTGTGCTGTTAGGGGATGGATGGAATGTTTTATAAATGCCATTTAGGTAAAATTCGTTGATAGTGTTGTTCCATTCTTCTATATATTTACTAATATTTAGGATATACTTGTATCAATTACTGAAGATAGAATATCAAAATCTGTAAATGTAATTGTGAATTTGCCTATTTTTCATTTTCTTTGTGTCAGTTAGTGCTTCATGCGTTTTGAAGGTCTGTTATATACATTTAGATGTTTAGAATTATTATATTTTTGATGAACTGGCTCTTTTATAATTATAAAATGTAAATGTTCCTCACTAGCCTGAGCAATATTCTTTGTTCTGAAGTCTTGTTTATCTGATGCTAATATAAAAATCCAGCTTTCTTATGATCAGTGCTTGAATGCTAAATCTTTTTCCATTCTTCTATCTGTGTCTTCATATTTAAATTGTATGTCTTATATAGAGCATTTAATCATTTTTGCAGTGCACCATTTTCATTTAATGTATTTTCAATTTGTTTGGAATTAAATACATTGTTGTTTGTTTTCTGTTTTCCCCACATGTTCTTTGTGCAGGTTTTTCTTTCCTGTCTTTCTTGGTATTATTTAGGTATTTTATTAGCCTTCCATTTAATCTATTTTCTTGGCTTATTAGCTCTACCTCTACATTTTATCTTATCACTAGTTGCCCTAGTATTTCCAATATGCATCTTTATCTTATCATGGTCTTTCCTCAAAAGATATTTTATCCCTTCATGTACACTGTAAAAACATTACAACAATACTTTCCCATTTCCTCTTCTATTTTACACTATTATTTTCATAGATTTCCCTCTACATATGTTATTAACCACACAATCCATAGTTATTATTGTTGCTTTAAACAGTCACTTAGCTTTTAAGTAAATTAACAATAAAGAGTGAAGACATTTAAAAAATATTTACCCATATATTTAAACTTCCCAGTTCTCTTTATTTCTGTGTATAAATCCATATTTTCCCATCTGGTATTATTTTCCTCCTGCTTGGTGAAATTCCTTTAATATTTCTTGTAGCACAGGTCTGATGATAATGAATTATATCAGATATTGTTTGACTGGAGAATTCCTTATTTTGCCTTTATTTCTGAAAGATATTTTCTCAAGATTAAAATTCTAAGTAAACATATTTTTTTCAGTGCTTTTGTTCCGCAAAAGATTTTGTTTCATTGCCTTCTGGCTTGCATAGCTTCTGATGAGAAGTTATTGTCGTTCTTACGTTTGTTCTTTGGATGTAATAACTGTATGCCTGTTTCTCTGGCTGCTGAGTTTTTTTCATCACTATATTTTAAGATTTGATTATGACATGTATTAGTGTAAATTTTTGTGTGTTTATTTTGTTTGAGATTTTAGATTGATGTTTATTTTTTTCATCAAATTTGGAAAATTTTCAGACATTATTTCATTTTTAGATCTATCTATTTATCTAATGATTTCTTCCCTTCTATTTCTGTGACCCCAATTATATATATGTTGAATCATTTGATATCATTTGATATCATTTGATTTGATATCCTCTCTCAGGTTACCAGGAACTCTGTGTTTCTTTAAAGAGTGTTAGGCTTTTTCCACTTAAGCAGGAGAGTCTTCAGTAGCCTTTTGTCAAAGAATAATTGAGCCCAGTACTCAGGTGTGGTTCTTCTTAGTGATCGCTTTTCTTCCAATGTAATATTAGCCTCCAAGTAATCACTACAGGGTCTTTGTTATAATTATTTTTGAGCAGGAATTTTCTTGACTTTTATATTATTTCAGTGTGACTTACTAAGTAACACTAATTTTTTAACAGTTTAAGACATGTTTGTAATTGGTCACTTCCCCTTCTGCCAACACATCCCTTTTAGTGATATTTAGGTGTTTATACATGTTTGAATATATTTTAATAATTTAAAAATTGTAACAGTGATACATATTCACAGTTAATAATTTGAAAAAAGCAGATAAGAAAGAATGAAAAAATACAAATTATTCATATCACCCAACCCCAGTCAGAGATAAATGCTTTGAACTATTTGATATGCATATTTCTTATATATATAATCTTCTATAATAACTGTTAATTTTTAATATAATAATTGGGATTTATACTGTGTACTTATTGAGCAATCTGCTCTTTCACATAATATACCATGAATATCTTTCTATCTATTAAGCATTCTACTTTATTTGCTTAACAGTCATGTATATAATGCTTACTGTATTTCAGGTATTGTTCTAAGCATTTTACAAATATTAACTTATTTATTCCTCATGACATCACTATTAGGTAAATGCTAATAACATCCCCCTTTGCACAGAAGAGGACACTGAGATACAGAGTAAAGTAATTTGCCCATGGTCTTAGAGATAGCCTTGTAAATAATGGGGCTGAAATCAAGCTCAAGTGGTCTAAAAGATAGTTTCACTTTGTGTTCTAGATATAATCTAGTTTGTGGTGTTTTTTTTCACCAAGACACATTAATAAGGCCCAGATGAAGTAGTCTTCATTGTTCCATGCCTTATGCAAAGGAATGGGTTGGTTTTTTCTGCCTTGCATTCCATTTCCTTTGCTCATGATCCCTGATTTCTTTTTGAGGACTCTTCTCTCACTGTGTTCAGTCTTGGTTGGGCAGTAAATATGGATGACAGCCCTTCCACTTTCAAGGCTGGACAGGGTGTATGGAGATTCCTTCTATCAGATCATCCCCCTCACTGCCCCGATGAAGCTGGGGGCAGATACATAACCTTAGCATGGCCAATTGTGTGCTGTTTCCTAAGATTTTAATCTTTGAGGGTTTTGAATTTATTTGTTTCACCACAATATCAGCTTCACAAAGGCAAGGATTCTGAATGGTCTCTGGCATACTAGGACTCAGTAAATATTTTTTGAATAAATGTATGAATATGTAAAACACTTAGCACAGTGCCAGTCACACAGTAGATGCTTAAAAGTTGGAGATATTACTACTGTTATCAGTTTTTCTGCTATTTTACATCTCCCACTACCAGAAGGAATGTTCTTTGAGGAATGTTGTCTGTTTTGTTTGCTGCTATATCCTCAGCACGTAGAGGATATAACAGCATCCTCTATCTGTTATCATGTGCCTGGCACATGATAAGTACTTGCAAAAATGTGTTGGATAAGTGAATGAATTCCAGTGGTGGCATATACTTGATTGAAGCTGATGGGTGTTCCCAAACCCTCTGGAGCTCCTGGTTCCTGTCTGTTTCAAGTCTGGTTTTTCAGTTTTCTATGATCTTATAAAAATTCCCCATGGCCTTCTAATACTTTCTCATTTTTGCTTAAGTTACCAATAATTCTTTGTGGTGGTTTATAATCAATGACTTTCACCTAAAACAACAAACCATAGAAATGCCTCTTAAATTCAGAGTACTGTGTTATCAATATCAGTAGAGGACCAGGGACAAATGATCTGTGATGTGATTTCTGTAATCTGTTGAAGTTGGTGTTGCTATGATTACTGACTTAATTTTGTCACCATTTGCTGAAATATTGGTATTTCTGGGACACTTCAGGGGTTTATGGGGATACCATCTACTAGGGTATTTAAGGTCAGGACAGCTCTGGAAAGAGGGAGACAGATATTTGCTGTGTCTGTACTGCTTATTTAGCAAGAGCTCACATTCTTCCAAAGTACTTTCTCATGTACTTGGCTGCGTTCTGTTTCTAGGATGACTGCACATTTATTAAGAGTAGTTGTTATCTGCCTTGAAAGCAGAGATCTACAACTTATTTTTTGGATGTGAAGCAAACTATACAATCTAGCATCAGAAGACCTCAGTGTTAATCTATTCCTGCAACTTATTTGCTCAAGAAATTTCAAATCCATTCTTTAAGTGGCTTTGGTTGTACAGCACCAATGATATGAGGGACAATGCTTAGAACACTTGTCAAAGTCCCAGTCCCTCTCTGTGACTGTCTCACACTTTCCTTGGGACACCATTTTTGAAGGCGTTATAAAATGCCTCATTTCGAGATCAATGCTAATTTAATAAGCACTACCCATTTATTTTCTGTGCTTTCTAAAATAGCTTCAAGGGGCTAAGTATAGGCTCTAAGACGATCTGCAACTAGGTGAGCAGGCTGCTTCATCAAAGGTTATTTAGAGGGAACGTAGTGGCCAAAAGTCTACTGAGAAATTCTTTCTTTTGCTCTAGGTGTATACCCAAATGTGTTTGTAAGTCCCTCTTCATTCTTACTTAGCAGCTTAATCAAAAACCATTTAGTAGCTCTCTTTCTTTCAGATTATTGCCACAGATTATGGATAGTTTGCATTTCCTCCAAAAGATTAGTAATCAATTACTGTGCAAAAATGTGTGTGTGTGTATATATATACACACACATATATATTACATAAATGTACATTATTACATTTATAAAATATTTATTATTATATATATATTTAATATATGAACTATGTTTCCCATAGTTAAACAGGTGACATTTTGTTCCCATGCTTTCATCCTTTTGTGGTTCCAGAAACATCATTATTTCCTAAAATAAAGCAAGAAAGTGGAAACCAGTAAGCCAATAAAATCTTTCTTTAGTAGTTTTCTACTATTATTACAAGAGAAAACACAGATTTACTGGTAGATGAATTTGTGAAGTGTGTCGTAATGCCTTAAATTGAAGGCTTGTGGCCAAGTATGTAATCAAGCAAAGCTCGCTCCAACAGTACTGTGTTAGTAGAAGCACAATTCTTTTTGAGTGAGTTTACATCTGTAAGGCTATTAACTGGCCAAGGTTCCTCTAGATACTAATGGTACATACTGGACAGCCTCTTAGCGACACTGCAGAGAGTAATGCCAGGAACGTTGCTCTCTAACCAACATCGTATCAATGACCTTCCTGTACGGTGTTGCCCATATAAGCAAATAGCTGGCTTGGAAGTTTTGTGGATTTTTTGTTTGTTTGTTTTACTTTTTAGCTGCTGGGCCTTAAGCTAAATCCCTTTCTTACGTGAGCACAGAACACTTTTAAAAAGGAGGAGCCCAAGGCAGTTGTGAGATTCAATTTGATTATGATGATTTTTTGCTACCTTCAGCTCAAGATTTCTTAGATCCTCCATGGCAGAATACAGATGGGTAGAATGGCATCATAAAGGGCCCAGGAGCAAAACATATTCACACTGTGTCACGACTTATAATTTTCCCAATAACTTCTTGTCTATCCCAGGAACCCATCTTCTGCAGAGCCTGCCTTCTGGAGAAAAGATTTCAGGAAACAGCAAGATTATAGACCCCTGTGCATTCTCATCTGAGCTTTATGGGATAGGAGGGATCACTGGAGCATCCTAGAGAAGGCTTGGGCTGGTGCTCAGCAAAGTGATAAGCAGAATACTTGGTCTGTAGCATTACTGTGTCCCCTCTTCTCTCTACCGCTCTGGCTGTCCAGATTCCTGATCTCAAGTTTCATTCAGCAGGGAACTGCTTCACACTGGGGCCATAAAACAATGACATAATGGACAAGAAGAAACCTGCAATGTGAAGATTTTAGGAAATTCAAGGTCAAATTTCTTTTGGTTGTAAGTGACAGAAACCTTCCTTTCTTGTTTAAGCATGCAAGAAAATGTATTGGCAGAATACTGGTGTAGCTCCCAGAACAAGTGGAAGAGCTTCAGGAACTAAAGCAGCTCAGGAGACCTCAGTGATTTGGGGAATTGGAGACTTGATAAAACCAGTGATTTTGTGCTCATATGCTAGTATGGACTAGTTCTCTCTCTCTCTAACACACACACACACACACACACACACACACACACACACACACACACAGAAAGAAAGGGAGAGAGAGCTCTGCTCATTTATTCCCAGCTTCAAACTCTTCTACTGCAGTTGAGCTTTTCTCACTTGGTGGAAAACATAGATTCTGGCATCCTTGGATTTACAAAATCCCAGCATAGAGGCCCCAGAGAAAAGAGAATGCACCTTTGTCCTCTTATTGTGATTTGAACAATATCCAAGGAGAATTCTGACTTTGAATATAAACCTGGGGTGTTAATTGGCCACAACTTGGTATAATATGACATGCAGCTGATGCAAATATAACCATGATCAGAGCTGCATTGATATGAGCAGATTGTCTAAAGCAAAGGATGTGGTGATCCAAAGTATGATCACTTTTTCTTTTAAAGAGGATGATGATTGAGTTTATGAGCTCTCTGAAGGTCTGGAAACTATGAATTATGAGGTCAGTTTTAAGAAGCTGTGGATGATTCATGTAGAGGAGAGAAGGCTCAGGAAAATTGGTTGGGACGGTACAGGGACATGAAAACTGTCTTCATATAATGAAGGAGAGGGGCTAGATTTACTGGCTAATACAGAATGTAAAACTAACAGTAATGCAGAGGCAAGGAGTAGGTAGTAGAAAGTAGTAGAAAGTTCATTGGTTTCAGGGTCAGAAGACCTGGGCTTTGACTTGGTTTTGCCTCTATCTGAATCTCCTCCTTGTTGGAGTTTGTTCAGCCATGGCTTGAACTGGCTAGGCCATGGTTCAGATGAGATTGCTGGGGTTGTGGGGTGGAGTCAGTGGAGCCAAAGGTGTGGGTCATGATGGGGAGGCAAGTCTCAATGTTTTACAGAAAGCTTGAGGCAAAATCTAGACCCCAGTCGAAGGTTCAGAGACAGGCCCAAGGTTATAGTCATAAGGAAGGCAAGAGTCAGAAGGGTATTGGAACAGGAGCAGGTCAGGAAAAAGTGGGAGCAGATGGGTCTTGAGAAATTGGTAAAACATGAGTAGGCTCTTTTTGTTTTTTTCTAAGTGTGTGAGGAGCCTGGTGAGGTGTCCCAGCTTAGAGAGCTAAGTCATTATTCAGCCATAAACTTGGCTAAATATCCTCTCATAATTAAACCTCAGTTGCCTCAAATGGGAATTAAGGAGGTTGAAGACAATGAGTTTCCAGTATCCCTTAAGCTCTAGTTTAAAAGTTACAGGAAAGAAATCCTGGGAATTCTACTAAAACAGAGTTTTCTCCCAACTAGAAAAGTCCATTAATGGAGCTGGCAATCTTGGCAGCTTGCAGATCTATTGGCAGGGCAAGGAAGCCTAGACTCTGTACTTTCACCTCTTTTAACTAATAGCCCTTCTAGAAGGGTGACAGCATGCTGCTTAGGTTGTCTTCTATTGGCATCACTCTCTCTGTGCTTGGCTGGTTTTTCTCAGTCAGTAGAGTTATTGCAGAAATTGGATGTTCTCTATTTTGCCACAGTAGAAAGCAAGATAAACACTTTTCAGATTTTCACTGGTGAGAGTATTTTCCGTTGTTATTTTGTCTTCTTTTTGGAAAATCTCCATAGTTACACTATTTGACTATCTGGAGCTTCTGCATGCAGTGCAAACACCATCTGTTATAACCCGAGACACACATACTGCTTGTAATTAATAATATAAGCCAGTGTTGCAGCTGTATGTGGCAGGAGAAATTGACAGAACCCCAACTTTTTTTGTAGGACTGACAAGGTGGATAGGGCATTTATGGTTTGTCTGAACTTTTGTATTCAACAGTTAAAGATCTTTTTTGACTGCTATGGAGATACTGCCTATTTGGTTAGTAAACTTGCCTTGAAGAACAAAGTAGCTATTGAGTGTTCATTCAGGAGGAGATAGAGCATAGGGCTGTTTAAAGAGGCCTAAAAATTCCTCGGCCAGGGAAGTTCAGGTCTAGGCACAGAAGATGTGGTTCTTTCTCTGCTTTCACCGTTGACATGTGCCAGAGGGGACCCAGAGGGTCACCAGGCTGGCATACTGTTTATCTTTCCAGCTTTCTATACTAACTCTTAACCTTCCTGTTGCACTATCGCTTTTCATATACATGGTCATTGAGGCCTTCCACAAGGCAGGGCAGAGTGTACTATCTACTACTATACAGGAGGAAACTGAAACTCAGGGTTGATATGACCTGTCCCTTATCCTAAGGGACACAACTGGGATTAGAGCCCAGTTTTGAAGCTCTGGCTCTGTGTCTTGCCCCATTTTTTTCATTTTTGCTCTGCTTCACCAGCCCTTTCAGCTCATGGCTTATGGGATGTTGTGAGGGCTTCCTGAGGAATATGTTTCTGAGGGCTATCTAAAGTAGAAAAGATCCACACAGGTGCAAAGTTCAAGTGCGCATGTTGGGGTGGTAGAATAACTATTCCTGTGTTTGGAGATCCATTGTTGAGTTCCAGCTTTGAGCTGCGTCCTCAGCATTATAGAATGTAGCTCTTGTGAAAGGGCTTCTTGGTTCTTTCTAAGATGACCATGAAAAGAAACCTGCCATGGGCACTCCTTAAAGGCAGGGATTATATGTACCTCATTCCTGTATTCCCACTTTCCAGCTCAAGGTCAAGCTGCTTATGTTGCCAAGAGGCCCCTGAGCATCAGACAAACAGGTAATGGGGGCAGGAGTGCCTACTTTGTGCCAGGCCCTTTGCTAGCTGGGGACTAAGGGTACAACAGTTGCAAGACTGAATATGGTCCCAACCCTCCTGAAGGAGACAGTCAAATTAGGGAGATGCACTACGAATAAGTGAACAAACAATAAATGATTACAAGCCATGATGAATGCTTGGAAGGAAATTAATTTACACAGAATTGTGTGTGAGGTAGATACTCAAAACTTGGTGTTCTCAACTCTTGGAGGAGATGGCATGGAAGTTGAAGCATAAAGGATGACAAGGAGGTGGCTATTCAAAAAGTTGGAGAAAAGCACTTCAGGCAGGTTACCCCACTACCACGCTTATAAATGTTCCTGATGATGACAGGTATTCCAAAGGTATGTGAGAAGATGCTCCTAACTTTCAGGATAGAGCTAGAACCCATGGAACATGATTCAATGTTAAATGCTCCATTGCCTGTGTGCATGGATGATGCAAACTATCAGCAGTGTCTACTGCATGCTGCTTCATATGCACATTGCTCTGATGGTCTATGCCTATCTTAAATGAGGCCAAAGTCATTGATACGGGCAGCTGTCTCCCATTAGTAGTCTAAGCAGGATTACACTTGGTGGTCCTCAAGGGCCTTCCTAATCTTAAGATATTTAAGCACTTCAAGGGTCCCTTAGTCTCTTTCTGTTCTCCAGCCCTTGACAGTATCTTCACACTGATTCCCAGTAGGACAAAATCATTAACCAACAAATTTGAAAATACATTTTAATGACCATAGAATGTACAGGAGTTTCACTTTTGGAAAATATATGCCAAGGAAAAAAATTCAAACTATGTATGTACACATTGCAAATTTGTCCAAATGGAAAATTTGGAAGCAATCCAATGGTAAACAGTAAGAGAATGGATAAGTTAAAAAATGGTAACAGTGGTAATATCAGCTACATGTACTAAGGAGTTACTCCCAGCACCATGTTAAGTATTTTATGGCATTATCTCATTAAGCCTCAAAACAACCTGGTAATGGGTACTCTGCTATTGTCATCCCTAGTTTATAGAGAAGGAAGCTGAATCTCAGAGGTTGAATCACTCATGTAAGACCACAGAATCAGTAAATAGTAGAGTTGCAATTTGACTCCAGCTGCATCTAATCCCAAAACACATGCTCTTAACCACCTATGGTGCACTTTTTTTTTGTCTCTATCACATCCACTTCACGTGGCTCTCAAAATGATGGCTGTAACATGTAAAGATACTTAACTTGTATGTATTTTTAAAATACAATTGTGGACATGGTTCAATTACAACATTATAAAGCAAACAGGACTTATTTATAACCAAAAAGACAGAGAATTTGTTACTCTTAGTCAGCTTGGGCTGCTATAACAAAATACTATATACTGAGTAACTTAACAACAGAAATGTATTTCTCACAGTTTGAGAGGTTGTGGAGTCCAAGATCAAGACACCAGTAGTTTCCATGTGTGGTGAGGTCCCACTTTCTCATAGACGATGCCTTCTTGCTGTGTCCTCACACTGTGGAAGAGACAAACTCCCTGGGGCCTTTTTCATAAGGACAGTAATTCCATTTATGAGGACCCCGCCCTCTTGACCCATCACCTTACAAATGACCCCATCCCCCTAATACCATTGCACTGGGGATTAAGCTTAAACATAAGAATTGGGGAACATGAATATTCAGACCATAGCAGAACTGTATCAATGTTTACATTGGTCATTTGGGGATAGAACTTATTTCTCTCTTTGTACAATACTCTAGATTTTCCAAATTTTCCGTAATGAGCATTTGTTACCCTTAGAGCAGAAACACTGCCAACGAACTTGTTATTAAACATGGGAACACCGATGGAAACCCCATTCATCTTTTCTAACCAAGTGGCCTCCATTTTATTTCCCTTTGACTAGTGAGCCAGAAGCCTCATTTGTGTATAGTAAGCATGGACAAGGAAGGGAAATAAATGAAGCACTTCAGTTGTTTGCCTTCAAGTCCTCGCAGAAAGAAGTAATCATTTCTGTACACAGGAGTCCTATAAGAAAAGTTCAGTGTCTAACAATACCATGGTTTTGCATATTCAGATGGAAAAATATTATTGCTCCCTTTGATTTGCCTCCACCCTCCTTTCTCTAATTAGCCAGTTTGAATATTGAGAGCTTAGGTTAAGATGTCTCACTATTTAGATATGGCAGATTAAATCATGTGACTAGATCTCCCTGGAAAAGATTAGTAGCTGAAAGCCCTCAGCGTTTCATCTGTGCAATGATTTATAGACAAAAATGAAAGTCAGGTGGGCAGTTTCTTTCACTCTTTTGGTGGTTCTTGTTTAAACATCCAACACCCATTCCAGAGCTTTTACCACTCATTTTGTAGGTCACAATGGTTTCCATTTGCTGCATATCCTAAAGGAACAGGTGTGTAGCTGGTCATGATTTCAGTGACATTGACTTTGATTAGATATTTGCCTTTTATGTTGGATTTCTTGCTAAATGCTCTTTCTAACCAGATTGACACATGTTACTTTAAAAGTTTGAATGGTTATGATCTTGGATAAAGAAGGGCAATTTCTTGTCTTGAGCACAAAGAGGGGAAGTTTAAGAATATTGGGTTATCACAATGAGATACCATCTCACACCAGTTAGAATGGTGATCATTAAAAAGTCAGGAAACAACAGGTGCTGGAGAGGATGTGGAGAAATAGGAACACTTTTACACTGTTGGTGGGATTGTAAACTAGTTCAACCATTATGGAAAACAGTATGGTGATTCTTCAAGGATCTAGAACTAGATGTACCATATGACCCAGCCATCCCATTACTGGGTATATACCCAAAGGATTATAAATCATGCTGCTATAAAGACACATGCACATGTATGTTTATTGCGGCACTATTCACAATAGCAAAGACTTGGAATCAACCCAAATGTCCATCAGTGACAGACTGGATTAAGAAAATGTGGCACATATACACCATGGAATACTATGCAGCCACAAAAAAGGATGAGTTTGTGTCCTTTGTAGGGACATGGATGCAGCTGGAAACCATCATTCTCAGCAAACTATCGCAAGAACAGAAAACCAAACACCGCATGTTCTCACTCATAGGTGGGAACTGAACAATGAGATCACTTGGACTCGGGAAGGGGAACATCACACACCGGGGCCTATCATGGGGAGGGGGGAGGGGGGAGGGATTGCATTGGGAGTTATACCTGATGTAAATGACGAGTTGATGGGTGCTGAGGAGTTGATGGGTGCAGCACAGCAACATGGCACAAGTATACATATGTAACAAACCTGCACGTTATACACACGTACCCTAGAACTTAAAGTATAATAATAATAAAAAATAAAAAATAAAAAAAAGAAAAAAAGAAAAAAAGAATATTGGGTTATCTAAGGCCATGAAGTTGAGATGCCACTTGTTGGAGTATCTGGATTTTGATATTTGAAACCTTTTTGTTTGAAATGCTGTCTCATTTGTGGCAGCTATCTGAAAAACTTCTTGATGATGGGAGAAACAGATTTTTTCCTGATTATGAGATGCTGACAGGCTGTCTGTGGAATGACAGAGTGAGCCTGCATCAGCTAGGGCATTACTGTCAGGATTGAGGCAAGCATGCTTTTGGTCACTTGGGTAATGAGTACTTTGTTCAGGGCTAATCAAGTATCTCTAAGTCCAGGACTACTAGAAGCTTCTGTCATGTCCACTGCAATTGTAGGACAACCCTGTTGATACTTGCTGGGCCCTCTGCTTGGTGTACCCATCCTCAATTTCACCTGGCCCAGGCAAGGATTCTTGTGTTCCCATGCCCCCTGAGCTTGTTTTATCCTTGTCTTGACAGATCTAGATGGTCCCTATGAGATCAGCTGCTATAGTCCCTAATTAAGGACACTGAATTCAGGGAAGAGCTAGTATTTGCTCAAGAAAGAACACACAGTAGAGCTGGGACTGAGCTTCACAAACTTGTTTCTGTTCCAAATATTTCTGCTGCACCTAATGTAAAAAATGTGTATGTGTGTGTTTTCGGGTATGGAGCCAGGGTCAGGGAGCTCCTATAGCCTTTGGGGCTCCATTGCTCATGGTCAGTGTTGTGGTTTCTTCCCTGGCACCCTGCCACATTCTGAGTATTGAGGAGGGTGAGTGAATAGGTTTCAAGTGCATGCCCTTTTCACTCTTATCCTTTCATCCCAGTGACGTGCCAGAACTTGCTCCCCTCTCTCCCTTCTCCTTCCCCTCCCCATAGCCCCCAGGGTGATGACTAGCCTGCCTGCCCTGGTCCTGCTCACTGGACTCCCTCAGGTGTTCCATTTCCACTCCCAACAGGACTAAGGCATGGGGTGATGGCTGTCATGTGAGTGCTGCAATTCTCTCTTGCTGCTATATCCCAGCCTCCAGTTATATTTTCAGAACAGAGGTGACAGCAGCCTCAAGAATTTTTAATGTCACAAAATCTGCCTGCTTGGTGTTCTCCTTGGCATATTTTACCATGGTTCTTTATTCTTTTCTTCCTTTTGTTTTTGGCCACTTTCCAATAAATCCAGAATTATCTGGTAATCAATAACGAGAATTATAGAAATCACCAATTTAATTTGTGATTTCAATTTCTCCTTTCAGCTTCTCCTCCTATTTTCTCTGTGAGCTTTTTTGGTTCGCTGAAGCTTGATATTAGCATGAATTTTTGTCAGTAGACATTTTGGATACGAAGAATTCCAAGTGGTTTGTTGGTTGAATTGAACGTGCAAAGCAATAGGCAATGCTGCCTGAATCATGGATGACATATTTTTCCCTTTACTAATTTTAAACCCTCATATTCAGATTGACAGTGTTAATATTCTTCTGTCTGCTCCCTTCTTTCATTGTACGAATTGGCAGCAAGGCTATGTGCTGTGTTGTCTGAGCTGGGGATTATGGGACTCAGGGTTTTGTCTCTAATGCTTTCCTTATGTTCACAGACCTCACCAATTTCTGTGTACAGTGGCACGTACCACCAGTGAAGGGAGCATGATTGGTGTGAGCTTCTGTCTCCCGGGTGATGGGGGAAGCAACTGTGAGCTGAGGAATGATTTAAAAGTAAAAGAGAAACTCAGATGATTGTCACTTTATTATTTTTTTAAATCCCCATTCAAGTGAAGATTCTGTCATTAGATAGCCTAGCTATGAAAGCAGATTCAGAGTACCAGGGGGGATGATTCCACAGTGTTCTGGCATGTCAGCAGTGGAACAGCATGTGGCAGATCATTCAGGCAATAAACATTTTCAGGTACTGAGCTGAGGGTTAGGAATGCAGCGAAGAGCATACATCATCCAGTCTAATTCCCTCTCTTAGCAGATAGGCACTTCAGCTTCCTTGAAGACAGGAGGGGCTTTCTCAAGGTCACACAATCCATGGCAGGGTGAGGCTAGAACCCAAGGCCCCTGGTCCCCAGATAGCAGTCATTTGTGTCTTAACTCTGCTGTTATCCGTGATTGTGCTATACCCATGGTTGGACAGATTCCCCTAAGTGACTTGAGCAAATTTCCCCAGCTCTGCCTCCTCCCATCCTAAGAAAAGCCAGGTTCCATGCCAGGTAGGTAGATAGCTCTGGATATTAGTTACCTGGAGAGTCTGCAATAGGTCTGCCCACATGTGTATGTATATTTAAGCTCATAGATCTTGAAATGAGGTGGGTAATGTCTTAAGAGGGGAGAATAGAAAATGATCCTGCCAGGACTAGGGCCATACAGCTTAGTGACACTTAACAGGACTAGTTTTCTGTGTTCCCACTGATCACAGCCCAGCTCAGCAGCCAAGATCCATTAGAGCACTTGGCTGGTTAATCTCCAGAGTTCTCCTGGCTTGGCACATGCAGGTGCTCAGTAAGTATGAGTAGAATTGGTCCAAGTTAGTGAGAGGAGCACTGCAAAGAAAGATGATGAAATAACTGAATTAAAGGAGCTTCTGGGCCATGAACTTCTGTTCGCTTGGCAAGTGGCTTCTCTGGAATGGCTCCAGAGAACTGTCACTTGTCCCCCCAACCCCCACTTGCCACATTTTCCTGAGAAAGGACTGCCCAGCACATCAGGTGCTGAGCTAAAAGTTGGGTATTATGAAGCATGCCACATTAGCACATCTTCCTCTTCTCAGAGATGACAGTACCAGTCACTGTGACGGACAGCAAGACACTATTCATTGTTTGTTAATTATTAGCTGTCAACTCAGAGACTCTTTGGAAGATTCAGGCAAGTTGTAGAATCCTTCCTTTAGAGATATCACAACAACATTGTTTAGAGGAAATAAAATACCCTTAATTATCAAAGTCTGTGAAACCTTTGCATACTTGCCTCTGCTGGCAGCAATGGGTTTATTAAGATTTCACATTGTAGTGCCTTTATCTATGGTTTACTCCTTGCATAATGGCTGGGTAAGAAATGGGAGTGTTTCATTGTCCATATGTCTCTGAAACATTTGAAAGGTTATTTTATGTTTTCTAAAGAAAAAGACCCACAAAAAGATGACTGGGCTCTATTGTTAACTTTCAGTTTGGAAGTGTGACCTCTAGAAGTTAAGAGACATACTTTTTAAAGAAGAATTTGGTGCTCACCTGTACATAAACTAGCTAAGAAAACTTTGAAGGTCATGGTGAATACTCTTGTGAAGCTGAACATTCACCTGACCTGCTGCTACCCTGAAAGTACTTACTTTGTTCATCTGACATTTTCTAAGACCGCATTCAAGAAAGGCACATTTATAGCAATTGCCTGGTTATTCACTGATTTCCAGACTTGTATAAATGGGCCTTGGTGCAAGATGTTTTTGTCTCAGTGGAATTTTGTGTCAGTCCAAGCTCTTTATGATATAGAGCCTAACATTCCTCTGGTGTGTACTCTGCAGCCATCTAAGCAGCTGTGAGTGAAAGGAGTAAGCTATCCAAGTGCTTGCTTTGCAGCTCAAAGAGAGGATTACTTGGAACTTCATTCTTAGTCCTGGTTTCACTGTGACTCAGACCAGAGGTAAGAGGTTTGCTTGAGGGAGATGAAAGAAACATTGAATGGCCATAAATGTGGGGGGTTGGAGGTGATTCCTTTCGTGTTAGCTTCTTCTCTGTGTTATTTTCTAGGAAAGTTGGGGGAATCATGCCCATTTCTTGCCCATCATAACTTTTGATAGATAACATCACTGACTAGTGGATCACAGAAGATCTATTGGCTAAAAGTCTTTATGATTCTAAGACAGTAGAAGTATAATTATTGGGTTTTTCCTCGGGGATACAGAAAACTCCAGAGCCTTGACTGTGGTCTGAAGATTGCCGAATCAGCATCTCCTGGGAGCTTTTCAGAAATCCAAATCTTAGGCCCACCTCAGACCCAATGAATCAGAATCTGCATTTTAAGTAGATCCCAGTGACTACAATTGATCTTCAGTTTTTGTTTAGTCTTGGTTTCAAATTCTGGATCCACAAATTATTTAATGATGTAACTTTGAGTATGTTAATAAACTACTCTAAGCCACACCTGTGAAATTGAAATGGGAGTAATAATAATACCTATCTGGCTGGGCGCAGTTGCTCATGCCTGTAATCCCAGCACTTTGGGAGCTGAGGTGGGTGGATCACTTGAGGTCAGGAGTTCAAGACCAGCCTGGCCAACATGGTGAAATCCCATGTCTACTAAAAATACAAAAAAATTTAGCCGAGCACGGTGGCACGTGCCTGTAATCCCAGCTACTCAGGAGGCTGAGGCAGGAGAATCACTTGAACCCGGGAGGTGGAGGTTGCAGTGAGCCAAGATTGCGCCACTGCACTCCAGCCTTGGCAAAAGAGCAAGACTTCGTTTAAAGAAAAAAAAAAAGGAAAAAGAAAAATGGACTTGGGTGGAGCAGGAGATTGGTCCTGTTCTTAAAGGAAGGTTGATTTTTAGGAATAGACCCTGCTCTAAGGAACCCATGTGTATTAGTCTGTTCTCACGCTGCCATAAAGAACTGTCTGAGACTGGGTGATTCATAAAGGAAAAAGGTTTAATTGACTCACAGTTCTGCATGACTGGGGAGACCTAAGGAAACTTACAATCATGGCAGAAGGGGAAGCAAACACATCCTCCTTCACATGGCAGCAGCAAGAAGTGCAGAGCAAAGGTTGGGGGAAGAGCCCCTTATAAAACCATCTAATCTCATGCGAACTCACTTTCTATCACCAGAACAGCATGAGAGTAACTGACCCCATGATTTAATTACCTCCACCTGGTCTCTTCCTTGACACGTGGGGATTATGGGGATTGGTGGTGAGGAGGTTACAATTCAAATGAGATTTGGGTGGGGAAATAAAGCCTAACCATATCATCATGGTCTCTCCACTTCACAAGAAGGTAGTAGACTGCTCTTTCAGCCAAGGACAGATGAGAGGAAGTTTAAAGGTACTGGCCACATCAGTAAAGGAAAACAACTCCTGACTCCTTTACCAATTAGGCATGGGCAAAAGGGAGACAGAAATAACAGTAGATCACAGGCTGCAGCATAAGTGGATTGAGCCTCAGCTTCAGCACAGGAGGAAGGGAAGCTCTACAAAAAGCAAGGAATAACTGGATTGTTACTCTAGAGCTGGACCCAGCAAGACCCTGTGAGTCCAGTCAAGCTGGAAGATGGGGCCCTGCCTTCAGATGAAGCTGATTTGGGATAATTCCTGATATTTGATGGATAAGATACTACCTTGATTGGCCTAGATCCCTGTAAGTCCAGCCCACATACTTGGGCTGCAGAGAGAGAAAGGCCCTACCATCTCAAGTTCTCTGTAGTCTCTGCTCACAGAGGTCTCCCTGGTCCTGCTGTTGTCTCTGTTGAGCAAAGATTACTACCTTGATAGCACTGACCTCTGTGGCTTATCCTGTCTTTTGCTTTAAACCTGCTTGACCTCTTTCTCCTCACTTATCCCTTGGACTAGCCAGGAGACCTACCTGGAGGTGTGATGACTATAAAACAGGCCCATGTGCACCCCTAGAAGCAGCCTTCTTTCTTTTCCTTTTGCCACTCCTACCCTTCTTTTCCTTTCTGTCTCTCTCTTCCATTTTATGTCAAGTATTTGCTTGGTTTACAGCTCATAAAGTATCATTTTGTTAAATCATGTTTTCATTTAAGTAAGATGACTGTCAGAATGAAGCTATTTTATTGTGTTAGGAGTTAAAAAAAATATAAAGAAAAATACATTTTGAGAATGGAATGACACAACACATTTTAGCTCAGTCTTCTTGGTTTTTCTTTTAATAGGATTATAGATCACTAATATTTTTCCTGACAATTCAAAGCTAGTTGCTTCTAAGGGGGTCTCTGGGCCCCTTTGTGAACTGTACCCTTCACTCCTTTCTAGTTATATCTTTGGACACTCTGATCTTGCTACTTTCCATTCAGTCTATCCAGCCACTGGGTGTATGTAATTGAATAGTTGACAAACTGAGTCAATGCCCATTATGGACTGCCCTCCATGTGTCCTGAGAAAACTGAAATCATCAGAATGTGGTTCTTGCCCCCTAGGAACTCATGGCATGTCTGTAGGAACAACAGACATGGGAAGTTCATTATACTATGATGTTTTTCATTATATGCCAGAAGTGTGGAACATTATTGTAGGAACGCAGAAGAGTTGCTAAATTGCCCCTGACAGGAGCAGGATGGCTATGTACAGCCATGCAAATCATGCACTGTGCAAAGGTGACAAATTTAAGTAGAAACCATCCAGAGTGTAGACACCCAAAATACCTACACTAGGGCAGTTTTCTGGCAGATAAAGGAACATGTCTGAAGGAAGGGGTATATTTTATAATTTCTCACTAAGGCACTGTAAGGGTTAGCAGGTGACCCTGGACAGGCACATGATTTGAAGGGCTATGGAGAGGAGATGATATTGCATCTGGGCTATACAATGGTATTAAAAGTTAGCTGGCCAGGCAACCAGGTAAAGACTATTCTAGGCAGAGGAAGAATGAGTTGTGACAGAGACAGGAAATCACAATGGTGGGCCTAAGAAATGAAGAGTGGCTGAAATCATCAGAATGTGGCTGTTGCAGAGCACACATGGTGGGGTATTGTGGGCTGTGGTCTGTAAACACAGTTTATAGTTAGATTATGAAGGATCTGGAATGTTATGCTAAGGGTTTGAACTTTATCCTAAAGGTGTTATAAAGCCATTAAAAGTTCTGTATCGATCTATTTTAAAAATAATATTTTATAAAGCATATGTAATAGTTCCAAAAAGAATGATTTGAGATGGAAAGACATATACATCAGCCTTGTTACCAGTATTGGAATTCAAAAATCATTGAAGGCAGGGCTTTCAAACTCAAACACCTACAGGCACCAGGCAGGTAGCAAGTAAAGGTACTGATGGAAGTGGATTTAAGGCAACAGAGGGTGATCTGAAGAGCACAAGCCCCAAGGAAGTGAGCAACCATACTGAGCTCTAGCTGATTGTTTCCGGGCGGAACTCCTGTATGGAGGGAGGTCAAGTGGGGCCAGATCGTTCATGTTTTCATGAGAAGCTGGAAACTTACCTATTTATGTAAATTTCCTAAGTTCTAAATGTTGGCAGGTAATTCATATTTTTAAAAGTACTGTGCGTGTCATTCAGTGCAGGTCTGCAGACCAGAGTCACCAATGGGCCACTGGTTTACAGTCTCTGATAATGAGAGATGGAACAGAAAATTCCTCTAGGAAACTGAGATGAGATGTTAATGAGCACTAAGTTAATCTCTGAGCTTCATCGCAGGTAAAACAAACATAGATACCAATTCCACTCCTGTTCATGATGGGAAAAGAAATGGAGGCCAAATGTAAGTGGGCAAGAGATGGTCTCTGTGGATAAGAAAAATGAATGGAAATTAAATAACTGATGAGTAGGGCTCATAATAGTCTTTTTGTGGCAAATTCTTTCTGTGAGAGTATTTCCTTATTGATCCTTGAGTTGGTTGTGGCAGAATTGTCAGCTGGCCAGGGCCTGAGTAACTTTGCTTGAAAAAAGAGACTCAGGGTGAAGAGTGTACCATCACTTTTGTATCACACAGCTTTTCTGGGTCTGAGCCCTTACTTGTGGCTGTCAGGGGGTTGAGTGCTATATCTAAGCACTTCAGTGGCTCCCAGATTCTGAATAGGTTTTGAATATGTGTAGTAGAGTGCCTGTCCCATGCTCAGCCCCAGATCAAGGGGTAGGCCTTAGTGGGATGTGTTTAGTACAACATGACTGTTCTCAACTCTAACTAATTGAACGAGGGTGGGTACTTTTAAGGATAGCTCATCCATAAACTGATAAACAGGCTTCAATAGAATTGCCTGTATCGTTACTTTCCCTAAGCCTTTCTCCTTTTACATGATTATCTTTGATGCGGCCACGTTCTGACCTTGCCCTTTGGTCGTTCTTGTTTGGTTCAGTGGCGTAGGCACTATGCCAAGCTGGATGTACTCCCTTCTGTAAGAGTTTTGAACTTAACCTCAAGAGAATCAGGCCTGTAACTACACCTTCTAAGGTTTTAGTGCGTGTGTGTTTGCACGCGCACACACACACACACAGAATTTGCAAGTGAATGTGCATACGCTTATGGGTGAGCTAGCTAATGGTATTTGAATTCCTGGTTCCCATTGTCTTTGAGGATTCTTGCCCTTCCCAGGGTTTGAATTTTCGAACTATCCTTGGACTTTTTATTTTAAAATATTACTTTAAAAAACTTTTTGGAATTTTTTTTTGAGGGGAGAATGTTTAGGCTAAAATGAATTTGGTTTCTTTCAGTTGAAACCAAAATATTCCTGAGTAATGGAGGTAGTCAACTATCTATTCTGCAGCCTTTGGAAAATACCAGAAGAATAAATCATGAAACTAACCAAATAGCTAAAACTCAAAGGATACCTACAAAGAATAGTCACTGAGTCAAAGTACAGGGGACCCTAGGAAGGATTTTCCTGCTCATTAAATGAGAGTGTTAGTTGGAGAGACAGTATGTGCTGAAGGATATCAGACTCTGGGAAACCCCAGATTTCTTGCAAGTCAACATTAGTAGTTATATTTGCTATGGTGTTTCTCTATAGTTGCCTCAGAAAAAGTAAAGGAACATGATATTTGAACCCCAGCTCTACCACTTCCTAGTCGTGTGACCTTTGGCAAACCACTTACCTCTCCGAGCCTTGGTTTCCTAATCTGTTGAAGTTAATGGTAATACCACCCTCACAGGAGCATTTTGCGGCTTAAATAAGGTAGCATGCAGGAAAGCACTTAGTATTGTGCCCTCAGCTCTGTAGAAACGTAATAAAAATGGATTTTCTCCCATCTTTTATTTCCCTGATTGAATACCATAAAGAAGCCAGTACTGACACTTCTTAAAAGGCACTTGATGGGGCTATTTATCTATAGGGCTAATGTCAAAATTTAATCAACAATTAACCATCTTCTTTCGGCTGTTCTATTTGTGATCATTTCCACCTTTCCAGGTATTTTTCCTGCCATTTACCATAAAGAATAATTTCTAATCATGTGTGAATTCCTTTTAGGCCGGGAAAAACCGTGACACAGGAGTTATTTTTTATGTTGCAGACTTGCTTCTCCTTGTCAGAGTGATCCTGCAAAGATGACCTTAGTGATGAAGACACTGTGAATTAAAATCATTTGTTCTGAAAGGTGGGACCAAGATGTAAGCTTCAGGAAACGCTGCCTCATCTACTTTCAAGGTGGGGCTTCCTCATTAAAGTGCCTGTACGATGTTTCTCCTTCCCAGAGATGAAGGATAAAAAAAGAATAAAACCATCAGGCATTTTTGTTTAACTATGTCATTGTAGTTTTATAGTAGTTTTATTGCCTGCATGTATTTAGATATAAGAATTCAGAGAAGGCTGTGAAATATGTCCTAAAACTTCACGGGTAGGAAAGTGCTCTGAACTGGTTAGTTGGTGTGTCTCCCCAGAGAATCATCTTCCAGGCTGCAGATTCTGACAGAAGGCACTCTCTGCCTTTTATAGTCCTGCTCACGGAAGGGGGAGGTGGAGGGGGAGAAAGCCTCTGGAAAATATCTTACAGAGAACCGACAGAGCACTGTATTGCTTTCAACAAGGTATTTCCATCTCCTTTTCTTGCTGTTAAAATTACCTGCAAGCCAAGTAGGCCACATAAAATGAAGGAAAAGGAAATGAAGCCCGTTAATCTCCCAAGACAGACATTTATTATACGAAAGCCAAGTGACAACTTTGAACCATTGGCCTCACCTTCTGTGGAGAAAAAGGCTTATGCCTCAGAAACTGCAGGAGTCTTGGATCTGCTCCCTGGTAGGGGAGTTGTATTGGTCGTCTGAAAGGAGACTGGCCTCAGCCAAATGTCATCTCCATGAATACAAGCCCAAAGTTCCAGTTGCTGAAGTATCTATTGATTAAAGAATCATGATAAATGAGGACAAGGCTGTGAATAAGATCAATGCCATGGACCTCAGAAGCAAGTCTCCTGTGAAACTTCACAGGAACATCAAACACGCCTTTGGAGAAGCACTGATCTCTGGTCTGAGCGAAGCCTTGAGGATTTTCAGGTTCTTCCAGATGTAACTTTCTATAGTGGCTCTTCAGTGAGCATACGGGTATATGAGAGGCAGTGCCATGTAAGAGAAAGAGCACTGAATGTGGAGTTCAAGCCTATTAGCAATTGCATATCAGGGATATTGAAAACAGCCTCTGTTTATCAGCATAGCATCATGGTTTCAAGTACAGATTCTGGAGCTAGATTACCTGGGTCCTAATCTAAGCTCTGCTGTTTACAAACTGTGTGACCTGGGGCAAGTTATTTAACCTTTCTGTGCCCTAGTTTTTTCTCCTATCATATGATAATAGCAATGGTATCTATTGTAAATGATTGTGATGATGATTAAATAACCTAATGTTTGTAAAGGATCTAGAATAGTGCTATAGTTACTGTTTGCCAATTAAGTTCCTTCCCTATTCTTTTGTTTGTTTTTCAAACTAAGTCTGTTCTCACCACACTGCAGAGACAGACACTGTATTAGTCAGGGTTCTTCAGAGAAACAAAACCAATTGTGTGTGTGTGTGTGTGTGTGTGTGTGTGTATGGGTGTGTGTATAAAGATATTTATCTTATTTTATTTATGTTTTTTTTTGAGACAGAGTCTCGCTCTATCGCCAGGCTGGAGTGCAGTGGCTTGATCTCGGCTCACTGCAACCTCCGCCTCCTGGGTTCAAGTGATTCTCCTGCCTCAGCCTCCCGACTAGCTGGAATTACAGGTGCCCGCCACCGTGCCAGGCTAATTTTTAAATTTTTAGTAGAGACAGGGTTTCACCATGTTGGCCAGGCTCGCCTCAAACTCCTTACCTCAGGCAATCTGCCCGCTTTGGCCTCCCAAAGAGCTGGGATTATAGGCGTCAGCCACTGTGCCTGGCCTATAAAGAGATTTATCATGAGGGATTGGCTCACATGATTATGGAGACTGAGACATCCCATGACTTGCCATCTGTCAGCTGGAGGCCCAGGAAAGCCCGTGGTATATTTCCAGTACAAGCCTGAAAGCCTGAGAACCAGGGAAGCCAAAGGTGTATGTCCTGGTCTGAGTCCAAAAGTGCAGGAACCAGGATTGGTAATGTCCAAAGGCAGGAGAAGACAGACAGCCCAGCTCAAGGAGAGAGTGTGAATTCCTCCTTCTTCCATCTTTTTGTTTTGTTTAGGCCCTCAATGGATTAGATGAGGCCCACCCACATTGAGGAGGGCCATCTTCTTTATTCAGTCCACTAATTCAAATGTTAATCTCTTTCAGAAACACCTTCAGAGATGTACCCAGAAATAATGTTTTACCAGCTATCAGGGCGTCTCTTAGCCTAGTTAAGTTGACACAATTAACCATCACAATTCCTCTTCTTGTCAACTTCACACCTGTATGCATCTCCTTAAGCTATACTTAAGCTCCAAATAAAGGCCAGGTGCTGTGGCTCATGCCTGTAATCCCAGCACTTTGGGAGGCTGAGGCGGGCGGATCCCCTGAGGTCAGGAGTTTGGGATCAGCCTGACTAACATGGAGAAACCCCGTCTCTACTAAAAACACAAAAAATTAGCCGGGCATGGTGGTACATGCCTGTAATTCCAGCTAGTCGGGAGGCTGAGGCAGGAGAATTGCTTGAAGGCAGAGGTTGCGGTGAGCTGAGATTGTGCCATTGCACTCCAGCCTGGGCAACAAGAGTTAAACTCTGTCTCAAAAAAAAAAAAAAAAAAAAAAAAAGTCCAAATAAAGACAATAACAAAGTCATAATTAGCTAACATGATACAACTGTTCTGTGTGCAACTAATACACACTTATCCCTTTCCCGTAAGAGGAGATCAAGTCCTTGAGTGATGTTTATTCTTCTTCTGATATCCTCTAACTTAAATACTATGAGGTAACATTAACATTACTTAAAAACTAATACAAACTCAATACATCTTATGTTACATGATAAGGGAATACAAGAGGAAAGAAAACAAAGATATTTGCTTAATATTTCCCTATTCTCTTTTTTTCACACTAAGTTTAAATTTATTCACACAAATGTATTTATGTAAAATAAGAAAGAAATACTCACAACAATTATAGCCCCTGTTTCTGTAACTGGTCTCATGATAGTAGCTGGTATTTATTACCCCGTTTTTCTATTACCCATGTTGGATTCCTTTTGTCTTCAGCAACAACCTCAACTGGTCATGGTTCTTTACCTGGCAGGATGACGCAAACCTTCATTCTTGAAGGATCTGGACATTCATAGTCCTACCTGGAATTTTTCCCCATTAACCTTAATTGCATGGTATGATAATACTAAGAGACACCCTAAGGAAATCACAGCTACTCCAGACATATTCTTTGCTTCCACCGTGGAGCAGTAGTCCAATTTCCCCCATGACATTGTGACTCAATCACTGCAGCCAATACCATAACTTCCTTCTTGGCCTGTTGACTCAGAGGCATGAGGAGCCCAAAGTAGCAAGGTGGTAATCTTATTTGCCAATTAAATGGAATCATTGTTGTGTCTCCTGGTAGAAGCATCCCTCCTTTTGCAACTAATATATCTAGGCCAGTGGAACTGAATTCAATAACACATTAAAAAGATCATTCATCAGGACCAAATGGGATTTATCCCAGGGATGCAAGGATAGTTCAACATATGCAAATCAATCAATATGATACATCGTATCAACAGAATGAAGGGCAAAAACCATATGATCATTTCAATTGATGCTGAAGAAGCATTTGACAAATTTCAACATCTCTTCCTGATAGTAACCCTCAGAAAAACGGGAATAGTAGGAACATACCTCAACATAACTAAAGCTGTATATGACAAACTCACAGATAGTATCATCCTGGATGGGGAAAAACCAAAAGCCTTTCCTCTATGATCTGGAGCAAGACAAGGATGCCCACCTTCACCACTGTTATTCAACACAGTACTAGAAATTCCAGCTAGAGCAATCAGACAAGAGAAAGAAAGGGCATCCAAAGTGGAAAAGAAAAAGTCACATTATCATTGTTAGCAGATAATATGATCTTATATTTGGAAAAACTTAAAGAATCCACAAAAAAAACTGTTAGACTGATAAATTATTTAAACTTTCAGGACACAAAATTGATATACAAACATAAGTAGGATTTCTATATCCCAGCAGTGAACAATCTGAAAAAGAAATAAAGAAGCAATTTCATTTACAATAGCCACACATAAAATTAAATATCTAGGAATTAACCAAAGTAGTGAAAAATCTCTACAATGAAAACTATAAAACATTCATGTAAGAAATTGAAGAGGACACAAAAAATGGAAAGATACTCCATATTCATAGATTAGAAGAATCAATATTGTTAAAAAGTCCATACTAACCAAAGCAATCTGCAGATTCAATGAAACCTCTATCAAAATATCAACGACATTCTTCACAGAAATAGAAAAAACAATCCTAACGTTGGTATGAAAACAAAAAAGACTCAGAATAGACAAAGCTATCCTAAGCAAAAGGTCGCAACTGGAAAAATTACATTACCTACTTCAAATTATACTACAGAGCTGTAGTAACCAAAACAGCATGCTACTGTCACAAAAACAAACACATAAACAAGGGGAACAGAATAGAAAACCCAGAAATAAATCCATACATCTACAGTGAACACATTTTTGACAAAGGTGTCAAGAACATACACTGGGGAAAAGACTGTCTTTTCAATAAATTGTGCTGGGAAAACTGGATATCCATATGCAGAATAATGAAACAAGGCCCCTCTCTCACCATATATAGAAATTAAACCAAAGTGGATTGAAGGCTTAAATCTAAAAACTCAAGCTATGAAACGACTATAAGAAAATATTGAGGAAAATCTCCAGAACACCAGTCTGGGCAACAATGTTTTAAGCAATACCTCACAAGTACGGGCAGCCAAAGCAAAAACGGACAAATGAGATTACATCAAGTACACCACTAGCAGTCCTGGGCTTCCAACTTGTGAATGGCAGATCACAGGATATCTCAGTCTCAATAATCATGTGAACCAATCCCTCATGATAAGTCCCTATCATCTATCTATCTATCTATCTATCTATCTATCTATCTATCTATCTATCTATAAAGGATATAATCAACAAAGTGAAGAGACAACCCACAGAATGGGAGAAAATATTTGCAAACTATCCATCTGAAAAGAGATTAATAACCAGAATAGGCTGGGCATGGTGGCTCACACCTGTCATCCTAGCACTTTGGGAGGCCGTGATGGGTGGATCATGAGGTCAGGAGTTCAAGACCATCCTAGCCAACATAAACACCATCTCTACCGAAAATACAAAAATTAGTTGGGCACGGTGGTGCATGCCTGTAGTCCCAGCTACTCAGGAGGTTGAGGCAGGAGAATCGCTTGAACCTGGGGTGCAGATTGCAGTGAGCTGACATTGCACTGCTGCACTCCAGCCTGGGTGACAGAATGAGACTCTGTCTCAAAATGAAACAAAAAAACCCCCAAAAAACCTAGAATATATAAGGACCTTGTATTAGTCTGTTCTCATGCTGCTAATAAAGACATACTCAAGACTCAGTAATTTGTAAAGAAAAAGAGGTTTAATGGACTCACAGTTTCACATGGCCAAAGAGGTCTCAGAATCATGGCAGAAAGCAAAGGAGGAGCAAAGGCACATCTTACATGGTGGCAAGCAAGAGAGTGTGTGTTGGGAACTGCCCTTTTATAAAACCACCAGATCTCATGAGACTTATTCACTATCATGAGAACAGCACAGGAAAAACCCACCCCCATGATGCAATTGCCTCCCACTAGGTCTCTCTCACAACACATGGAGATTATAGGAGCTACAATTCAAGATATTTGGGTGAGAACACAACCAAACCATATCATTTCACTTCTGGCCCCTTCCAAATCTCATGTTTTCACATTTCCAAACCAATCATGCCTTCTCAACATTCCCCCAAAGTCTTAGTTGATTCTAGCATTAACTCAAAAGTCTAAGTCCAAAGTCTCATCTGAGACAAGGCAACTCCCTTCTACCTATGAGCCTGTAAAATCAAAAGCAAGTTAGTTACTTCCTAGATATAATGGGGGACAGGCATTGGGTAAATATACCCATTCTAAATGGGAGAAATTGGCCAAAACAAAGGGGTTATAGGCCCCATGCAAGTCTGAAATCCAATAGGACAGTCATTAAACCGTAAAGTTCCAAAGTCATCTTAGACTCCATGTCTCACATCCAGGTCACACTGATGCAAGAGGTAGACTCCCTTGGAGCCTTGGACAGCTCATCCCCTGTGGCTTTGCAGGATACAGCCCTACTTCTGGCTGCTGTCACAGGCTGGCATTGAGTGTCTGTGGCTTTCCAGGGGCACAGTGCAAGCTGTAGGTGGGTCTACTATTCTGGGGTATGGAGGACAGTGGACCTCTCATCACAGCTCCACTAGGCAGTGCCCCAGTGGGGACTCTGTGTAGGGGCTCTGATAGCACATTTCCTTTCTGCACTGCCCTAGCAGAGGTTCTCCATGAGGGCCCCACCCCTGCAGGAAACTACTGCCTGGATATCCAGGCATTTCCATACATCCTCTGAAATCTAGATGGAGGTTTCCAAACTTCAATTCTTGACTTCTGTGTACCCATGGGCTCAACACTACATGGAAGCTGCCAAGGCTTGGGACTTGCACCCTCCAAAGTCATGGCCCAAGCTGTACCTTGGCCCCTTTTAGCCATGGCCCAAGCTGTACCTTGGCCCATTTTAGCCATGGCTGGAGAGGCTAGGATGAGTGCACCAAGTCCCTAGGCTGTGCACTCATCCTGGGCCTAGCCCATAAAACCATTTTTTCCTCCTAGGCCTCTGGGTCTGTGATGCAAGGGGGTGCCACGAAGGTCTCTGACATGACCTGGAGATATTTTCCTCATTGTCTTGGTGATTAACAGTGGGCTCCTCTTTACTTATGCAAATTTCTGCAGCAGGCTTGAATTTCTCCCCAGAAAATGGGTTTTTCTTTTCTATTGCATTGTCAGGCTGCAAATTTTCCAAACTTTTATGCTCTGCTTTCTCTCGAGAACTTTACCACTTAGAAATTTCTTCTACCAGATACCCTAAATCATCTCTCTCAAGTTCAAAGTTCCACAAATCTCTAGGGCAGTGGCAAAATGCCACCAGTCTCTTTGTATAGCAAGATTGACCTTTACTCCAGTTCCCAACAAGTTTATCATCTCCATCTGAGACCACCTCAGTCTGGACCTTACTGCTCATATCACTGTCAGCATTTTGGTCAATGTCATTCAACAAGTCTCTAGGAAGTTTCAAACTTTCCCACATCTTCCTGTCTTCTGAGCTCCCCATCCCAAGTATCTAGGAAGTTCCAAACTTTCCCACATTTTCTTACCTTCTTCTGAGCCCTCCAAACTTTTCCAACCTCTGCCTTTTACCCAGTTCCAAAATGAACTCACAGTATCACATGGCTGGGGAGGCCTCACAATCATGGCAGAGGGCAATGGAGGAGCAAAGACACATCTTACATGGTGCCAGGCAAGAGAGCATGTTCAGGGGAACTGCCCTTTTATAAAACCATGAGATCTCGTAAGACTTATTCACTATCATGAGAGCAACATGGAAAAAACCCATCCCCATGATTCAATTACCTCCCAACAGGTCCCTCCCACAACAAGTGAGGATTATGGGAGCTACAATTCAAGATAAGATTTGGGTGGGGACACAGCCAAATCATATCAAACAACTGTATAGGAAAAAAAAAAATCTAATAATCCAATTTTTTAAATGGGCAAAAGATAAGAATAGATATTTCTCAAAAGAAAACATACAAATTGCAAACAGGTATGTGAAAAGGTGCTCACCATTGTTGATCATCAAATAAATGCAAATAAAAACAACAAGGAGATATCATCTCACCCCAGTTAAAATGGCTTATGTCCAAAAACAGGAAATAACAAATGCTGGTGAGGGTGTAGAGAAAAGAGAACCTTTATACACTGTTGATGGGAATATAAATTAGTACACCCATTATGGAGAATACTTTGGAAGTTCCTCAAAAAACTAAAAATAGAGCCAACATATGATCCAGCAATACCAATGCTAAGTATATACCCAAAAGAAAGGAAATAATATATTGAAGGTTATCTGCATTCTCATGGTTGTTTTTTTTTTTTTTTTTTTTTTTTTGCAGCACTATTTACAATAGCTAATATTTGGAAGCAACCTAAGTGTCCATCAATGCATGAATGGGTAAATATGGTACATATACACAATGGTGTATTATTCAACCATAAGAAAGAATGAGATCCTGTCATTTGCAACAACATTGATTAAACTGGAGGTCATTATGTTAAGTGAAATAATCCAGCACACAAAGACAAACTTCAAATATTCTCATACACTTGTGAGAGCAAAAATATTAAGACATTTGAACTCATGGAGATAGAGAGAAAAAGGATGGTTACCAGAAGTTGGAAAGGGTAGTTGGGCAGATGGAACAGGGTAGAGGTGGTTAATGGGCTTGGATAATAGTTAGAAGCAATGAATAAAACCTAATATTTGCTAACACAACAGGGTAACTATAGTCAAAAATAATTTAATTGTACATTTTTAAATAACTAAAAGACTATAACTGGATTGTTTGTAACACAAAACATAAATGCTTGAGGTGATGGGTACCCCATTTACCCTGATGTGATTGTTACACATTGCAAGCCTGTATCAAAATATTTTATGTAACCCATAAATGTATAAATTAAAATAAAAAATTAATTATTATCTCAAAACAAGTTTTCTAGTGGGTAACTAGGAGTAAGAGTGAATGGTACAACTCCCATTTCCACACTTTGATTCCTGGCCCCATAAACCCTGGCTGTGAAAGACACACCAATACATATTACACACTGATTCAGAGTTTACAGCCTTTTGGAGAACCATTCCCTAGTCTTGCAAGGTAATACCATCTAGCTGGCACTAACGGAGTCTCCAAAAAGCCATTCCACCATTTTATCAAGCCAGCTGCTTCAGGATAGTGGAGACAAAGTAAACAAGTGAATTCCATGAACATGGGCCCATTGCTACACTTCTTTTGCTGTGAAATGAGTTCCTGGGTCAGAAACAATGCTGTGAGGAATATCATGTTGGTGAATAAGACATTCCATAAGTCTATGGATGGTAGTTATAGCAGAATCTTTGTATGCAGGGAGGACAAATCTGTAGCCAGAGTAAGTGTCTTTTCCAGTAAGGATAAAACACTGCTCCTTCCATGATGCAAGTCATCCAATGCAATCAATCTGCCACCAGTTAGCTTTATGATTACTGTCAGGAATGGTACCATTGTCAGGGGCTCAGTGTTGGTATCTACTGCTTGTGAATTGAGCACTCAGCATGGTTGTATCCAGGTGAAACTTGGTAGGTAGAAGACCATGTTCCTTAGCCCATGCATAACCTCCATCCCTACCACCATGGCCACTTTGTTCATGAACCCATTGGGCAATCACAGGAGTGGTTGGGGAAGGCAGCTGCTAGTATCCATAGAATGGCTCATCCTATCCACGGAATTATTAAAGTCCTGCTCTCCTGAGGTCACCCTTTGGTAAGCATCCACATAAGACACAAATACCTTCATGTTCTTTGCTTATTCAAAGAGGTCTGTCTACATACTCCCTCTCCAAGTTTCTTTGGCACTAGTTTTCCAATCATATATCTCCCAAGTCCTTGCCCAGTCAGCCAAACCACTGGCTACAGCTCATGAACTGGTATATAATTGCATATCTTGCCATTTCTCCTTTCAAGCAAAGTGCACAATCAGGTGCACTGTTCAAAGTTCACTGATTGAGAAGATTTCCCTTCACCACTTTCCTTCAGGAATGTCCCCAAAAGGGACTGCAGTGCCGCAGCTATCCACTTTTGGGTAGAGACTGTATGTTATGCAGAACTATCTGTAACCCAGGCCCTAGTCTTCTATTCCTCTTTCATCTGATTGTAGAGGACCTCCATGAAGCCATAGGTGCAAGCTGGGAGAGAGAAGCCAGTGTAGCAAGATTTGGGACCGTGGGCATTTGGGTTACTTCTTGATGTAGCTTATTTGTGCCTTCAGGGCCTACTCAGGCCTGATCAAATATACACCACTTCCATTTAATGATGGAATGCTGCTCTACATGCCCAACTTTATGACTTGGTGGTCAGATGACATCCAGTTCATGATTAGCAACTCAGGTTTTGTGATAACTAGGTGGCCCTTGGTCAAGCATTCAGTTTTTACTAAGGCCTAGTAGCAAGGCAAGAGTTGCCTCTCAAAAGGACAGTAGTTACCTGCGAATGATGGCAGGGTCTTGCTCCCAAATCTCAAAGGCCTGCACTGCCATTCACTTAAAGGGGCCTCTTTAAGCACCATTGGATTTGCTGAATCTTGTGGCCCAAATGGCAGAGCAGCTTGCACAGCAGCCTGGACCTGTGGCAGAACCTTCTCCTGTTCTGGGTCCCACTAAAAAGTAACAGCTTTTTAGGTCACTGGGTAAATGGGCCAGAGTGACATACCCAAATGAAGAATATGTTGCCTCCCAAATCCAAACAGGTCCACTAGGTATTATGCCTCTTTTTTGTTAGGAAAACCTTTCCTTCACCTTAGAAAGAGTACCTTGATGTGCCCTACACCACTGAACTCCTGGAAATTTCATTGAAGAAGAAGATGGCTGTATTTTAGTCAGATATATTTTCTACCTTCTGACATGTAAATGTCTTACTAGTAAGTCTAGACTAGTTGCCATTTCCTGCTCACTAGATTTAATCAACATCATGTCATCAATGTAATGGATCAGTGTGACATCGTGTAAAGTGAAAGGTGATCAAGTTCCCTTCAAACTAAATTGTGACATAGTGCTGGACAGCTGATATATCCCTGAGGTAAGACAGTGAAGGTATATTGCTGTCCTTGCCAGCTGAAAGCAAATTTTTTTCTGGTGGGCCTTATGGACAGTTATGGAACAGCTGTACAGATCAATAGCTGCATACCAGGTACCAGAGGATTGTTAAGTTGCTCAAGCAATGAAACCACACCTGGTACAGCAGCTCTAATCTGAGTCACCACATGGTTAAGTCTACTGTAATTCTGTAAGATCCATCTGTCTTTCACACAGGTCAAGTAGTAGAGCTGAATGGAGATGTGGTGGGAACCTGTTCATCTTTCAAGTACTTGATGGTGGCACTAATCTCTGAGATCCCTCCAAAGGTTGATTTTGATTTACTCTTTTTCTAGGTAGAGGCAGTCCTAATGGCTTCCATCTGGCTTTTCCCACCATAACAGCCATCATTCCAAAAGTCAGTGAACAAATGTAGGGATTCTGCCATTGCTTAATATGTCTATTCCAACTATGCATCTGGATCTGGGGAAATAACTGCAGTATAGGTTCAGGAACCCACTGGGCCCAGTGTAAAATGGATTTGAGCAAAAGCCCCATTAGTCACCTGTCTTCCATAAGCCCATTCTGACAAGAGGGCCATAGTAATGTTCAGCAAGGCAAAAGGAGTTATCCAAGGTCATTTACTTAATCAAGGTCAGCCCAGGCTCTAGAATGTAGTCCTCTGACTTTCTATACTGTACACTTCCAGTGCCAGTCTGCCCACCTGTGGTCTTCACCTTGTTAGTGCTGGGTTGGGATCGGTAAGCCTGTGGGAAAGTATCCTGAAAGCAAAGCCACTTTATTCAAATATACAAGTTTATTAGGACTATGGTCTTATCAGTTGTAGCTGTTATAAGAGGTTTTGGCCATTGGATAATGAGACTCTATTCGGTTACAAATGTCTAGTAAAATGTTTCATTTCTCCTGAAAGCAGCAGCAGCAGCAGATTCAAAGGCAGTACTAAGGGTTAACTTAGCACTTAGTGCTGTTTTTGCACTGTAATCACTGCATAAAAAATATGGAGGCCTAGGAAGAAGAACTGGGAAAAGCAAGGACTACTTAATGGAGTCTGCCTTCAAAGCCTTGGTAGCCAAGTGGTGGTGGCTGCATTGGTGGAAAGGCAGAGAACTGAGAAGTGAAAGTGGTGTGCAAGATGCTGAAGGTGGAGAAAAGGACATGTGTGGGAGTTTGAGTCTAGAGGGAGAGATGGAACTCTCTTAGGATGTGATTTGCAAACCTGAGAAGAACTTATGGTTATTCTATGTATTTTAAGTGCTGAATAGGAGATCCAAGACTGCCTTTGATACAGGAGCAGGGCAGGAAAGTGCTGGGTAGAGAAGGGCAGTGTCCCTGGAGAAGGCTCCACCCTTGGGCTTGTGCCATGGGCCTAAGTGAGGGCAGGCATTTCTGTTTTTGTGCCCAAATGTTGCATTTTCCAAAACCACTCTGGCCTACCATGCCCCCATCCTGTGCCCATAAAAACCCCAAGACCCTAGCAGGCACAAGCACAAGCAGCTGGATGTTGAGAGGAGCAGAGGAGCAGAAGAGCACACTGACAGACACCAGCAGATGCCGGCAGGCCATCGACAGTGGGACAACATGGAATTTGGTTGGGGGCAGTCGGAAGAGGTTCCAGGCACTGGGTGGTTCGACTCCAGGAGAAGACTACCTTCCCAATCCATCTCCCTTCTGGCCTCCCCAACCATCTCACTGAGAGCTATTTCCATCATTCAATAAAACCTTTCACCCATCCTCCAAGCCCATGTGTGGTCCCATTTTTCTGGTACACTAGGGCAAGAATCCGGGATACAGAAAGCCCTCTGTCTTTGAGATGAAGCAGAGGGTCTAATTGAGCTGATTAACACAAGCCACCTGCAGACGGCAAAACTGAAAGAGGACACTGTAACACACATCCACTGGGGCTTCAGGAGCTGTGAACAGTCAACCCTAGACACTGCCGTAGGGATGGAGCCCCAAAGCGCTCCGCATGACCTGCCCATCTGCATGCTCCCCCTGGGGTTTGAGCAATGGGGCACCTAAGAAGCGAGCCACACCCCTGTCGCATGCCCTACAAGGGGGATAAAGGAACTCCTGTTTCACCTTCCTCATGTGCCCAGGGAAGCATTCAAGCCTCTGATAGATACAATCCATATGAAGGATCTATAGTTGTGCCTCCATGTTGCCCAAGCAACTTTCTAATGTCAAGTTGGCTTCTCAGGGACCCAAAATGTCTAGGTTCCTTGGCAGTTTTATTTCCTTATTACAATACAGTAGAGGGGGCGGAGCAAGATGGCCAAACAGGAACAGCTCCAGTCTCCAACTCCCAGCACGAATGACACAGAAGACCGGTGATTTCTGCATTTTCAACTGAGCCTCTGCTGCTGATACCCAGGCAAACAGGGTCTGGAGTGGACCTCAAGCAATCTCCAACAGACCTACAGCTGAGGGTCCTGACTGTTAGAAGGAAAACTATCAAACAGGAAGGACACCTACACCAAAACCCCATCAGTGCGTCACCATTGTGAAAGACCAGAGGCAGATAAAACCACAAAGATGGGGAAAAAGCAGGGCAGAAAAGCTGGAAATTCAAAAAATAAGAGCTCATCTCGCCCTGCAAAGGAGCGCAGCTCATTGCCAGCAACGGATCAAAGCTGGACGGAGAATGACTTTGACAAGATGAGAGAAGAAGGCTTCAGTCCATCAAACTTCTCAGAGCTAAAGGAGGAATTACGTACCCAGCGCAAAGAAACCAAAAATCTTGAAAAAAGAGTGGAAGAATTGATAGCTAGAGTAATTAATGCAGAGAAGGTCATAAACAAAATGAGAGAGATGAAAACCATGACACGAGAAATACGTGACAAATGTACAAGCTTCAGTAACCGACTCGATCAACTGGAAGAAAGAGTATCAGCGATTGAGGATCAAATGAATGAAATGAAGTGAGAAGAGAAACCAAAAGAAAAAAGAAGAAAAAGAAATGAACAAAGCCTGCAAGAAGTATGGGATTATGTAAAAAGACCAAATCTACGTCTGATTGGGGTGCCTGAAAGTGAGGGGGAAAATGGAACCAAGTTGGAAAACACTCTGCAGGATATCATCCAGGAGAACTTCCCCAACCTAGTAGGGCAGGCCAACATTCAAATCCAGGAAATACAGAGAACGCCACAAAGATACTCCTCGAGAAGAGCAACTCCAAGACACATAATTGCCAGATTCACCAAAGTTGAAATGAAGGAAAAAATCTTAAGGGCAGCCAGAGAGAAAGGTCGGGTTACCCACAAAGGGAAGCCCATCAGACTAACAGCAGATCTCTCGGCAGAAACTCTACAAGCCAGAAGAGAGTGGGGGCCAATATTCAACATTCTTAAAGAAAAGAATTTTAAACCCAGAATTTCATATCCAGCCAAACTAAGTTTCATAAGTGAAGGAGAAATAAAATCCTTTACAGATAAGCAAATGCTTAGAGATTGGGTCACCACCAGGCCTGCCTTACAAGAGACCCTGAAGGAAGCACTCAACATGGAAAGGAACAACCGGTACCAGCCATTGCAAAAACATGCCAAAATGTAAAGACCATCGAGGCTAGGAAGAAACTGCATCAACTAACGAGCAAAATAAACAGTTAATATCATAATGGCAGGATCAAGTTCACACATAACAATATTAACCTTAAATGTAACTGGACTAAATGCTCCAATTAAAAGACACAGACTGGCAAACTGGATAAAGAGTCAAGACCCATCAGTCTGCTGTATTCAGGAGACCCATCTCACATGCAGAGACATACATAGGCTCAAAATAAAGGGATGGAGGAAGATCTACCAAGCAAATGGAGAACAAAAAGAAGCAGGGGTTGCAATACTAGTCTCTGATAAAACAGACTTTAAGCCATCAAAGATCAAAAGAGACAAAGAAGGCCATTACATAATGGTAAAGGGATCAATTCAACAGGAAGAGCTAACTATCCTAAATATATATGCACCCAATACAGGAGCACCCAGATTCATAAAGAAAGTCCTTAGAGACTTACAAAGAGACTTAGACTCCCATACAGTAATAATGGGAGACTTCAACACTCCACTGTCAACATTAGACAGATCAACGAGACAGAAAGTTAACAAGGATATCCAGAAATTGAACTCATCTCTGCAGCAAGCAGACCTAATAGACATCTATAGAACTCTCCACCCCAAATCAACAGAATATACATTCTTCTCAGCACCACATCACACTTATTCCAAAATTGACCACATAATTGGAAGTAAAGCACTCCTCAGCAAATGTGCAAGAACAGAAATTATAACAAACTGTCTCTCAGACCACAGTGCAATCAAACTAGAACTCAGGACTAAGAAACTCAATCAAAACCGCTCAACTACATGGAAACTGAACAACCTGCTCCTGAATGACTACTGGGTACATAACGAAATGAAGGCAGAAATAAAGATGTTCTTTGAAACCAATGAGAACAAAGATACAACATACCAGAATCTCTGGGACACATTTAAAGCAGTGTGTAGAGGGAAATTTATAGTGCTAAATGCCCACAAGAGAAAGCTGGAATGATCTAAAATTGACACTCTAACATCACAATTAAAAGAACTAGAGAAGCAAGAGCAAACACATTCAAAAGCTAGCAGAAGGCAAGAAATAACTAAGATCAGAGCAGAACTGAAGGAGATAGAAACACAAAAAACCCTCCAAAAAATCAATGAATCCAGGAGTTGGTTTTTTGAAAAGATCAACAAAATTGACAGACCGCTAGCAAGACTAATAAAGAAGAAAAGAGAGAAGAATCAAATAGATGCAATAAAAAATGATAAAGGGGATCTCACCACCGATCCCACAGAAATACAAACTACCATCAGAGAATACTATAAACACCTCTATGCAAATAAACTAGAAAATCTAGAAGAAATGGATAATTTCCTGGACACTTACACTCTCCCAAGACTAAACCAGGAAGAAGTTGAATCCCTGAATAGACCAATAGCAGGCTCTGAAATTGAGGCAATAATTAATAGCCTACCAACCAAAAAAAGTACAGGACCAGATGGATTCACAGCCGAATTCTACCAGAGGTACAAGGAGGAGCTGGTACCATTCCTTCCGAAACTATTCCAATCAATAGAAAAAGAGGGAATCCTCCCTAACTCATTTTATGAGGCCAACATCATCCTGATACCAAAGCCTGGCAGAGACACAACAAAAAAAGAGAATTTTAGACCAATATCCCTGATGAACATCGATGCAAAAATCCTCAATAAAATACTGGCAAACCGGATTCAGCAGCACATCAAAAAGCTTATCCACTATGATCAAGTGGGCTTCATCCCTGGGATGCAAGGCTGGTTCAACATATGCAAATCAATAAATGTAATCCAGCATATAAACAGAACCAAAGACAAGAACCACATGATTATCTCAATAGATGCAGAAAAGGCTTTTGACAAAATTCAACAGCCCTTCATGCTAAAAGCGCTCAATAAATTCTGTATTGATGGAACGTACCTCAAAATAATAAGAGCTATTTATGACAAACCCACAGCCAATATCATACTGAATGGGAAAAAACTGGAAAAATTCCCTTTGAAAACTGGCACAAGACAGGGATGCCCTCTCTCACCACTCCTATTCAACATAGTGTTGGAAGTTCTGGCTAGGGCAATCAGGCAAGAGAAAGAAATAAACGGTATTCAGTTAGGAAAAGAAGAAGTCAAACTGTCCCTGTTTGCAGATGACATGATTGTATATTTAGAAAATCCCATTGTCTCAGCCCAAAATCTCCTTAAGCTGATAAGCAACTTCAGCAAAGTCTCAGGATACAAAATTAATGTGCAAAAATCACAAGCATTCTTATATACCAGTAACAGACAAACAGAGAGCCAAATCATGAATGAACTCCCATTCACAATTCACAATTGCTTCAAAAAGAATACAATACCTAGGAATCCAACTTACAAGGGATGTGAAGGACCTCTTCAAGGAGAACTACAAACCACTGCTCAGTGAAATAAAAGAGGACACAAACAAATGGAAGAACACACCATGCTCATGGATAGGAAGAATCAATATCGTGAAAATGGCCATACTGCCCAAGGTTTTTTATAGATTCAATGCCATCCCCATCAAGCTACCAATGAGTTTCTTCACAGAATTGGAAAACACTGCTTTAAAGTTCATATGGAACCAAAAAAGACCCCGCATTGCCAAGACAATCCTAAATCAAAAGAAGAAACCTGGAGGCATCACGCTACCTGACTTCAAACTATACTACAAGGCTACAGTAACCAAAACAGCATGGTACTGGTACCAAAACAGAGATATAGACCAATGGAACAGAACAGAGTCCTCAGAAATAATACCACACATCTACAGCCATCTGATCTTTGACAAACCTGAGAGAAACAAGAAATGGGGAAAGGATTCCCTATTTAATAAATGGTTCTGGGAAAATTGGCTAGCCATAAGTAGAAAGCTGAAACTGGATCCTTTCCTTACTCTTTACACGAAAATTAATTCAAGATGGATTAGAGACTTAAATGTTAGACCTAATACCATAAGAACCCTAGAAGAAAACCTAGGTAGTACCATTCAGGACATAGGCATGGGCAAATACTTCATGTCTAAAACACCAAAAGCAACGGCAACAAAAGCCAAAATTGACAAATGGGATCTAATTAAACTAAAGAGCTTCTGCACAGCAAAAGAAACTACCATCAGAGTGAACAGGCAACCTACAGAATGGGAGAAAATTTTTGCAATCTACTCATCTGACAAAGGGCTAATATCCAGAACCTACAAAGAACTCAAACAAATTGACAAGAAAAAACAAACAACCCCATCAAAAAGTGGGCAAAGGATATGAACAGACATTTCTCAAAAGAAGACATTCATACAGCCAACAGACACATGAAAAAATGCTCATCATCGCTGGCCATCAGAGAAATGCAAATCAAAACCACAATGAGATACCATCTCACACCAGTTAGAATGGCAATCATTAAAAAGTCAGGAAACAACAGGTGCTGGAGAGGATGTGGAGAAACAGGAACACTTTAACACTGTTGGTGGGATTGTAAACTAGTTCAACCATTATGGAAAACAGTATGGCGATTCCTCAAGGATCTAGAACTAGAAGTACCATATGACCCAGCCATCCCATTACTGGGTATATACCCAAAGGATTATAAATCATGCTGCTATAAAGACACGTGCACACGTATGTTTATTGCGGCACTATTCACAATAGCAAAGACTTGGAATCAACCCAAATGTCCATCAGTGGCAGACTGGATTAAGAAAATGTGGCACATATACACCATGGAATACTATGCAGCCATAAAAAAGGATGAGTTTGTGTCCTTTGCAGGGACATGGATGCAACTGGAAACCATCATTCTTAGCAAACTATCACAAGAACAGAAAACCAAACACTGCATGTTCTCACTCATACATGGGAATTGAACAATGAGATCACTTGGACTCGGGAAGGGGAACATCATACACCGGGGCCTATCATGGGGAGGGGGGAGGGGGCAGGGATTGCATTGGGAGTTATACCTGATGTAAATGACGAGTTGATGGGTGCTGAGGAGTTGATGGGTGTAGCACAGCAACATGGCACAAGTATACATATGTAACAAACCTGCACGTCATGCACATGTACCCTAGAACTTAAAGTATAATAAAAAAGAAAAAAAAAAAAACAAAAAAAACCCCACAAACAGTAAAGAGCCTTTTTGGTTTTCTTTCTTATGACCATTGGAGCTTTTGAGAGACAGATGAGCACGCCTAAGTCTAATCAACCTTGAAATAATTATGCATTCATCATTAGTGCTTAGGGAATGTGGGCCAGGCTCTGTATGTTCACCCAAGTGGGTACCAGCTTGTTTGGCCTTTGTGCTGTCAGCTGACAGGCCAATCCCAGTGATACTTTTTATATTACTTTGAGGCATACCTTTTGTTTCCAAATATCAGCACTCTGCTCTCCTGTTCTGTTTGAGGACAGATGATAACCCTAATAGTGGTGAATACTGACAATGGTTCCATGTGTTTTTGGAATGTCATCTTAGTTTGAGTTTGGCAGGTCAGGGATTGCATTTAATTCTCCTACCTTTCTCGGGAAGAAGCAAATTAGAAGGAGCTCTAGTCCCAGAGTCAAGATGGCTGACTTATTACTGGGGGAATAGCCTGAAAGCTACTAGAAACTTGTTTATAGTTGAGGTTGGGACTTCCTCTTTCTGCCCTGCTGTGTGGTACTGGTGCTTTTAAGGACATGGGGCTAGGCTTGTAAAAAGCGACCAATAGGGCAAAAAGGATGTCTTAGGGAGGGCTGAGATTTTTCATCACAATGGTTGCTTCTGGCTCCTCAATAATTCTTCCCTAGAATTGAGTTTACCCCTTCTCTACAGGGATTTGCACTTTGTAGGCACTTACAGATGTTCTTTTTTTTTTTTTTTTTTTTTTGAGACTGAGTCTTGCTCTGTCGCCCAGGCTGGAGTGCAGTGGCCGGATCTCAGCTCACTGCAAGCTCCGCCTCCCGGGTTTACGCCATTCTCCTGCCTCAGCCTCTGGAGTAGCTGGGACTACAGGCGCCCGCCACCTCGCTCGGCTAGTTTTTTGTATTTTTTAGTAGAGACGGGGTTTCACCGTGTTAGCCAGGATAGTCTCGATCTCCTGACCTTGTGATCCGCCCGTCTCAGCCTCCCAAAGTGCTGGGATTACAGGCTTGAGCCACCGCGCCCGGCTACTTACAGATGTTCTTGAAAGAGAAAGTTCTTAATAAATAGACTGGAACCCAGCATATCTTAAAGCTAGAGGGGCCCATGTTAGTTGGCTTGCTTAAACCACTCATTATTTAAGAAATGAAGGACCTAGGTAGGGGAAGAGACTTGTTCAAGCTCACAGTGCAACTTGGTGACAGAACTGGGGTGACCCATTTTAGTTTTCAGATTGATTCTTCTCATCCAAGGAGCAGCCTCTGTTTTAGAACTGAACTGGGATCTGCTTAAAGGGCACAGGAAAACCAGATATTAACATCAAAGTTCGCAGTGGGAGAAAAGAGGATATTTATTTGCAGGGCACCAAGCAAGAAGGACTGGGCAGCCAATGCTCAAATCCAGACCTCCCTGATACCTTGCAAGCAAGTTTTTTAAAGGGGGGTAAATTTCAGGAAAGCAGAAGTTGTAGGCAAAATCACAAATCAATACATAGAGATTACACATTGGTTTTGGCCTAAAAGGGTGGGACATCTTGAAGCAGTGGCTTTTAGGTCATAGGTAGAGTAAAAGATTTTCTGATTTGCAATTGGTTAAGGAAGAGAAATATTTGTTAAAAATTTGGGATCAGCCGAAAATAATGATAGCTCTGGCTCATGGGTGTGAGTCCCTCCAGGCTCCTCAGGAAGAAATTTAGAACAAAGAATAGTAATCAGAGTTCAGTCTTCAGTTCTGTCTTACCAGAGGGGAGCCAAATACTTCCTGACTCTAACTTCCTTGGCTAGTGTTTTAAGCTGCTGTTACTTTCTTGCTTATCAAGTTGCTTATTTACTTCTCAGGGCTAACTAGGTGCCTAGAATTTCCCTTGAAGGAGCTCAAGATTTTCCTTTATTTCCAGCTTGGGGACCCCTAGACCCATAAGAGGGAGATTCCTTGATCCATCTCACCTCTCCTTGGAAGTCAGAGTATACCTTTTTAAACCTGTTTGCTTACTGGCCTCACCCCTGGTATGTCAACCTTTTATCAGAAAGGTTCAACCAAAGAAGAGGCATGAGTAAAATACACAGTTTGTTTGGGCTGGAACCTGTGACTGGCACTCTTGTATCTATTTCATTCATGTGCAGAAGAAACACTTTTTTTCCGAAAATAAGGCCCAGGGATGTTGGGAAGCATCTGGCTATCAGTCAGAACCCTCCTTTAGGCCACCCTTCCAGGATTCAATTCTTACTGGTCAAACCTGGGGCTGCAGGCATGTGGGCCTGGGTGCAGGGGCCTAGCAGGATCTCTGTGAGGGAAAGCTGGGGGAGGGGCAGGATGGAAGGGGGCTCAGAGGGGTTGCTTGAGATGAACAATGGGCAAACAGAATCTCTGGGTTTTGTTGTCAACACATTTAAAGGAACCAGCATTTGGAAGGGTCATGCTCCCAAGACAAGAAAGAGGAGTTCAGATGGAGGCAAAGACAGAGTATTCAGATGTGAAGTGCTGTGCTTTCTTGACTGATCAGAGGACTCTTGAGGTGTTGAATCAAAAACCTGGGTTCTATACTCAAAGAGTCCAATAACAGTGTATTCTATGGATTTATATCCTCGATCTGCTACTTATTGTGTAATCTTGGGAAAATTACTTAACCTCTGTGTGCTTCAGTTTCCTGCTCTGAAGAATTAGGGTATTGTGAAGAATAAGTGAAATAATAGAAAGTATTTCCCATACAGCTGGGCACAAAGTCAACATTCAATAAATGTCAGATACTTCTCCACCGTTTGTTACTCACATAATGCTTACATCACCATTATAGAGGTCTGTGTGCTTGTTTCTCTCTCCACCTAGATTCTAAGCCCTGGAAGGGAGGGCAGGGGTCATATTTGACATATTCACTACTCTATGTCCAGCATCTACCTTTATAGCTTTTACTTAGTAGGGTAGGCACTCAAGAAGAAAAGGGAGGAAGAAAGTGGGGGAAGAAGAAAGATAAGAGAGTATTATTTAGATGAGAAAGGGACTGGAAATCACATCATACGAGAAATGGAGGAAGGAAATGGGGATACTTAGAACTGATAGAAGAGAAAATTCAAGTGGCCATTAGAATGAATCTCCAAATTACCAAAGGATCTTCTAAAAGAGGGATATAATTTATTCTCAAACAAAGCCAGGGATGACCTGGAGAGCAGTGTGAGGACCAATGATTGAAAGTAATGAAGGTTTTACTGAGTCCTTTAAAGAGAGAGCAGGCTGCCTTAAGGCCAAGTGAATTTCCTGATATTGGAGGAATCCAAGCTGGACCTGGACTAGCCTTTGATACTGTTGCTGGAAAAGTGATTCAACCATCAGACAGGACTGGACTCAGTGATCTGGAAAGTGTCTCAAAGTCTAACTTCCCCACCCCTTTTTCCAGGGCCTTATATCATTGTACTTTGGATGGCTGTTTTTTTTGGGAGTGCAAATGAGGTGTGAAGTAACTTCTGATCTTTTCTGGCACGGTTCGAAGTTGTGCAAGGCTTAGGGAAATAGTTAGCTACACTGAACAAGCCTTTCCCAAGTCAGTATTGGGGGAAAAAAGTAACTTCATTAGAAGTGCTAAATGAGGATCATAATGAGATATCCAAAGTCTTGCCAAGTGAATTTAATCACTTTCTGATCCCAACAGCCACACAAGTCAACTCTTTCTGAGCATAATTAAGCAAGTGACAATGAGGATACTATTCTAAGACATGGTAATGAGATGCTAAGGGGTCTGAATTCAGCTGGAGGGAAATTCCTATTAAATATTTATTAGATATGCAAGTTCTTTAATAGCTAGAAAAAATAGAAAAGGAAATTTAGTTAAGTGAGGTCCATTTCCTTTGAAATTAAACTGTTAAAAACAGAAGCTGCCGGGTCACTGCTTGTAGATATCTTCATTTTTCTGGCCTGAAGGCTTGGCTAGATTCTGTGGCTATAAACTCCTAGGTGAGCAGGAGCCACAGAAAAGAAGACTAAATTAGAGAAAGATAGACTTTTTTGGCAGGGTAGTAAAGAAGAGAGAAGGAAGTACTAAGAGGTAGTGGAGTGGGGTAGAAAGCATGCGTTCTGGGGGCTCCAGACAGACTTGCTTGAATTTGAACTTGAAAACTGCGTGTGTGTGTGTGTGTGTGTGTGTGTGTGTGTATGTGTGTGTGTGTGACTTTAGATTAATCTCTTTATCCTTCTGAGCCTGCAGTCTCCTGCTCTGTGAAATGGGTTTATTCATACCTACCTCACAGGGTTATTTGGAGAACCAGATGAGAAAATGGCTATAAAAATGCCTTAGAAGGTCGGGTGCGGTGGCTCATGCCTGTAATCCCAGCACTTTGGGAGGCCGAGGTGGGCAGATCACGAGGTCAAGAGATCAAGACCATCCTGGCTAACATGGTGAAACCCCGTCTCTACTAAAATTACAAAAATTAATTGGGCATGGTGGCATGTGCCTGTACTCCCAGCTACTTGGGAGACTGAGGCAGAAGAATCACTTGAACCTGGGAGGCAGAGGTTGCAGTGAGCTAATATCGTGCCACTGCACTCCAGCCTGGAGACAGAGTGAGACTCCGTCTCCAAACAAACAAACAAACAAACAAACTCCCCAAAAGGTAGAAACTGTACACGGAAGGGGCATGGCTCATTGACTCAGTCCCTGCAAGAGAATTTCCTGAGACACTAGCAAGCTCCCAGCAGAGTTCAAAGCTCTCCTCAGTTGTTGCTTCAGGGAGAAAGCATATCCAGTTGGCTGAAAGACTATTCTGCTTCACACTGACTTTGTTTCTACCTAGCCTTTACAGGACAAAGATCATGATCATGCATTTCTCCTAACTAGTGTTAATCAGTATGCAAATAAGATGCAGGCTCCAGGCTTGGCCAGCAGGAAGGGGAGTTCAACCTCTTCTGGGTCTTCTGTAGGGATGTTTTGGGCAATTATGAGCCTCACCTGTGCAAGAGGCCGACTAAGGTAAGGCTCTGCCCAAGCCTTAGGCAAGCCTGTTTCAGTCCTCCAGACATTCACAGATTGCTTACCTTTCTGAACTTTTCCTTGATTAACTTTATCACAGCACAGAGTGATAGCAATAACTGTTACTGCTTCTTGGGTGCCTATTGCGCTAGGTGCCATTTAACCCTGGCAACAACCTGTTAGATATGCAGCCCAGATATGGGAGATGATTTGCTCAGGGCCACAAAGATTCTAACCCAGGTTTCTCTGACTCTCAAGTCCCTGTGATTTTTCCCTCTTCCATACAGCCTTTCACAGGGAAGTACAAACTGATTGATTTGAGGGAACCATTACTTCTGCCTGGAGCATCTGGAGAAGCCAGCTTCTGAGGGCCTTGTTCAGGTAGCAGAGGAAGGACTACCATTAGGTGCATTGGGATGGGGGTAGAGTTACACTGGTGAGCCATGTGTCTGCTGATAAGCACACCAGGGGAGTGGGGGAGAATCATGCTTTCTGAGGAGCCGTTTGTGGTCTGGCATCTAGAGCTGGTGGGCTCTAGCCAGGGCTTGTCTGTATCTAATCTTTGATATTGGGAGCCAGAGGGGTATTCCACTCCTCTATAGGGATCTGTATCTTTTGGTCTGGAAAGGGCTTGGGTAATCTGCAGGGTGGGGCACTAGAAGTGCCAGGAGCACAGGCAGAATGCTTGCATGAGAGTGGCCTCTGCTGAGCTACCCTTCCTCCTTCCCTGTGCCATCCCTACATGGGTCAGAAGCAGTGGATGATTTGGTCCTAAACCAACTGAGCAAGTGGCCTTTGGCTAATAGTGCCTTCTTGGTATGGAGGGCTTATCTTGGGTCATGGATGTCAGCACCATGCTTGGAACCTTGCAGATCATAACCAAATCAGCTAGAGATATCCTTAACTCTCTTACTCCTTTTAGCCCATTCAGCCCTGTTTCTTCCTGAGAATTTACTTGCATCATTTTCTTGTAGCATAAGCAAATACCATCTCTGTATCAGTCAGGGTTCTCCAGAGATACAAATAAACAGAACAAATAGGAGAATATATATATACACACACACATACATGTATCTGACTGAAACAGTTGTTTCAGATTATCTATCTATCTATCTGAAATTATTATCATTATTATAAAGCGTTGACTCATGTGATTTGAAGGCTGAGAAGTCCCATGATCTTCTGTTTGCAAGATGAAGCCCCAGGAAAGTCAGTGGTATAAATGGAAGTTCTCATAACTGGAGGGCCATTGGTGTAGATTCCCATCTGAGTCTGAAAGCCTGAAAACCAGGAGCACCGAAGGTAGGAGAAGATCGGTGTTCTTCATTCAAGCATTCAGGCAGAGGGAGGACAAATCCAATCTTCCTCTGCCTTTTTGTTTTATTTAGGCCCTCAACAGATTGGATAATGCCCATCCACGTTGGGGAAAGCCATCATTTTTACTCAGTCAACCAATTCAAATGCTAGTCTCTTCCAGAAACATTCTCACAGACATACCCAGAAATAATGTTTTGAATCAGATATCTGAGCATCCTATGGGCATACTATATGTCAACTTGACATATAGTATTAACCATGAAAATCTCCTTACCCCTGCCTTGTATGATCATAGCAGGTTCCTATCAGAGAAAACCTCTTGCCTTTCAGGCCCATCCACCCACTGTCCCAGAGTCCGCTTTCTCAGAAAGCACTCTACATGTGCAGTTGTTCTAGTAGGATGGTGATGCTACTCTAAACAACAACAAAAAATATCAGGCCACATCAGGCCTCTGAGGTATATAGCTAAGTCTGGCAGATAAAAACAAGTTTGTGAAAAGTGAAGTGATAAGGCAAGATTCAAGCAACAGCTCAAATAGATAATACAGAAGAAGATAGGTCACAAGCAGGGTGTGATTAATTTCCCAAAGAGTTTTACTGATGATCGTTCCAAGGGCTCAGAGATGGGAGAAGGAGGTCATGGGGGACATTGGGTGGGAAGAAGCCTTGATATAAGAAATGGGTTGTGATATGTATCTTCAAGAATGAATTTAGTTTGGATGGGGAGCAGGGTCATGGAGATCATTTCCATTTATTCTAGAGTAGTTGTATGTCCTAGGTGGCCTCTGTGTCCTAGGTGGCCTCTGTGTCCAATGTGGCTGACACTGGGGATGCAGGGTAGCTTCCTGGGGTTGCTCACAAACAGAGCTTGACACAAGCAGGGAAATCAAAGGCACTCCCAAGGACCAGAGAGATTGCTTGGTTTACTGTCTCCTATAGAATACAGATTCCTTCAGAAGTATTCAAGTCCCTCTACTATGTGGGTCCAATTTTCCTCTCCATTTTCATGTCCTCCTGTTCGTTCTATAATTTTTGCTTTATAAATTTTGAAGCTGGGCTGGGCACAGTGGCTCACATCTGTAATCCCAGCACTTTGGGAGGCCGAGGTGGGCAGATCACCTGAGGTCATGAGTTTGAGACCAGTCTGGCCAACATGAGGAAACTCTGTCTCTACCAAAAACACAAAAATTAGCCAGGCATGGTGATGTGTACCTGTAATCCCAACTACTCAGGAGGCTGAGGCAGGAGAATCGCTTGAACCCAAGAGGCAGAGGTTGCAGTGAGCCGAGATCGTGCCACTGCACCCCAGCCTGGGTGACAGAGCGAGACTCTGTCCCAAAAAAAAAAAATATTGATGTTGGATAGTTTGGTATTTTAAGATTCACAATGCTTACTACTTTTTGCTGAACTGTGTGTTTTATTTATATAAAATCTCTCTCTTCTGCTTAATACTGTTGCCTTAAACTCTGCTTTGATAGTAATAGTACCAATCCTGTTTATTTGTATTTGTAGATATATTTTTGCCCCTTGGTTTTATGTATTTGGGCTTAGTTGGTCCAACACCAGCTCTAAAAGTGATGGGGGTAGAGGAAGGGGATGAAGATCCAGCAGAACTGAATGCTGAGTGGCTAACAGTGAAGCTCAGAGGCAGCAATCAGAACACATCCTCAGTCTAATCAGCTCTGTCTTTCAAGAAGTTTGCCAGGATATCTGAGTGCCTTTGTCTGCTCCTCTCTTAGCAAGTAAACAGAACTCTTGGCCTCTACTGAACTTGCTACTTCTGGCTTCCTTGAACCTTGCCCAATTCTACTAGCAATATAATTTTTGTCACCCTTTGCTAATTCCTGTGCCACTTGTTGGCCAAAACTGGGTCCAGTTCCATTTTACCTATAGTCCCATCTGCCAGTGACTCTGGCTGTGACTGATACACAAGTCTTGTTGCCTTGATATCTTCCCAGTCCTGGATGAAACTAAAAAGGATAAATATCTTAGAAAGCAACAGAATTCCTGCTATAGTAATCAATCTCTAAAAATTAAGAGAAGGAGAAACTAAGCATCTATGATCCATACTGAGGTCAAATTCTAATAAAAAGAGCAGAAGTTTTAAGTCTATAAAGCCAATCAAATTTGAATTGTGTGTAATTCCAAGTCACCATCCAAGCCAAGGGAGCCTGTGGTCAGATGCCATTGCTGATGTTCGTAAACTCAAGGTAAAGGCTAGCTGCAGGAGGCCATGCAGTAAGTCATGTGATCTCTCTGGACTATGGGATGCAGCAGCTTTCAGAGAGCCCTGGAAGTAGAGGCTTAATACAATTTTCGTGGGAGGGAGAGCTGTTTATTCCAGTGTAGTAAGTGTGTATCAGGTGTCCTTTGTGTCAGACACTGTGCAGGCACTATGGGTATGGGGTGGCTCCTCCGTGTTGCTCGCAGACACAGCTGATACAAGCAGGCTCTGAGACAAAAAGGGGTGGAGAGTTCCTCCTAGGTGAATCGTGGAAGCTCAGTGTGTCTTTGTGAATGAAAGAACTTAGAATTCAGCTTTTCATATTACTACATATTTTTTCACTTGTACAAAGGAGTGTACATCTTTTCTATGTGCCGTTCACTTTACAGTTTAGAAAATATGTTCACAGCCAGGCACGGTGGCTCACGCCTGCAATCCCAGCACTTTGGGAAGCCAAGGTGGGCAGATCACAAGGTCAGGAGTTTGAGGCCAGTCTGACCAATATGGTGAAACCCCATCTCTACTAAAAAGACAAAAAAAAAAAAAAATTAGCCAGGTGTGGTAGTGCATGCCTGTAATCCCAGCTACTCGAGAGGCTGAGGCAGGAAAATTGCTTGAACCTGGGAGGTGGAGTTTGCGGTGAGCAGAGACAGTGCCACTGCACTCCAGCCTGGGTGACAGAGTGAGACTCCTTCTCAAAAAAAAAAAAAGAAAAAGAAAAAGGAAATATGTTCACTTGTTATCCAGTTTGATTCACAAAAAACTATTTTAGTCAGGCTCATTATCTTAATTTTACAGATAACAAAACATAGGCTCACATTGGCTAAGATGCTCATCCAAGGTCACCTAGCTGGTAAGTGGCAGATCTGGAATTTATTTATTTTTTTACTCAGCTGTAATTTTTACTTTTCATCCATCATTTTTTCAATTATTAACATGGTTATATCCTTTGTTTAGTTCTATATTTCATCATTTTATATATTATTTATTTTCTCCAGCTTTATTGAGGTATAAATGACGAATAAAAAGTATATATATTGAAGATATACAACATGATGTTTTGATATGGAATTTAAATGCAAGGCTCCTGCCACCTAGTTCAAGGTTCTTTGTACAAAATCACTGTTGCTGTCATCTGTCGGTGTGAGTCATAACAACCATGATTTGACCTTTTCCACAAACTACTAAAATGACAAAGAAATATGGCTACAAGGACATTGGAGTTTTACAATTGCGTTAGGCTTAAAGCCTTAGGACAGAAGCGTAATAAAGCCATTCATTAAAATATTTAAATCAACTGACAACCATAATAGTATTAAATACTCATAGCAGTATTAAGCTGCGTTTTAGATTAGTCTTTTAAGTGCAGAGGCGCTTTTGAAAAATGCATCTTCATTGTTTAGGAACAAGAGGTTCTTCTGAGCAGCTGTAGATCATTGAGGATGGGAGGTGGAGTGGTGGGAGGACATTGAAGGTCTATCAGAGCAGGGATTTTAAGTCTATAGCGCCAAGTGAATTTGAAATGTGGGTAAGTCTAAGTCACCATCCAAGTCAGTCATTGAACTAATCTAAACAAAGCTTAATGCTCCTACCCATGAGGACCAAAGGGCAGGATGTTCCAGTAGGCAGATCTTTCTAATGATGACAGATTCCTTTCTTGCATAAATGTTTGATCTTGAGATGTTGAGGGGCCTGATGGCAGTTGCCAAAAAAGTGTGGGAAGCTCATAAATATTTCCTCATTGCCTGTGTCATAGTTTGTTCCACTCAGGTGGTCAAGAGAACACTTATAAAGCACCTAACCTAGAGAGGCTACTGTGGCCTTGATCTGAAATCCAAAGCTTTGTGAGATGACTCTTTCTTAGACCACGTTGGCCTCTGAGGGATGCCTATTGGAGCTTGACAGTCAGGGTCTTTTGTTCCCTGTGCCTGGGAGTGATAGATTGTGGTAGATAAATGGAGTGGTAGATAAAGATTGTGGCTCTATGTTCAGCCCCACTCTTGATCCTTGTTTCCTGGGCCTATTGCCTCATCTTTGCTAGCACCATTTATGGTCCAGACTCGTGAGTTTGCCCCTCGCTGACCTCTGAATTCAGATCAAGGAAGTATATACAAAGATACTTACTTAGTACTATCTTTGTAAGGGAACACTTTTCAAGTCACTTTGATTTTGTAATTGCACTTGAATGAAGAAACATGGTAAAAATCAAGTAGCATAAAGGGGCCTAAAACAAAAATCAATATTTCTACACCTTATCCCTCTCCTGCCCCACCCTCATTCCCTAGTAGTGGACATCTTTAATCATACCTGCTTTGAGCTTTTCTGTTGGCTAACTCTATAACTCTACAGAATATATTCATATTGTGATATCTATTTATATATTTATAAAGACAATCACTTATGGATATTACCCCTCCACCTCTTGGAGGTGGTCAACTTCCAAGATGGCACTCAATTATCTCCACCTCCTGTTATTCACATCCTTGTATAATTCCCTCCCATATTGTACCAGGGTCCATAGTCGAGCTGCATGACCAGTATCATATGGTTGAAGTGATGGTATGCCACTTCTGAGGTTAGGTTATAAAAAACATTGTAGATTCTACCTTGGTCTCTTTCACTCTGTCCCTGCCCCCCATCACTTATACTGGGTGAGGCCAGCTGCCATGTCTTGAGGACACTCAAATAGTCCTGTGGAGAGGCCCACATGGCAAGGAACGGAGACTTACAGTCAACGGTTGGTAAGGAATTGAGGCCTCCTGCAAACAGCTATGTGAATAAGCTGTCTTAGAAGAACATCCCCCAGCTCCAGTCAAATCTTCAGATGACAGCCATGGCCAACAGCTTGACTGTAACTTCCTGAAAGACTCTGAACCAGAACCACTTAGCTAAGCTGCTCTCAGGTTCCTGACCCTCAGAAATAGCAAGAAAATGTTTGTTACTTTCAGCAAATAAGTTTTGGGGTAATTTATCATGCAATAATTGATAACTAATATACCTTCCACAATTTGGTGGATATTTTATTGTTTAGTTCTCTCATTAGTTACATTATCACTTTAAACAATAATATTTCTTATTAGTTACACTGTAACTTTAAATAGTAGACTTCTATTTCTTGGTCGTCATTTTTAAAAAGAGTTTCTTACCTTTCCATTTTCTGGGATGAGAATAATATTGTAGTGTCTCTACCTCTTCCTCAACCTTTCCTTCTCTTTTTCTACCAATTAATGCCAGACAGCTTGACCTATATTTTTAAAATTAGAAAAGTTTTAAATGCACAGGAGTAAAGAGAATAGTATGAAAAACCACCACATATCCATTATCCAGTTTCAATAATTATCAATTCAGGGCCAACTTTGTTGCACCTCTGGCTCCACCTACTTCTTCCCTGCCATATTATTTTGAAGCAAATCCCACACTTTGTATAATTTAATGCATACATATTTTAGCATGTATCAATAAAAGTTATTAAATATTTTATAACATAACTAAAATGCAATTATCAAATATAAATATAGCAAAAATTTCTTAATATTATCAAATATCTGGTCAGTGTTCAAATTTTCAATTATATACACATATACACACACAGTACATACTTTTTTTGAATCAGGATCCAAATAAAGTCCATGTATTATAATTGATTGATTTGTCTTTTAGAATATTTAAAAACTATAAGAAATTCTTCCATCTTTTTGTTCTCATAATTTATTTTCTGAAAAAAAACAAACATTTTTCCTGGAGAGGTTCTCATAATCTGGATTTTGTTGATTGAATCCCCATGGTATAGGTTAAGATGTTCCTCTGATCTTTGTATTTCATATGAATTGGTAGTTGGATCTATAGGTTTGATCTGATTCAGATTTGATTTGGAGGAGGCAAAAGTAATGTGTCATATATAGTGTTGGTTGTTTCCTTCAGCAGGTAGATCTTTAGATTTTGTTATAATAGCAAACATTATTTCTCAGTGTTTAGATCCATCACTTCATTAGTGATTGCAAAATGGTGACATTCTAATTCTAGTTATATCTTCACTTATTAGTTAGAATACTTTTATAAAAATAAATTTTCTTCATCTATGATTTGGTTGCCCAGTAGTATAGTTCATATGAGGAATGCAGATCTAATACCTGATTCTTTCCTTTTAATTATGAATTTTCAAAATAATAAGTTGATTTCCTATCATTAGAAAAAAAGTGACCCACTAGATTTTTTGATAATAAAATTATGGATTTAAATATATTAAATGTGTTCAATCGCAGTCATTTTTGATACCTAAATTGTGCCATCTTTTGCCAGTAAGTTGTTTCCTGAGTCTTTTTGCCACATCCCTAGTAGTTTTATAGTTTCTTTGTTATCTGGTAGGACAAGATACGCCATGCTCATCTTGCATGTTTCCCGACCCAGCCATTTCTCTAAGGGCATTTCATTTCTTTTAGTGGGAAGTGGTATTTCAAGGCCAGAATCTGTATTTTAAGGGGATATATGTTTATATTGGATCAGTCAGTGTTTCTAGAGCATTTCAGTGGAAATGCTAGAAATGTATTTTTTTTCCATGGGGGTGGATTTCTGATGAAAATTGGGAAATTGGCTAGACAAATTCTAACCAAATTGTAACAGTAGGAAATGTATTTTTAAGATTAAATATATCATGAGTTCATATCAATTCAAATTCAGTACTACAGGGTATTTATGTAACTTCAATCTTACATCCATATCATCTTACTCCCACACTAAGAATCCCAGTTTTCAAGGCCACAGGGACTGATAGAATTAAAGTATCACACAATTACTTATTCAATTGATTTCATCTTACAAATATAACTGTTTCAGAATAACGGTACTAATGCTACCACTACCAATATAATTACTGTAAATAATTTATATTTTTTAAAGTTATTTTTGTCCTTAAAATAAATCTCTCTAGGGATATACTATAAAATTCCTGTGTTTAGAAGTCATGTGGAATCGTTTCTCTCTGCCATCCACTACATATACATTTAGATTAGTTTGTGTCATTTTGCTTTCAATTTTTAGGAATTACTATTTTATAATGTTGTTTTATGATTATGTAATATGGTTACATTGTTCCAAAGTCAAATCTACAAACCAAGATATATTCAAATAAGTCTAGCTTCTATCTCTTTCCTCTCTACCTTGTTTCCATCCAACTCTAGAGGCAACCATTTCAAAAAATTTTAAGTTTCATCCTTCTACTTTTTAATGTTTTAATAGAAGAATATTCATATGTTATATTAGCATCCCTCTATTCTTGGATCAATGATAAAAAGTTGTTAGCATTTTTCTACACCTTATTTTAACTTAACAAAATTTCCTGGAAGTCACTCTACAGCAGTATATTGAGATTTTCTTCATTTTTAAAAAGCTGAACATAGTTAATATATGCAACTTGATGAGTCTGGAGATGAGTACACACCTACTTAGTTCATCACCACCACAGTGAAGGCTGTAAACTTATCTATCACCTCCACAAGTTTCTCTCCACTGACTTTATTTATTTATAGAGCTCTTCCTCATTTAACAGCTGCATAGTGCTCCATTGTGTAGATGCCCTGTAGTTTGTTCAATCGATCCCCTACTGATAAACATTTCTGGTGTTACTAGACTTTTGCTGTTACAAATTATTCTGTAATGAATAGCTTTGTATATATGTGTTTTCGTATTTTGGCCAGTATATCAGTGGGATTGATTCCTAGAATTGGTATTGTCATGTCAAAAGGCAAATACACATACTTTTGCTAAATATTACCAAATTTCTCTCCATAGAGGAGTTGCATTTTGCATTTCCAACGGCAGGGCTTATAGCATTTCTATTCTCTCTAATGGCTATAATTTACCCTTCCATACTTTATCTGCAGTGGAAAGCCAATAGCAAGTGTTTATAGTACAAGGTAGTAGAGAAAGTGGTTAGACATGCAGGCTCTGGGATCAGACTGCCCGCATCCCAAATCCTGGCTCTGCTACTAAGTAGCTGTATATTCTTGGGCAAATTACTTAACTTCTCTGTGCCTGAGTTCCCCACCTGTGAAATGGGCAAGTAGCCAATATTAGGCTGTTTTACCTACATTTAAAGTCTATTGTTTAATGAAGCCACTTTCATTAATTATCTAAGCAGGATCTTCTGAATAACTTGGCTGCAGCATCTCCATCAGCACTTACTGCTTCACTTTGCAGTTTTATGTTATGGAGATGTCTTCTTTTCTTAAACCTCATGAACCCACATCTGTGGGCTTCAGACTTTTCTTCTGCAGCTTCCTTACCTCTCTCAGCCCTTACAGAATTGAAGAGAGTTAGAGCCTTACTCTAGATTGAGCTTTGGCTTAAGGGAATGTTGTGAGTGGTTTGAACTTCTATCCAAGTCACTAAAACTTTCTCCATATCAGCAATAAGGCTATTTTGCTTTCTTATCATTCATGTGTGCACTTTTAATTTACTTCAGGAACTTTTCTTTTGCTTTCACAACTTGGCTAACTGATACAAGAGGCCTAGCTTTTGATTTATCTCTGTGTATTAGGCAATTCTTGCACTGCTATAAAGAGATACCCGAGGCTGGGTAATTTATAAAGAAAAGAGGTTTAATTGACTCACCATTCTACAGGCTTTACAGGAAGCATGGTGCTGGCATCTGCTCGGCTTCTGGGGAGGCCTTGAGAAGCTTATAATCGTGGAAGGAGGTGAAGGGGGAGCAGGCACATCAAATGGTGAAAGCAGAAACAAGTGAGAGAGAGTTGGGGTGGAGGTGCCACACACTTTTAAATGACCAGATCTTATGCAAACTCACTCACTGTTGTAAAGACAGCACCAAGCCATGAGGGACCCACCTCCATGATCAAAACACCTCCTACCAGGCCCCACCTCTAGCACTGGGGATTACAATTCAACATGAGATTTTGGTGGGGACACATGTCTAAACTTTCACTCAGCTTTCAACATGCCTTCCTCACTAAACTTAATCATTTATAGCTTTTGATCTAAAGTGAGAGATGTATGATTCTTCTCTTCACTTAAACATTTAGAGGCCACTGTAGGGTTATTAATTGGCCCAATTTCAATATTGCATGTCTCAGGGTACAGGGATGCCTGAGTAGAAGGGAGAGACGGGGGAAAAGCTGGTCAGTGGAGCAGTCTGAACACACATATTATTTATTAATAAAGTTTGCCAACTTCTTTGAGCATGGTTTGCAGTGCCCCAAAACAGTTACAATAGTAACATCAAAGATCACTCATCACAAATATAATAATAAAAAGTCTGAAATGTTGTGAGAATTACCAAAATGTGACACAGAGATGAAAAGTGAGCACATGCTGTTGGAAAAATGGTGCTGATGGACTTCCTGGATATAGAGTTGCCACAGACCTTTAATTTGTGAAAGATACAATATCTGTGAAGTGCAGATGAGATATGTCTGTATATCAAAACATTACAGTGTACCCTTGAATATATATAATGTTTATACTTCAATAAAGCTGAAAAAAGGAAATAAAATAGCAGTCTGCCGTCAATGTTTTTCTAACTTTAAACCCTTGGACATTTTTTGTTAGGGATAAATGTTAGTCTTATGTTTCAGGCAGGGCAGGGACTAGGATGTGTGTGGTAAATGAAGCACCTAGAGCATACAATTCAAGGAGCCACTAGGTGCCACACTTATGCTGCCCTAGTCCTAGCCTGGCCCAAGGCTTTGCCTATTCTAGAAGGATCCCTGAGGGAGTGAAAATATATAGCTAATGTTGAAAACAGAATCTGAGTCCTTACCAAGTAGCCAAAAGGCTACCTCTTTGCTGAGAGAAACTATAGAAAAATAGTTGCCTGGTTTGTTTGTGTTGCTGTAACAAAATATATGAGATGGAGTAATTTATAAAGAACAGAAATGTATTATATTTTCCCACAGTTCTGGAGGCTAGGAAGTCCGAGATCAAGATACCTCCAGGTCCAGTTGTCTGGTGAGGGCTGCTGTCTGCTTCCAAGGTGATGCCTTTTTGCTGCATCATCTGGAGAAAAGAAGGCAAAAAGCCAAGCAAACCGAATGCTGCATGAAACCTCTTTTGTGAGAGCCTTAATCTTGTTTATGAATGATTACTCTTCGTGGCCCCAACACCTCTTAAAGACCCCACCTCTTAACACTATTACATTGGCAACACCTAAATTTTGGAGAGGAACATTCAAACCATAGCAATAATGTTTCTGTTATTCCAAGGGACATCACTCAAGGTACAGACTCCCTGGATCAAGCAGACCCAGCTAACATCAGTAACAGCCAAGATATCAGATCCAAATACCGACCCCCAAACATAGCAAAGAACACATTTAATAATCTCAACATAAAGGCAAGAGTAAGCTTCTCAGCATCTTAGTTCAAATTTTTTTTCTAGAAAGATTGGGAAAGGGCTACACACTACCTACAATATGGTAGAAAGGAAGTGAACATGCAGACAGGAGGAAAAACCCAGAAACCAGGAAGAAAGTTGCCATGCATAAAAAAATATATAGATATACTTCCAGGAAGATCCCCCTTCTTTTTCCCTGGTTCCAGAGAAGATGTGATCAGCAAGGGGAAGTCAGTGCCAAGGCTCCCTCCATAACCTCTGATGATCTTGGACATAAGACCAGTTAAACATATTATTTACCACAAAGAAAAAAACTTTATCTAATAAAGTTTCACCTGTTCCGGTTTCCTGGAATTTCTTAAGATCCCAAATATCCTAGCACCAAACACAAATTTATTTTAATTATGTTTTCCCTGATATAAAGTAATACATGATTATTGTATGAAGTGTGTTAAAGATAAGCATAAAGAAGAAAATAAAAATTACTCTTGATCTCACGTCTCAGAGATAACCATAGTTTATGTTATAGCGTATTTTCTTTCAGAATATTTTGTACACATAGGTGTGCATCCATGCATGGGATCAGACTGGTTTGTATACTGCTTCTTTGACTTACTATATCTTGCGTATCTCTGTGTATCATGAAATACTTTTTGAAAATGTGATTTTTAGCAGCAACATACTATTCTCATGTATGGCGGTACCGCAATATCTTTTGCTACTGTTGAACATTTGGCTGTTTTCAAATTTTTGGAAAAATTGTCACAATGGACTTCCTCACACATGAATATTTGTTTATTTAATAAGTTCCTTAGACTGGATTCCTACATGTCAAGCCATTGAGCCAAAGGACCTGGTCATTTGTTGGGGTATTGATACGTACTCCTAAATTGTTTTTAAGAATGATTGTACCAGTTTTCACTTTGGCCAGCAGTATAGGTGAATGTTTCTATAGGTGTGTGCCAATCCAGAATATTACAATTAAATGTTCTTTTTCTGTCTAATTGATAGGTGAAAAATGTTACTTACTTTTTAAATTTCCAGTTCTTCTATTACTAGTGTGGTTGAACATTTAGAATTGTTTATTGGTCATTTGCATTTTTTATTTGTAAATTGTTTCTTATGAGGTATGTTTATTTTTCTTTGGAGATTGTGATTATTCTCTTACTGCATTGTAGTAGTAATTTTCATAATAAAAAAGACTAATAGATAACATTCATTGAACATTTATGGCATGGTAGGCCCAGTTCTAAGCATGTTATATTTATTAACTTTTTAAATCCTCATAAAATGCAAATAGGTAGGTACTATTATTATTCCCATTTTACAGATGTTGAAAATAGGAACAGGGAAATTAAAATAATTTGCTCCAAGTCATACAGCTAGCAAGTGGCAAACATGCTTGAAGCAGTCTGACACCAAAGCAGCCACCACACAGTGGAGAGTTTATTAACTCTGTGTTATAGTGGCTATATATTTTCTCACTTTGAAGAAGCATTTGAAAAACACTATTAAATTTGACTACAGATATGCACTTAAAATATCTGTACCTAAACATTGCATAAGAAAAACTTAAGAAACAAATGATCTTTTTTCATGTATAGAAAATTTTTCCCCACCCCATGATCTGACATTACCTGTATTTTGATGTACTGTTTAATACATTGATTTCCAAACTGTAACTTTTTAATTAATTGGAATTTATTTGGATGGGAGAGGTGCGGTAAAAGTTATTATTTGTTTAATAATTCGTTGACATTCTGTCACCTTTATGAAGTACTGAGAATAAAATGGGGATAATAATGGTCTTTACCTCACAGTGTCATTATAAAGATTAAGTGAGATTAATTTTTTTTAAAACAAACACACATACAAGGTAGGTACCCAACAGAAATTATTGTTTCCCAAATCAGTCTATCCCACGCAGGAAATGTTTCTATGGCAATTGTGTGTGTACTTAACTCTTTTTTGTACTTGTTTTCTCGTCTTCGTAGAAAAGAGGGCATCCTTATCCAGTTTTAAAGCCTTTAGAGTTTTATGATCCCTTCTTGAAACATTTTATGAACAGTTTGAAACAATTTGAAGTAGACTTCTCTGAAAGGAGTCATACACTTCATAAACAAGGGGGTGCTTTTGCTATTTTGTCTGAGGAATGATATTTAAACAATTGATTCAGTCATGATGATGGACACAGCTGTTGATTTAAGGAAATCAATGTGTTACAATCAGTTACTTAAATTATTATGATGGGAAAAATTGATTTTGTATTTACCTGTTCCCTTTCATAAGTATTGTACTGTGAGATGACTACAATAGACTTGTAACTTTAGTAATTATAATCATAACAATGGCATCATCCTCAGTTCTTCCCCTTCTCACTCTTCACATTCAACTCAACAGCAAGTTCTGTTGGCTCCACCTCTGTCATATGGCCTATATCCATCTATTTCTCTCTAACCTTGTTGATTCTATCCTGGTCAAGCCACTATTTTCTCTCCTGTACCATGGCCATAGCTCCTGCTTGTCACATGCTTCCACCCTTATCCCTCATCAGTTCATTTTCCATGCAGCAGCCAAAACAAGCCTCTTAAAATATAAGCTATATCTTGTAATTCTTCTATTGAAAACCCATAAATGGCCCTATAGGTCAGTGTTTAATCTCAATGTATTGACTCTGGACTACCTGCATAAGAATCATCTGAGATGTGTGTTTACAGTATGAATGCCTGTACCCTGACTGAGACCTACCTACTGAGAATCTCTGTGGATAAGGCCCAGGAGATTGCATTTTAAACAAGCATCCTGGCTCAATCAGTTCCCTTTGGGAGCCAAGATCTTTCTCTGAACCCCTAAGAAACAATGACCTTGACTTTCTCATGTCTCCTCCTCTCAGGATCTAAGAAGGACTTGGCACATGAGAGGTGCTCAGGATTTCTGGGTCGAATGAATAGAACGGAGGATACAATGTATGCATATTTGAACCAAAGCTAGGAAGCAGGGGTGAAGACAGCAAGGGCTTGGGATGGCAGACTGAGGTGTTTCCTTTGCGCTGATGTTTAGGGTTTTTCCAGCTCTGACTTTTCTTATGCTTCTACCCACCATTGCTCCTTCCATCTGTCCCCTCTCCCACAGCCTGAAGTCAGTCTGGATGAACTCCTTGTTTTCCATAAGCCCTTGATTCTAGGCTGTTTGTATTAGTTTTCTATCACTGCATAACAAATTATCGCACATTTAACACCTTAAAACAACACACATTTATTTTCTCACAGTTTCTGTGTGTCGAAGGTCTGGACACAGCTTAACTGGGCCCTCTGATCAGGGTCTTACAAGGCTGAAATCAAAATGTTGTCTAGGGCTGAGGTTTCTTCTGGAGGTTTGGATGGGGACGAATCTACTTCCAATCCTATTCAGTTTTATGGCAGAATTAATTTCCTTGTGGCTGTATGACTGAAGGCCTTTGGTTTTTGTTCCTGATTATGGGCTAGGGGCCACTTGATCTTCCTTGTCACATGGGCTTCCTTGACATGGCTGTTTACTTCATCAAGCCATAAAGGAGAATCTCTCCTTCTAGTCTGCTATGGAGTCTTATATAACAAGGTAATCATGGGAATGACATTCCATGACTCCCATTCTGTAGGTTACGTTCTGTTGGTTTGAAGCAAATCATTGGTACCATTTATACTCAGAAAAGAGATTATACAAAGTCATGAACACCAGAAGACGGGAATAATCAGGGGTTACCTTAAGGTCTATCTGCCATATACTAGGATTGTCTGCTTTGTCCTAGCATTGTCACTGGCCCAGGAACTGCTTCAGAGGAGATTCCCTCTTCTACCTCACCATTGGCAGTAGTGGGATCTTTGGCTATCACTGCTAAAGTGATGACTCTTCACATCCTAAAATTTCTCCCAAGATACATGGTTACTGTGGGTCTGGTACCTTAGGCACATCTGGGTCTAGTTAGATGAGTTGGTGAGAGCATGGTGCCACAAGTTCTGCTTCCCTGGAGAATATGAGCCTGACATGTGTGACCTGTGAGAAAGGTGATTGATTGGAAGCAGCGTGTATGGGGGCAGCAGTGCTCATGTATATGCCTATGTATATCTGTGCACACTACCAGATAAAGTAATGCTAGGTTCAAAGGCTACTGGTGAGCTATTCAGAACTTGTTCCTGGGTGTGGCTCAGCTGGAAGAGCTTTAAGAAGCTGAGGATCATAGGGAAATCTTGCTTTTGAAATTGTGGAGGAACTCTGATTTTATAAAAGCATTTGGAGTTAAGAGCCAAGAGGCAAATCAAATCCAGAAAGCCAGAGAAGGGAGTCCGAAAGGCTGACAACCTGAGGCTACAGAGGGAGACAGTGAGAGATGAGAAACAGAGCCTTACATGGAGTAGTCCTCTAGAAACCATGAGGCATTATTGTAATTAATGAAAGGTCTGCAGAATGATGGGCATGTTGCTCAGATATGAGTTACTCTTGAACATTTAATTTTCTGTTTTCTCATAAATATTTGTTGGATAAAAGAATTTTCTGTATTTAGACATGCTACATATGTAGGAATTTGATGCTGTAAAAATCCATGCTTGAGGCCAGGTCAAGTTCTCTTTTTGACTCATCAGTAAAATAGTGCTAAAAGGAAATGATCTTATCTTGCTTTATGGGAACAAGTACCTTTTTGAAGGGTCATTCTACTATCATTCCATTCAGGCAAAGATTGTTCAACTTGTTCCTGATAGACTGTCTCACAGAGTCATTAGGCTGTTAACCATTGAGCTCTGCACAGTCCATTTTTTTGGAAACCTCTTCTGCCTTCTTCTCTGTGGTCCCTCAAATGGCCTGGGAGATCATCAGATCAGTTATGGAGGGCAGATATTCTAAATCGAACAGACTGTGTGAGGCTTAGAGAAACACTTGGGCTCATCACTGGTGTCTTCTGCACTCTCTATTAATGAGCATCAGTGCTGAAAATCAGGTGCCATTGGATTGGGAAACCTGGTGGCACAACTGCGGAAAGGCTGAACAGAGGTGGGTTGCTTATTGGTGGTAACATGAATGCTACGACCACCCAATTAGCATCATTTTTAAAGAAAAGCCCCTTGGTCTATAATCTACATGGGCATTTGTCTTCCCATGGAATGTCATGAGCTTGCATTGACCAATTCAGATACCTTCCTGAATGAGAATGATACTTTACCTCTAAAATTGATGCAAATCACTAGGCCAAGGGTGGAGTCCTCACAGTGGTTGAGTAAAAAATGTTCTTCTGCTGGAATGTGGAGTAAATATGGCAGCTGGGCAAAGTGTTCTCCTTCTCCCAAGGCATATCTCAGAGTAGTGTACTGTCATCTATTTAGTTGCTCAGTCCAGAATCTGAGAGTCATCCTTGATACCTCTTTCTCCTTGCTCCCAGCTCTGTAGACTGCACCTCCCGAATATCTTTCTCCTATGTACTCCTGTCTTCATTTTTTTCTGCCAACCCAAGCCACATCGTCTCTCATCCGGACAACTGTTATCAGTGAAAAGTGTCAAACTAAAATATCTGAAGAGATTTATTCTGAACCAAATATGAGTGCCCATGGCCTGTTACACAGCCCACGGGAGGTCCTGAGAACATGTGCCCAAGGTGGTAAGGGTGCAGCTTGATTTTATACATTTTAGGGAGGCATGAGACATCAATCAGATACATTTGAGAATTACATGGGTTTGGTCCAGAGAGGTGGAAGAATTTAAAGGGGGTGGGGGCATGCTTCCAGGCTATAGGTAAATTTAAGCATTTTCTGGTTGACAATTGGTTGAGTTTGTCTAAAGACCTGGAATCAATAGAAAGGAAATGTTCAGGTTAAGAAAAAAAAGATTATGAAGACCAAGTTTCTTTTTCCTTTCCTTTTCTTTTTTTTTTTTTGAGATGGAATCTCGCTCTGTAGCCCAGGCTGGAGTTCAGTGGTGCCATCTCTGCTCACTGCAAGCTCCGCCTCCCAGGTTCACGCCATTCTCCTGCCTCAGGCTCCCGAGTAGCTGGGACTACAGGCGCACGTCGCAGCCCACGTCACCAGTCAACATGCCCGGCTTATTTTTTGTATTTTTAGTAGAGACGGGGTTTCACCATGTTAGCCAGGATGTCTCGATCTCCTGACCTCGTGATCCGCCTGCCTCGGCCTCCCAAAGTGCTGGGATTACAGGCGTGAGCCACCACGCCCCACCCCAAGTTTCTTTTGAAGTCTCATAGTGGTTGCCCTTAGAGACAATAGATGACAAATATTTCCTATTCAGATCTTTAAAAGGTGCTAGACTCTCATTTAATCGCTTTAGGATTGGGAGGGCCTGGAAGAAGAAGATCTAGCTATGTGAATAGAGATTCTTTACAGATGCAAATTTTCACCACAAAGGACAGCTTTGCAGAGCAGTTTCAAAATATGGCAAAGAAACATATTTTGGGGTAAAATATTTTTATTTTTCTCTTTGTCACATAATGTTATGCCAGAGTCAAATTGGAAGGTAAGTCACAATATATAGGGTTAAATAAAACCCATCCGATGAGAATATGTGGTTTGTAGGGCATGACTCCCCAGACCCCTTAGATAAGAATTTGGGCAAGATAAGAAAAAAATCAGAGCTTAGTCCTCACTGTTCTTGTTTCCCAACTCCAGAAGGAGTCCTCTGTTAATTTCTCCCCTTACCTGCTTTCAATCTGTACTCCATCCATTGGCAAAAGTGATTCTTACTAATGCAGACCTTATTAGGACATTTTCCTCGTTGCTTAGAAGTTTGCAATTATTAGGTCAAATCCTTAACACCAGCTAATGATCACTTTTGCCTTTTTTGGCCACATCCTGAGCCATTTGTTCCTTCACTCTCTGCCCTGCAGTCACACAGGCTGCCTTTTGGTCTCTCAGAAGATATATGTTCTTTTCCACCTCTAGGCCTTTCTTTCCACATGATCCATTTGCGTGGAATACAGTCCCCTTCTGCTCTTTTGATCTGGTTATTTCTTATTTATCCTTAAAATTATTGCTCAAATGTCACTTTTTCAAGGAAGGCTGTCTGATACTTGCCCAAAATAAGATTAGTTTCATCTACTATTTTTCTCATACCACTGTGTGCTGCTTCTTTGTAGTACTTATCACCAGTATAGTCATGTGATTAAGTGGAATATTAATTGTTTAATGACAGTCTCCAACTTTAGATCATTGACTCCAGGAAGACAAGGACTGTGTTCTCTTGTTCACTGTGGTCAGACCAGCACTGAGAATAGGGCTTGGCATGTGGAAGCCCTGTACTGGTTAGTTGGCACATGAATGAATGAGTTGTAGGTACTTTTCTACCAGTTACTAGCTGTGTCCTCTTAGGCAAATTACTTAACCTTTTTAAGGTCCTAATTTGTAAAATGGGCTGTTCTAAGGATTCAATAAAAACACAGGTCAAGAACTTAGCATATGCTAGACACAACAAATATTATTCTTTTCTCAGAATGGAGAATCCCAATTCTGGGAATTGGTCATTGCAGATTCTCTCTACCTGGTTAAACATGTCAGAATTCATCTTGCTAATAAAATCTAGTTTCCTTTGGACAGGCCAATATTGCTTGGAGAACAAGATTAGGAATTCAGCCATCTGACCCTGCAAACACCTGGAACAAAACTGAACAATTCATCTATGCATCCATTCTTTTACTTAACAAATATATATTGCGCACCTATGGGTTAAGAACTTGTACTATAACAGTGATCAAGAAATATATTGCCTCTGACCTCTTGGAGCTTACAGTTAGATCCCTTCAATGGTTTGGTTTTCATGTCACCAAACAAATGGCTTGACTCTTCTGTATTTGTCTTTAGACAGCCCTAGCTGTGGTTTGTGGTGCAGTGTGGAGGAACCCTTAGCTTCTCAGTTCAGTTAGAGACATTTTCTTCTCTAGACACATTTGTGCTGGAATTTAAAAATCATTATCCACAACACCTCTTCTTAATTTAATATCTTTGTTTTGTGCTCTATACTGCCATCCTCTCCTAAACTGCCCTTGAAATTACATTCTTTCTCTTAACATGAATGCAGGTAAGATATTTGTCCTCATTCTCAGAACAACAGCTGTTTGCAAAGTGTTGGGAAGAAAGATATCAGGTTAATGGGAATGATATTACAATTTATTGAAAACTATTCAATTTGTTTTCATTCCCTGCCATGTGTCAAAGCTGACAGCATGACTTTGGTTCTGAAGTCTGTGTGCATTTCTTGGTGATTTTAGCTCATTAATGACACCTATCTATTGAAAAACACAAGGGAAATGTATAACTCCAAGGTACCAGAGCTCTGTCTTTTGCTGTGATTTTCAAAAACACTGATTCATGTATTGTGTATAAATAAGAATACTTCAATTTTGAAATGCATACACACAAAACTGCTCTGCAGAACAACTCATGCTATTGTGCTGATCCTGACCTGTGTGAGCTGCCTGGGCTCCAACTCAGCTGGATGGGAAAACACCCTAGGAGCCAAGAGTCTCCTGGAACGATGACACAGGAGGCTTTGCAAAATCTGTTTTTTTTCTTAGTCACATGGAGAATCATCTGATCGTGGGGAAAGGAAGAATCTTGTCAGTACCTCATTTATTTATTTTGGAAAGAGGTAGCAGAGCACCCGTGTGTGGATCTGTGCGTGAGCTTGTTGGTTTTGAGGGGAAACCCAATAATAGGAGAAAGAGCACCATTCTTCCTCTTTTCAGAAATGCAGGGGCCTCTCATGTGACAGAGCCAGTTCCACAGCTTCGCCTTTAATGGAGTGAGCAGATTGCAGGAAGAATGTGATGCTGCTCAGTAAATTTAATGACTTTATGAAGATAAATGTTTCCCTTCCGAGGCTCCTTCTTGTCAGAATACATTTAATACCACCATTCCTTTGAGAACTAAATTCCTGTAGCACTTTGCAGCATATTAACATGTTTTTCTCACCACATGAAATTGCACTTCAAGCAAGAAATAATAATGTTTCTGCCTCCCCTTGTACATTTTTATTACTGCCAATGAATAGGAGTAAATTAACTATTATGGCTAACATTATTCACGGGGACAAATTCCTAACTCATTTTACAGAGAATAATAAATAACTGAATGAATAAGATGCCTTTAATTTCACATGTGAATTATCAAAGATTCCTCAGAGTAACAGAAGAGAGGCCATCATGTTTATATACAAAATATAAATATATAGTCAGTGTTTAGCATCACAAGCTACATCATCTAATAGTCACTTGCTTTTGGCTACACACATAACCATGCTGCTCCGGGTCTCTGATCCTATGGCACCAAATTCCATCCATCAGTCACCCTCAGCCACATAGCATATACTCTAATTAAAAACTAGAACTCTAATTAAAAACATAGTAAAAGCTATGTTTAGCTTTTATGAACTGTAATTACAACTCTTGTCCAGGTATCTATCACTTCATTCTCTGGGCAACCTCAAGACTAAGTAGATCTTTTTCCTTTTAATGACATGACAAAGCAAATTCTATTCTAACGAAAATTGCCTAAGTCCTGGACAGTAATTTTTTTATTTGGAATTGCCTTCAACACACCCAAATTCCAGTACAATGACATAACTTGAACATATTCATGTAGCCTGTTCTAATGGGATTTTTGCTGCACCATAAATTGTCAAGGACCTGAAAGGTACAAGCAGACAGGATAATAGGGAACAGAAGAGCATACACACCTTTCTGGGATATTATTCTACTTAATGACCTTCACAGATCTCTGTGGCTGCACTGCCACATCTGTGCCCTCCCTGCCAGACATCTGTTAAGCAAGGCCTGTGTTGGGGTGCAGGATACAAAGTTGAGGGATTTAAGCCTCGCTGAGAGAGCATATGCCACCTGGTATCCTTGATTAGTTGCCTAAAGGGGGTGTGCAGATGACATACCTGATACATCTATGATTTGTGAAACGTTTTCTAGAAATTATGTGGAATGGATCTGAACAGAAGCCTGGAAGAGACAAGCCACTTACTAGATAATTGTTTCTCCATTCTTATCATCTGGAAAGTGGGGCTTGGTTTTTGTGACAGGAGAAACCTAAGAGAACATTTGTTGTATACTTTGTCCTGTCTCCACATCTTGGGACCAAGGGAGAACCACAAACATGGCTTTGCAAGGGTCACTTCAATAGATCACTCCTTTCAGCTATATTTTAGTATTAGATTGGTGCAAAAGTAATTGCAGTTTTCACCATTAAAAGTATTTGCAAAAACTGCAATTACTTTTGCACCTACCTAATAATAATTATACACCCGCAACTGCTAGACTTCTAGGTCTACATATGCTAGGGCTTTTATTTAGGTGAATATCAGGAAAATGGCTCACTGAATGAATCTTGGAGGACATATTGATATGGACAGGAGGCACGGAAATACTGGTTAAAAGAGGATGTTTCCCCAGCAAAGGCCTCACCCTCAAGCCTGGAAACCAGCAGCCCTAAAAGGGAACGGGCATTCCTGAAATTGCTCCCAAATGTTGCCTTTTGACTCGCCACACCACCCCCCAATCCTGTATCCAAATAAGCCTCAAACCCAGGCTCCACAAGAAGATGAGCAGAATATTGGAGGAACAGAAGAGTGGCATGGTAGACAAGGAGAGAAGAGAAGCAGCGTCTGTCTGGATGTTGAGAGGTGTTCAGCTGGGGACAGTTGGAGAGGAGATCAGCCGCAGGATGGCCAAACTCCAGGGGAAGATTATCTTCCCACTCCATCCCCTTTCCAGTTCCCCATCCATCCTGTTGGGAGCCAACAGGATGGTGAAGCCAATGATGAAGCAGCCACCCTCACCATTCAATAAAACCTCCACATTCACCATCCTTCAAGTCTGTGTGTGACCTGATTCTTCCTGGATGCCAGACAAGGACCTGGGTACCAAGAGGGCACTGAGCTGGTTAACACTTAAGCCGTCTGTAGACAGCAGAGCTTAAAATAAAAGCACTGTAACATGCTCAGTGGGGCTCCAGGAGTCACAGGCACCCAGTCCTAGACACTACCATGGGGCTGGAGCCCAAAAACACTTGCCCTGGCTCATGCACCTGCCTGTCTGCATGCTTCCCCTCCTGTAAGGGGTTTGATTATGTGGTGGCTGAACAGACAAGCTACACGCCTGTCACATGTCATGTGAGGGGGTTCAGGGAGCTCTCCTGTTCCAGTATAGGTGAACTAGTGTTCACCTGAGTGTCCATTCTGGCTGTTACTCCCTCTGGGAGCAGATACCCCATTACAAAGACTTTCCTTGTGCTGAACCCTATTCAGACCCTCTTGGAACCACCCAGAGTAAGCCCAATCCCTGAGCACATCTCAATATTTTTCTTATTTGGATCAAACATCTCCAGTTCAAAAATCCCTGTGACAGACGAGCCAGCTTGCCTTGCTGGTCACCTACTCTTATCAAAGTTCAAGAATTCAATGTCTCTCTGAGAGCATGTTGTTGCCAAGAACTGACTACGTCCCTCCAGCTGTAGTAAGAGGGGAACAGAGTTGGGCTGGGTCAACACCTCACTTGTTCTGAGCCACATATTCTATTCAGAGAGCCCTAGCAGACACTGGTCTTCAGGGCAGCCCCATCTCACAATTGTTTGGGATACAACTGGTCCTTATTAAAAACCTACAATTCATTTTTATGAATGCCATCTACTCAGGTCTTCCCCTAAAAACATTGACTTTTTGGACCTACGTGCAGAACTTTGCACTATCTTTATTAAACTTCATCTTCATATTTTTCACCAACTCTTCCTTTTAAATAACTAACTGTGTGTCCTTATTCTCTTTGATATAGTTCATTTCCTTCCCAGCTTTGTGATATTTGTCGTTTTGATCTATAGGCCATCAACATCTGCATCCAAGAGTTTGTTGGAAATTGTTACACTAGATGGGTCTCAGGTCCCCCTGCCTCTAACATGTTTCAGTTAATTAGAATTTGAGGCAAACAGGCAGTCATTCAACTGGTTATAAATCCACTAAACTGTCTGATTTATAGAATTTGCCACCTTCTCATATTGTAAAATTGGGATAGAATGTTGTCTTTTCTAGTGTTCCAGTATCATTCCTGTTCTTACAAGAGAAATTTCTCAAGGATTGCTAGACTTTAATTATTCCTTCATTATGATGAGCCTTTCGACAGAATTTACCCAGGCCAGGAGGTACAAACTCATTTTGAATAACTTACAGTCGTCTTTTGATAAATACATGCATTTTCTGATTATAAAGTTACTGAACAAAATTGGAAAATGCAGAAAAGAAAATTTTAAAATCACCAATATTCCTACCTCCCTGAGATCCTTCTGTTACAATATTTTTGTGAGTTCTTTCAGAATTTTTCTATGAACATATAGATATGTCCATGAATGTATTAAGTGTACATGTCTATACAAACATAAGATTGAGGTCATGCTGGATATTTTGTATCCTGTTTTATTTTGCTTATTAATTATATCATGAACAATATACTTTTAAAAATATAATTTTAATGCCGAGTTGTACTCTATCACATAAATATGCCAGAGTTTAGTTGACTAATTAGACTTTTAATAATAGTGTCAAATGCTCTCATTCACAAATCGATGCATTTTTCTAATTATCCCTATAGGATACATTTTTGTAAATAGAAATATTGAGTCAAACAATATAGATTTTCAAAGATTTTCATATAATTTGCCAAATTGCCTTTCAGAAAAGTCTTACCAGTTGGTAATTTAACATAAGTGTATAAATAGTCATATCCCATCCGCTTTGCCAATTTTCTGTATTTTCATGTTTAAAATTTTTGGTAACTTGATGGGCAAATAATGTTGTCTTATTTTCATTTACATTTCTTTGATTACAAATCATATTGACATTTAAAAGTTTATTAAATATATATGGTGCATATGTTATCATTGTCTAGTTGTGTCTTTTGCCTCTTTTGTGTTGTTTTCCACTTTCTGATTTATGAGAGTTTTTATATATGAAGGACAGTCACTTGTCATATTTCTTGGAATATTTATTTAGTTTCTCACTTGCTTCACTTTCTTCTGTAAAATAGGAATGGTCCTTTTTACTTTGTGAGACTGGTTTTATTGTTTACTTTGTGAGACTGGTTTTATGGTTAGCCATGCAATGAATAAAGTCTCTAACACAGTGCCTGGCACATGGTTGGTGCTCAATGCGAATGGCTGTGACTGTGGTTGTTATAAATTCAATTTGTAATCCAATGGATATGGCAGTCTAGGCATTTCCCTCACATGCCAGATCTCTGTGCAGGACGCCCTAATACTAAAACTGCCTCTGGGCAAACACAGGGCCCAGTCACCTTATGCCTGCAGGAGTACTCACTAGGTTGGCTGACCTTTTGAAGGATGACTTAAGCTAGAGGACACAGACTCCAGTGTCACCAAAGAAGTAGTACAACATGCCTATGGAGTAGATGCTATCACTATTCCCCATTTAACAATGAGGAAACTGAAGCACAAGGGGCTTAAAGAACTTGCTTAAGGTCAAAAAGTCATTGAAGAAAACCTAAGTGTGTAGCATCTCAAAAACCAGCCATATGAACTTGAGCAGATCTGCTCTCTGGGCTGAGGGTTTCTTATCTGTAAAGTGAAGAGTTTTTAGTAGGCAATCTCCAAGACCCTTGGAATTCCAGCAGTCTGTATTTCACTTAGAAGATCTGTAGGAGTCAGTCATTTACCAGCCCAAGTATAGCTCTGAATTTATCAGGCATAAAATTTATTAAATTAATTCGCAATTGCCCAAGGGCACTTTGTATCCTTTGCAACTCTTGGTTCTGTTACTTACTTTGCCAGTGAGAAGAGGGTTAGGAGGTACAAGATCAAGCCTCCTTATTCACTGGACTAGATTTCTACTTAAATCTCTTCTGTAATACAAAGTGCAGGTACCAGCTCACAGGTCCCTCAAACTCAACATGTCCAAACTGAACTCAGCTTTTTCCCCTCTAGAAGAGCGTCCTGTCATAGCATTCCTCATGGTTTGTAATTATGCAAGGCTTGGTGGTATTATTTTCTTTATATCTGTCTCCTCTAGGGAGTTTTACCAATATAAGAGGTGAAAGGTGGTCCTGAGTGTTATTGTGCATTTTGATCTTACCTCAATTGCAGAATGTTCCACACCATGTTGCGCTTGTTAGTTTAATTATCTCTCTATGGTCAAAGACTGGGATCCTTAAGAACAAGGCACAACTTCTTTATCTTTGGACCTCTAGTTCCCAGAACAAAATAGCTTCTCAATATTTTTTGAGCTGGTACAAAATAAGTGCTCCTTAAAAAGTAGACAACTGAAGGAAGGACTGCCCAAGTGAGAAACCCAGCCACTACTGAGGTCAGAGCCCACACCCTGATACATCTCAATACCAGCAGAGCAGCTGTGGGCATCTCCTGGCACACATCATACAAGACACTGGGAAAGCTTCCCTCCCAGATTTATGGCCATTCTAGCCTCCCACTGCATGAAGGAGCGAGAACCACTTCCCAACATAAAGTTGCCAAAAACCAAAGCAGGTAACCAAAATGATCAAACCCTGTTAGGCCTCACCCAAGCTTGTTGGAGACCATGTTTTCTGTTGTGAGAACCATCTGAGTTCACCAAAAGAGAAGCCAAAAAGAACTTCAGGAGACACTGAGGAAACACTGGGGAACCATAGTCCTTTTTGGGCTGCCCTGACTTTGGCTGTCCCTAGTACTATGTCCAGTCCTTGCTAAACATCCAGCCCAGGTGAGGATGCAAACATTTTCTGTTAGTTCCTTGTGGCACTGTTGAGGCAGGCCAAAGTCTTCAAGAGAACTTAATACTGAGGGAGCATAGCAAGGCAGTCCTGATTGAGAGGCTTCTTGGGATACCCCTGACCACGATCAGACTCAGGCCCCAAATGACTGGTTCCTTTGACTTTTTGATCCACTGTCTTTTAGTCCAGTCAGCTGTTATCACAGAAGATGCCAACAGACAACTGACTATGATGGAGTGGCTGCCTCAACAGGGATCCCCTACTCTGCCCTAGCCTGGAATCAGCCACTTTTCAAAGAATCTCTGACTCTTTTGAGTGGGGAGTTTAAACCAATATTTGGTTGCTAGTTGAGCTCATCGTCAATAGGGTGTCAGGTGTCTATGTTTCTAGCTTCTTTCAATGGACAGAGATAGAAGTACACACACACACACACACACACACACACGCACACAGAGGCACACACATGTACCCACCCTGAATTTTAAATTGTAACTTGATAATGATACTTTTAGTTTTAATTCAGTGTTCTTTCTCTCTTCCCCAATTTTATATTTATATAACTTTTCTTCCAGAGTGAGAACTTTAGTTTCCAACAACATTAATGAATTTATTCTTTGCTCATTTCCATAATACACAAAAAGTAGTTTTGGAGCTGTCACCCCTATAAATACCATTACCACTAACAAGTGTATTCAATTGAGTTCCAGCTTGATTGGGAACAGGAGTGCTGCTTCATTGCTGCTAGTTGAGGATGGAATTCTAGGTTCTCCAAGGGGCCTCTGTTGACACTCAGGGCTTCTTATTACTGCTGGACAGAGGTAGAAATTCATTCAGCCTCCTCACCAGGCTTCCACTGATACATCCCTGGTCCAGACAGGGAAAGACACCTCATTACTACCCCTCACAGGGCCTCCACTGATACTGCATAGGGGGGCAGGGTTGATTTCTGCCAGCAGGAGGTACCTTCAATAATACCACTCAAGCAGGGAGTGGGAAGGACACCTTATTACTGCTGTTCAGAGGTAGAAATTCTGCTTCCCTGTATGGTCTCCCCTTACACCATTGGGGGTAGCTTTGTCACCACTGGGTGATGGTGAAAATGTGGATTCCACTAAGTGTCCTCTGACACCACTGTAGCAAGAGGGATGAGGCTTCTTGTTACCAATGGGCTCCATGTGTCCTCTGGTAACGCAGCATGATGGCAGCCTCTTTACTACTGGGGAGAGGGAGTTGAAAATCCCATCTCATCACTTGGCCTTCTGTGACACCACTCTTGTGGTGCTTGGTTTCAGTGTGGTGAGGGTGGAAGTCTAGGCTCCCCACTCAGTCTTTGCTGACTGGAATGGGGCTGGGGCCATAGTTCTTTCTGTGATGTTTGACTAAAATTGAGTGACTATTGTTCAATAGTTTTGTCTCAATGTGGCTGCTCCTTTCTGGGTCCTTTGGCTGAAGAAAGTAGACTTTTGTGGAAATCTCCTTTTCTCCTGTACCTGTTGGCCTTTCTACATTGTCAGGTTCTTCACCCTCGGTGGAATATATGAGGGGAAAATAAAAAGAAAAGCAAAGCAGGAAACTCACTGTCATGTCATGCCCAGGTCTTGGAATGCCTCCTTCTCTCTGATGTTCAAAATCTTCTTATGTTTGTTTTATATATAGTGTCCAGGGTTTTCAGCTGTACTTAGGGAGAAATTCCATATCCCCCCCATTACTGGAAGTGTGCAATGAAAAAAATCCTATTTTTTTCCTGGGAACCAGAAGTCTCAGTGTAGCTTTAATTTGCATTTATCTTAATATGAGTAAGTTGACCACCTTTTTGTATGTTTAAGGGTAACTTGTGTACCTATTTGAGAACTATCTGGTGATGGTGCCAGAAATATTTTCTTTTTTCTCTCTTCTTCTCAATTTCTGGAACAACCTTCATTCTCAGCATAGATGTCAGCTTATGCAGGACTTCCAATCTGCAGCCCTCTCCCCTGGAGCAGTTTTGGAGAAGTTCTCACTTATTTACCTCTTTTTCCCATAGCTCTTTGGAGTGAGCAATGCCAGTTTCTTGAATGCTGATGCTGATGCTGAAGGGAAGTAACAGGGAAGGCCTCTATCCTGAGCAATGGCAAACAAAGGTGGGAAAAATAAAAAAAATAAGAGGCTCATGAAATTGAGAGTGAGGATTTTCTATGATTGAGTTGACTAAATCCCTGTTGTGTCAGCAAAATTACACAGAAAATGCACTTTGGGCTTTGTGAAAATGGCTGGTTAAATTTTTTTAATTTAATAATAGTCAGCACATGTAAAGGTTTTAATGGAAAACACTTGTGGCTGAAATGCCTATTAAGTCTCTAAATATCATTCAAGGTCTGATGAACATGGCATTCATCATCAAAGAACCCTGCAAAGATTCTTCAGTGTCTCCATCCTTGGTTTGCCAGTGTTGGTCTGCACCAAAATATTACAAAATCTGGCTCAGTGGTCTCTATTGGGTTCCATGTATTGCTAATTTTCTATGTTTCCAGGAATATTGCTAATTTTCTATGTTTCTGTACATGACTCTCATGTACAGAATTGAGAACCACTGGTTACAGGATCACTCTTACCTCTGTCTCAGCACTCACTTTCCCTCTAACTCTCTAGCCAGTAGGATATACCCCTAGTTCCAGAAGTTTCAAGACTCTGAATCTTGCCTCCCATGACTCGTTCTGCCTGGAACATTCTCACCCCTTCATGATGGTTGTCCAACTGGTGAACAGCCATTCTATCTGGGAACCATCCCCTGTTCAGTAGAACTGACTCCTTTGGAGTCCCATATAGACTTTTCTCCCAGGTTCTCCTCCACTTTTATCTCTTGGAGCCTCTCAGGAGAATGTTCCTTGAGGGCAAGCACCATGACAGATTCATCTCTAGAGTTCTAGTGCCTGGCATTAAGCATGGTTAAGTGGATGGATACAGCATGCTTAACCTCGGAGATTTTGGAAGAAAAACAGGAGGAATAACATGGTGTATTACTACTAATATGTCCATAGATTTTGTCAGTGCAATTTTATTTTGCTAAGTATAGTTTCAGACTCTAAAAAGTCAACAGCTAAATGTCACTTGAATCAGCAGAATTGATCCACCATGAAAAAAGATTGGTTGGTTTTCCTCTTTTTTAGAGAAACCTTCCTGGGGATTGCTGCTTGGTGGGCTTGGTCATTTCCTCAAGGGATCAATATCTCACCAATCTTGTTCTGTAGAGCTGTGTCAGGCACTTTTAAACACCTTTCACTATTATTATCAGATCTATTTTTCTAGGCTAGATTCTATTTTGCACTGTGTCAGTCCTTTCTCTTAAACTTAAGGTGGCCATACCTTCTTTCCCTTTACATTTGTTTTTGTATTTTGTTTCCTGGATTAATACCAAATAATTACATTAAAAGCTTGAATAAAAAAATGAAACTATTTGGAAGACTATATCCACAAATATGGCCAAGGTCTTTTGCTCTGGGAGATATAGTCCCCTTTATCAGACATGATCTTCTTTTCCACCATGTGACCTTGACCTTCCTTTGGCCTATATTCATCAACACTCTGTACCTCTGGGGCTTCTTTCATCTTAAAACTACACTGTCAGTTCGATACAGGCCTCAACAAATTGATGTGTAGTACCAAAGGCAAGATTCTGCATGTGGAAGGAGGTCCAGTGGGCCTTTCCTAGACTGTGCTCAGGTTAACTACTTATTCAAAGGATCTTTGCAGATCTTACTTTTTTCTTTCTTCTTCTCAATTTCTGGAATTGTTTGTTTCTCATTTGTTTCCTTACTTTAATAAGCAATGCTTGGTCCTGGCTTATATTCCTACCGAGGGTAATGTCTTCTTTTTCTCTTATGCATATAAAGTAATTAATCCCACAAATATTTATTGAGTTCAGAGTATTTTACTTCAGAATTTTCTTGAATGAGTAGCAAGATATTCTCAGCCTTGGGAATGCTTCCTCTGCTGGGAACACCTTTCATTTCTCCCCATTAATCTGGCAAATTCCTTATGCTTCAGGTTTCCACTTTGTCGCCATATCTTCCTATAGCATCCCTTACCTCCCCATTCTAGGTTAAATGTCCTTTTGTTTTGTGCTCCCATGCCACCCTTTCCCAGCACTGATCTGCTATCTGGAAATGTCAGTTGACTTGCCTCTTTCATCTTCAATAAATCATGAGCTCCTTGGTGACAGGGACTATGTCTTGCTCACCACTATACCATTAGTACCCTGCACAGAGTTTTGTACTGGGTAGTTTCTTGTGTCAGTCCGGATTCAACCAAAGAAACATAAGTAACAGTAAGATACATAGCTATAGCATATCTATCTGTCTTTCCAGATATATATGTGTATGCATATGTGTATATATATATATTTAAAAAACTACACTATTATATATACTACATAATATATATTATATACACTATGTATTATGTACAGGTTGAGCATCCATAATCCAAAAATCTGAAATCCAAAACAATCCAAAAGCCAAAACTTTTTAAGCATGGTCATTATGGTCAAAGGAAATGCTCATTGGAGCATTTTGGATTTTGAATTTTCAGATCAGGGATGTTCAAACAGTAAGTATAATATTAATATTCCAAAATATGTAAAAAAATCTGAAATCCAAAATGTTTCTGGTCACAAGAATTTCGGATAAGTGATACTCAACCTGTGTGTGTGTGTGTGTGTGTGTGTGTGTGTGTGTGTATGCAAGAAACTATCGTATATGATTGTCAGGCCTGGCTAAATAAGTCTGAAGTCTACAGAGCAGGCAGCCAGAAAGAAAAGATCACAAGCAGGCTAGCAGGCTAGAACTTCACAGGCACTGGCTGAAGCTTGTTATCCACAGGCAGCAGTCAGGAGAGAAGACCATGGACAGGCTGAAACCCTGTGAGCAGGAGCTGTTTGGAATCTCTGCCTCATGGAAGGCCTAAACTCTCTTTTTAAAGACTCATCTGATTAAGTCAGGCCCAACCAAGATAATCTCCCTTAAGTTAACTTAAGTGAACTCATTAGGAAATTTAAACACATCTGCAAAATCCCTTCCATCGTAGCACCTAGATTCATGTTTGATTGACTAAATGGGGACTGTAACTGAGTCCCCATTAGTGTAAAATATCTGACACATCAAAAAACCATCACAGTGCTCAATAAATGATTATGGAAGGACAGGAAGCCTGGATAACTGAGTGAAAAAGCTGGGTTGTTGAAGACCAAGGTCAGATCAAGTATGTATAATCTTGCATTTGGGCATGACAATGAAATAGGAAAACTCTGGAGTCATTTAAGTCAACAGAAGATAATCAAAGTACATGGAGTCATTTCTGATCAATCCTGTGCTGTCTACAGCTCTGCACTGACAACTGACTGAAGGTCTAATTCCTGAGTTTGATCTTCCTGACCTTCAGGGAAAGGCCTCATGTCTTCAGCTTGTCTGTGGGGTATACGTGCCACAACCAGGCCAGACCCTGGGGGTTTCTGGACTAGGCCCACATTCTGCCACCTCTGCTACTTTGCTTCTGTCTGCTGCTTGTCTCTGCCAACACACATGCTGCTCCTTCAAGTCCTTCTTTTAGTACTGTCTTAACTTCTTCCCAATTAGATAACACTCCTGTCCACAAGGGAATCCTAGCCTAGGGCATTAGTCTTGTAGCTACTTCAGCCCCCAAGCATGCTCTGTCTCTTGTTTATTTGTGGCCTTGTCTTCTCATCCATATTGGACTGCAAGCTCTAGGAAGGTGGGCATGGTGCCTTCTACTTCTTTGTGTCCCCTTCAGAAGGCCTGCACAGAGCAGCTGCTCCATAAATCCTGGAAGCTTTGAATTGAAACAAAGAGTTTAAAATAAACTATCCTTATTCCTTAAGCTGCTGGATTCTGTATCACATGTTTAAATGAAAGACAATTTGTCTTCTAATTAGGTTTTAATGAATTGCACTTGACCTTTGAGCTCTATTTTCAACCTCGAGAGCAGGCAGCAAATGTGTAAATTCCAATGCTTGATTTAATCATAAAAATCACTTCCATTTGTCTAGCATTTTGCAGGCTTCAAATTACATTGCCCTCTCTTCTCTCACACAAGCTTGTGGGGTAGGTGGAGATTTACCCCATGTCACAGATGAGAAAACTGAATCAGAGACGTCAAAGCCTCTGCCCAAGTTCACTTAGCTTGTAGGAGGCCAACCAGGGATTCCAACAGCGGTCTCCTGACTTCTAGTGCAGTGTGCTTTTCCCAAAGAGAGTGGGTGAAATCGCTAATTAGGAAGGCAAAACTGAACACTAATCATTAAAGGTAATGGAGATTTTGTTATGGAACTTTCTGTCAAGTGGAAGCGAGCTGCTGCCTTCTGCTCTTTGCCCGTACCTGTACCTTTCTGCCTTACTGTCAGCAGGGTTTCTTTGGGGACATTTCTCACTGCGCACTGGAGCATTGTGAGACATTTCCTAATATTTGCCAAAAATGATCTGCATGTGATTTCTGACAGCAGTTGCTCTTATTTGCTTGTGGTGACTTTTAGTTCTTGGCTCTTGCCATAAAATTTTTTGACATGCATTCTTACAAAATTAAGACTGGAATGTAGAGAAACTGGGGGAGCAAGAGAGAACAATCATGGCTTTGGTCACCAGGCTATTAAGAGCGGTTCAATATCTGGTAGCCCCATATGATTGGTCATTTTCTTTTCAGCACTGGGAGTCCACTAACCTGTTCTAGACTCTGCAGTGGCACTTGGGGTAAATAACGGTGAAAGAACCATTACTACCTTGGTTATAGAGACAGGCACAGCTGGGTTGGTTATCAAGGGACAGATTTGTCTCTCTTTGTTGTAATTGAGCCTTATAACCTGGGGAAACTTCCTCATATTTTTCTCATTCCTTGTGAAATCCTCCTCAAACTTTCTGCCCCCACTTCACATTATCTAGGAGACCTGCTCAGATTACTCAGTCCTTGCTTGAGCCAACTGGGACATTACATTACCTAGATTCAGCACTTCATGATAGATGGAGCCCTTTTTTCAGGCCACAGAATCTCACCTGGGTCTGATCATAGCCCTGTGAGGTAAGCGGAGCTATTCCTTTCACATGCATTGTACAGTCAAGGATCCTGAGAGCCAGAGAGGTTATATGCTTTCTTTAAGGTCACACAGACAGTATAACTGGTAGAATTGAAATATCTAGTCTCTGTAGCCCATTCCCTGCTTTGATCACAACCCATGTTCTGCTTATCATATAAGAGGACCTGTGAGTGTTCATTGCTGTGTCCTTGAATGTTGGATGAGTAATTGTCTCTCTCAGGGCCTCTCTCTTCAAGTGTTCTCTTGTTATTCAGTAGTTTAGGCTAAGCTTCCTTACACAATGGTGAGTGTTTCAAAAGTGAAAACAGAAGCTTCCAAGGCTTCTTTTTTAAATTTATTTTTATTATTTTTTTCATTTTTTTATTATACTTTCAGTTCTAGGGTACATGTGCACAACGTGCAGGTTTGTTACATATGTATACACGTGCCATGTTAGTGTGCTGCACCCATTAACTCGTCATTTACATTAGGTATATCTCCTAATGCTGTCCCTCCCCTGTCCCCCTACCCCAAGGCAGGTCCTGGTGTGTGATGTTCCCCACCCTGTGTCCAAGCATTCTCATTGTTCAATTCCCACCTATGAATGAGAACCTGTGGTGTTTGGTTTTCTGTCCTTGCAATAGTTTGCTCAGAATGATGGTTTCCAGCTTCATCCATGTCTTACAAAGCTTCCAAGACTTCTCAAGGTTTAAGCTTAGAAGTCACAGTGTCACTTCTGTCACATTCTATTGGTCAAAGGAAGTCACAGGGCTATGTATTCCAGAGTCAAGGGGAGAGTAAATAAACTCGACTTGATGGGAGGAGCATTGTGTGTATATAGGAAGGGAAGAGATTGCTGGTGACCACTTTTGTAGGTAATCTACCACAGAAGGTATTTAAGTAATGCCAGTGGTCCCTTTTTCTAGATACAAGGGTTGGGAGAAGCAGAGGAAGAGAAATAATGAATTAGTTGATGAATGAGCCAGAGGGTGGTATTACTTGGCACATCACAGAAGAGAAGAGTTGAGTCAAAGAGGTGGGTTGGGTCAAATCAGGTGGGCCTAGTGGGCCCCCCTTAAGAGCTTGAGATTTATTCTGAAGAGAGTAGACAGTTTATAAAGGATTTCAAGGACATAATAAGGTGTGCATTTTATTTTTGAGAGAGTTAGGTTTTAGCAAGATCTCCCTAATGGTAGAGTTGGAAGGAGAGTGACAGAGGGCAGACAGACCAGGTAAGAGGCTGGTATAGTGACAAGGAGAGAAGTCGTGAGGGTTTGAATCATGGGAGTAGCATAGTAAATGGAGAGATCACCCATTTGGAGGATATTATGAAGGTAGTAGTACTTTTAAAACATTTTTGTAAACTTAGACTTGCTACAAAACCAGACTGGCTAGCCCAAAATCAAACTGGATAATCCATGAGGGAGGACTGAGTAGGAGTTGGGAGATAAATAGAAATTTGGTCTCTTTACCTGACTCCCTTTTCATACTACTATAAAGAACTGCCTGAGACTGGGTAATTTATAAAGGAAAGAAATTTAATTGACTCACAGTTCTGCATGGCTGGGGAGGTCCCAGGAAAGTTTGGAAGGCAAAGGGGAAGCAAGACATCTTTTTCACAAAGCAGCAGGAAGAAGTGCTGAGTGAAGGGGGAAAAGCCCCTTATAAAACCATCAGATCTCGTGAGAACTCACTATCACGAGAACAGTATAGGGGAAACCTTTCCCATGATTCAGTCACCTCCACCTATCTCTCCCTTGACATGTGGGGATTATGGAGATTACAATTCAAGATGAGATTTGGGTGGGGACCCGAAGCCTAACCATATTATCTTATGTGCTGTTACTACCTGCCACAGTTCACTCAATTATTTAAAATCTCATCAGAGAGGAAGGTATTTTTATGGCCATTGAAGACAGTATAATCCAGTTACCACCTTGCCTATATTTTTAGTGTGCTCTCTGCACTAACATTCAGAGCACAAAACCTTGTTTATAAGTCTCATAAGTCTGTAAAATATTTCACTTCTTGTTTAACGTATTTCTTCATTGGTTCATTTTAAATGGAAAAACAAGTGAGTTTTACAAGAGCAGTGGGCAACAGTGACTCAGTGTTTGCCCCTCCTTGAGCCTGTAGCCCTGAGAGCAATTATTCACAGTTCTGCTGGCCGGAAGTGTATCCAGCAGTGGGGCTGAGACAAATTACCCACTTCCCCACTGTCAGCACAAAAGGGCTTATTGGAAGCCATTTTATCCAATCCACTTATTTTAAGGTGAGTATGGTGTGTGTGTGTGTGTGTGTGTGTGTGTGTGTGTGTGTGTGTGTGTGTTGAGGGGTGTCAGATGGGAAACCAGGAGAGAAGAGCTGCATGAGCAATTCATGGAGGCCCCAGAGTCACAATTGAGTTGTCTTCTATGCCTTGGAACATGGCAACCAATAAACAAGAACAAGTATGAAAAACAATTGAAAGTACTCAGGACCAAGGTTTTCCTTGCTAGGAGGCAGGTAGAAGAAGCTGCATCCTCCTAAGCAATGAAAAGTTGTACATCCCCCGTCTATATAACTCTAAGACTTGCACCAGGCCAGTGTATTCAGACATTGATAGAATTGCAAAGCAAGTCAAGTATGGGAGAAAATCCCTGTCCAGATGGATGATGGTCTCTCAGGTGACCTGGCCTTATGTAGACTCTCACTCTAGAGAATGACACTTTCACAGAAATTCTGTGGAACAAGCTCTGATGACTCGTGGAAGGAAAGCAGAAAAGTAGGCAAGAAAAATATTTGCATCTGCTCCATTTGTCACACAAATCATGGGCCCATTATGTCTAAAGGGAGATCAGAACCATGTTTACAGAATGACTGTCAAGGAATGGAATGATTTAAGCACATAGGCATCTGGTTTATTTTATGTTTGGTATTTTTCTGTAAGATTTGTAGTCATTGGGAATGATGAGTGTGCAAAAGCCTGGGAAAAGAAAAGAAAGCCCCTGGATTGCGAGTGAGTATGTAAAGGTAGCTGTCAGAGGGTGGACAGCTGGGAGGACCCTACTCCTTGCCACTGACCAGGCTCCATCTGGAGTGGTTAGTGGGAGTGATGATGATGCTCATTGTCATTGCCATTATAAGCACCTACTGTGTGCCAGGCTCTGTGGTAAGCACTTTACATGCATAATCTCCCTTAATTAACTTCACAGCCCAGTGAGGCGTTGTTGTTAGCTTCCCCTTATTACAGATAAAGAAACTGAGGTAGAGACAGTTGAAATAATTTCCCTCAGGATGCGCAAGTAGTAAGAAGTGCAGCTGGAATTCAAAACTGTGAGTCTGGGCCAAGTGTGGTGGCTCACGCCTGTAATCCCAGCACTTTGGGATGCCGAGGCAGGTGGATCACGAGGTCAGGAGATCGAGATCATCCTGGCTAACACGGTGAAACCCCGTCTCTACTAAAAATACAAAAAAGTTAGCCGGGCGTGGTGGCGGGCGCCCGTAGTCCTAGCCACTCTGGAGGCTGAGGCAGGAGAATGGCGTGAACCCGAAGGTGGAGCTTGCAGTGAGCCAAGATCGCGCCACTGCACTCCAGCCTGGGCCACAGAGCGAGACTCCATCTCAAATTAATAATAATAATAATAATAATAATAATAATAATTGTGAGTCTGAAAGGGATTTGATGCATCTGTATACCTAGGCAATGTTTCACTAACATGACTCCATTGACCGTGTGAAAGAATGGGAATATGAGATCTAGTTCTATTAAATAGAAGCTGTGTGATGTTGAACAGGTGGCTTAACCTTTCTGAGTCTCAGGCTCTTCACCTATAAACTGGAGTTAAAAATCCCTGCCCTTCCCCTTCACAAGATGAGTGTAAGGCTATAATGAAGCAAATTAAAAGCTTTGGGACTGGCCAAGTGCCATATTCATGGCAAGTAGGAGACTCAGTTACAGACTCAGGATTCATAAAACCCTCAGAAGGAGAGTCCAGGCAGGAGCCTATGACCCTTACCTGGCAAGGTTGATGCAGATCAGGGTCTGCCAGATGTAGGAGGGGTCCTTAGAGATCATGTGGTCTCAACTCTCATTGTACAGATGAGGCCACAGAGGCCCAGAGAGGAAGGGCATTGCTTAAGGTCACACAGCAGGCAATTTCTCATTTACCTTTCTGAACATGAAGCATTTCATTTCATTTCAGTGCAGCATTGCACAGTTCCCATCTCAATGAACTGCATGCTTGCATGATAATCAGTTCAGAAAATTATTACAATACAAACTGAAAGATAAATGATCATGGCATTTGTTAATACTGTAAACACCATTTGTTGACAAATGATAAGCTTTATTGATACCCCTAATGTATGTATTAGCAAGAACAATGCACCACAAAATGTTAACATCTGCCAACGCAGTGCAAACAATTCAATTATAAGTAAATTTTTTAATGCAGAAATTATGCAATAACAAAGGGTATGGCTGCAAATTAATGTGACACAGAGCAAGGTTTATATATTTAGAGGCACAAACAATAAATTTATACAGAAAGCAAGCAAAAGTTCTTTTAATCATCACTTTGTCAAAATGACTCTCTGACACCAAATACAGGAGAAAGTCGGGGAATTGAGATGGTTATTAAATCTGACCTTGATCAGATTTTTATTATGTCAGAAAAAAATGGTTCTTAAGAGAGAGAGAGTTGTCATGGGATTAGAGTCCATCTACAGCGAGATGTTTCCATGGCAACAAATCAAACACCATTTCCTCTGACTCCAGTCTCCTGCTTCAGAAGTATGAACTTAGCATTGAATAATTAGAGTGAGACACAGTAATGTTGTGTAAAGACAAAAAACAGAAGAATCAATCTGGAGGCAGTGAATTATTTTAAAATGGCAATTAACCCCATCAACGTGACTGTCTGCAGCTCATGCTGGCCATGACAGGTCTCACGTAGGTATTTGCTTTTACAAATTGAAAGCATAATTTTTTTGTCACACACAACCTTAATAAAAAGCCAAAGCCAAATCATAATTCTACCCAAATTAATGAAGTCTGAAAGTTATAAATAAGGCCATAATAGAAATTCAGAGCTGTGTCCAAGTCTGCAGTAGGTGGTAACGTGCAATACTCTACCTGAATTCTCCTCATGTTTGAGGGATCTAAAAACATACTTGATACTGGCGTGTGGTTAGTGTCCCACAACCAATGAGCTATCTAAATTCATAGGCTCCAATGTCACACTCCTAAAATCTTGGTGGAAAGTTAAACTGGTGCACACAAAAACCACTTAGAACTTAGGGAGATACCTAAACCTTTTAGCTTCTTGGTTGGCTTGCAGTATTGTCATCTAATTGCATTAAGGGTGTATTCTTCTTCCTCAGGAAATGTATCTCAGGAGCTAATCTGGTGGATGGCATCTGATGTTCACTGCTGTGTTGTATTTTTCCCCAGATGTTTCCCATTTCTTTCAGAAATGTTTTGTACCCACAGGGAGAGAAGAGAATCCAAGATCGGCATTTGTGCCAGGAGAACATGTTGTCTCACCCATGTCGCCCAAGTTATAATGGGTGAACTCATCAACACAGCAAATCTGTTCCAAACAAGTTTGTTTCTATAAAGGGTCTCGGGCTGGAGAAACACACTGCTCCCGAAAACACCCTGTTTCATTCCTAAAACTCTTTCATCTCATTTGGGTCTCACCCAGCTCACTGTCAGAGACCCCCTTTTTGCAGCACCCCCTTCATAATAATGAATAATAATCTCATTTATTTATTCAGTAAATACAAATGGTATTCTCCCAGATACAAGTCATCTCAAGGTGTTAATCCAGAGAAGAGGATAACTTATGGAGTTAGGCTGCCCAAGTAGGGCATGTGAGCCCCTAATTGGAAGGTGATGTAGACTCGTGCTCATAAATAAATATTCTACTTTCTATGTCTCATTGGAAGAAAATGTTGGATTGGCTTGTCAATCTTCTCCCTCATCTTCTACAAAGGGGGAACAAACCTTGGCCAAGTGATTCCCCACCATAGTCTCTGCAGAGCCACATGGCTACTATTGGTTGATTATTGAACAGATATTAGCAAAAAAGAAGAAATACCTCAGTTCAAATTCTGGCTCTACCTCTTATTAGTTGTGTGACTTGGAGAAAGTTATTTCAATTATCTGGACCTCAGTTTCCCCAGCTATAAAATGGTGTTAATATCTGCCACGCTGGGTTGTTGCCAAGAGCACAGGAGATAAAATATATGGTACACAGTATAGGACCTGCCATATAGCCTGACACACATTAATAAGAATGCTGATGACTTGGATGTCAACTATATTTTCTGGTTAGACTTTAAAATAAGAATGATTCTGAGGGATTTTTGATGATGAATCTAAAAAGCATTATTTAACAGACAGTACAAAATGGGTAGCTTATAAAAATTCATTGGGCTGGTATGACATTTCAGTTCTGTACTACATTTTGTGACTTAGAAAGGTAAGATAAATATTATTCCCACCTTCATTTTTCAATTCATTTCATTGTATGAAATCTCTTACATGCAAATTATTAGATATTTAAAAAATAAAACAGTCACTCACTTGGGTTCTTGACCTCTTACATTTGAACAGTCTCACAATTTCTTTTATTCCAGGACAACTTAAAAGCCATCTTTATGTTAATGGTGAAATAGTTACTCTAGGTCTATTCTAATGCCTTTAATAATAGCTGGCAGTTAGAAAGGTGACAAATGCAAGTGTCCCCAGACAAATTTTGTGTCATGGGTCTTGCTGAGGAAACATTTAGAAGAACTGCCTTTTAGTCAAATGGCTAATTGACAAGCATCTTGGCACAGGGTCAATGACTTCACCAAAGAAGAGGCCATGTTTCTGGAGAACATGTCATCCTTTGAGACCATTAGTGAGATCCAAATGTCTGAGTACCCCTTCTGTTGAGTAACAAGCAGCTGCCAGTACTCTGCTGTACTCCAGGCTTTCAGCACCCTAGAACCTGAGCTTGGACATTTTGTTTTCTATATCCTTCCTTACTCACCATCTAAGATCTCAAACCTGGCTACCCTTTCATCTGTTTGATATTCAATCAAGAATGAGAAAAAGTCAAACCCCTCCTACCACCTCAGCAGCCGGTGTAGTTGCAATAAAGTCCATGTGCACGTCGACTTCATGCAGAAATCTTTCTCACAGCCTTCACATAGTAGGTCATTACTTGCCATTGATTCCTAGGCCTACCAGCAGAGCAGAAGCAGCACTGAGATTTGAGGCAATATGTTTCCAAGGGTGGGCTGCCAAAGAGTAGGAAGTTACAACTGACAGGGAAGGTGGAGACACACAACTAGTACAAAGTTCATATTTCGATGCTGGAAATGCACGCCACCCCCGTCCCCATACACACACACACACACCACCACAAAGTGTCCCTTCTTTGGAGCAAGACAATATTTCTAAGAGGTCCCTGTTGACTATCTTTAGGGTACATATATGGTGGGAAAACCTGTTACTAACTTTCCACTGAGGTAAGCAACGTGGCATACTAGAAGGAGGGTAGCACAGAAAAAACAACATTGAGCTTGGGCATTCCCATGATCTTATAGTTCTTACAAGAAGGTGGAAACTGGGGACTGAGTTCCAAGTTTGTCTCTAACTCACTGTGTGACCTTGGGTAAGTCCCTTCTCTCTGGGCCATTTGCTCTCCAAATAGGATTGCATAAAACCAGCAATTGAGTTTAAAAGACATTCAACTGCTATTATTCTGTGTATATCCCTGAAGCTATAGAAGCTGAGAGCTACAAGTCCTGCCAGTCCATTGAAGGACAATTGGCTTATTCTATTGTAAAAGGAAAGCACTTTGTGAAGTTTAGTACCTTTGAAGTGGTTTCTAGTTTGAAGTTCCTGGCCATGCCATTATGCCTGTTGGTGAGTACATGCACAGGGAAGATGGAGAAGGAGGGGGACAATAAGAGCATTGTTATCAGTAACTCTAGCCACATGTGCTTGCCTATGAGGGAAAAGCATTTCTTCTTATCTCCTCCCCAATGACCCGGAGAGGCAGAGACTGAGAAAATAAGGGGCAGAGCTGCCTTGCCTATCCCCTTTCCAGCACCCTTCTCACTCAGAAAGCCCTTTGGGCTTTTGCGACCTCGCTATTTATTTCTGACCTCTGGCCTCTAATTATACTTACCATTAGGCATTGAATTTTTTCCATAGCCCTGCTATGGTTTGAAATTTTGTCTCCTCCAAACCTCGTGTTGAAACAACCCCAATTTGGCAGTATTGAGAGATGGGGCCTTTGAGAGGTGATTGGGTCATGAGGACTCTGCCGTCATGAATGGATTAATTCTTTTGTGTCTTTTTTTGAGACGGAGTCTCACTCTGTTGCCCAGGCTGGAGTGCAGTGGCACAATCTTGGCTCACTGCAACTGCCGCCTCCTGGGTTCAAGCAATTCTCTTACCTCAGCCTCCCAAGTAACTGGAATTACAGGTGCCAACGACCACACCTGGCTAATTTTTGTATTTTTAGTAGAGACAGGGCTTCACCATGTTGGCCAGGTGGTCTTGCACTCCTGACTTCAAACGATCTGTCTGCCTCAGCCTCCAAAAGTGCTGGGATTACAGGCATGAGTCACCGTTACTGGCCAATTAATTCATTTATAGATTGATAAGGTTAATGGATTAATGGGTTACATGGAATTGGGACTGGTGGCTTTATAGAAAGAGAAAGAGAGAGTTTAGCCTCCACAACTGTAAGCAATAAATTTATTTTCTTTATAAATTACCCAGTTTCAGATATTCTGTTGTAAGCAACAGAAAACAGACTAAGACAACCCCTAAATTCATATGTTAAAGTCCTAAACTCCAGTATCTCAGAATGTAATCTTATTTAGATGAAAATCATCTTTTAAGATGTCATCAAGTTAAGATGAGGTAATTGGGATGGGCCCTAGCCTAATGACCTGTGTCCTTATTAAAAGGGTACATTTGGACATAGAGATGGATATGCACACAAGAACACCATGTGAGAATGAAGGCAGAGATCAGGGTGATGCTTCTATAAGTCAAGGAACCAGCCCTGCAAACACCTTGATCTTAGATTTCTGGCCTCCAAACCTGTGAAAAAATACATTCCTGTTGTTTAAGCCACCCAGTTGGTGGCATTTTGTTACAGTAGCCTCAACAAGCTAAGACATTTGCTTTCTTACTTCTGCCACTCAACAGGTCACATGAGCTCATAACCTCTAGCAGAGCTCTCAGGGGATGAAATAGGTTTGTGTCAATGTGCTTGAATAGTATGGTGTCTTAGTCAGTTTAGGCAGCCATAGCAGAATAACCATAGACTGGACTGGATAGCTTAAACAATAAACATTTATTTCTCATATTTCTGGAGGTTGGGAAGTCCAAGATCAAAGTGCTGATAGATTGTCTAGTGAGGGCTCTCGTCCTGGTTTGCAGATGATCATCTTTTAGCTGTATCCTCATGTGGTCAAGAAAGAGATCATCTCTCTTGTGTCTCTTCTTATAAAAGCACTAATCCCATTCATGAGGGCTTTACCTTTATAACTTAATTACCTCCCAAAGGCCTCACCTCCTAATTACATCCTATTGGGGATTGGGCTTCAACATATAAATTTGAGAGGTAGGTACACAAACATTCAGTCCATACCATATGGTTCAGGAAGAATACATTCTAGTCTGTGCTTTGCCATAAAGAATCTGACTATGAGACTACGGGAAAGGCCCTTTCTTTTCTGGACCTGTTCCCTTTCTGTAAATGAGTTGTTACTTTTAATTGATAAAATGTTTACTCTTGTTTTCAGGGACTGATATTTTCCATTTTCAAAATCTTTTTTTATTTTTTTGTGGAATCCAAATAGATTAAAAAAATAGTGGAGGCAGAGATTCCAATGTTCCTGCCATGTCTAAAAGTCAGAGATGTTCTTGAGGGCAGGCCTGGGTATACACTGCTGCTGCCTCCTATCCTACAGGACTCAGGTCATGTTCATTGGTCTAAGGTGTTGAATTCAGTGGCATTCTGGTCACTTCCCAGGGGTTTTCAAGTTTGGCAGGTGTATCTGGTATGACAGTGTGCATTGATGTCACATATCCTGGGAACAGAGGTGAGTTCAGAGCCTTCCTCTCATGGAGTTGCCAGGGTCTAGGTCAGGAATGAGGTGCTCATGTCATTGTTGCCACTTGGCTATCTTTGGTGGAGCCTGAAGAAGACCCCAGTCTGCTTTTCCCAGCAGTTGGAGCTTGTAGGATATCTCTGGAAGTTCCTGCTGGTCCCTGGAGGATTCAGCTCTTCTTAGCTGAGACTGCCTCTCTGGCTCCATTAGAGCCATGGGTCTTGCTGTAGGGAAGCTGGGCCAGAGTTGTTCACTAGGTATAGGGGAAGTAAAGCTGGAGTAAACCTCAGTGCCTCATGCATTTGGAGCAAATCCTCCAAGGGCTAGTAAAAGAACAGATGAAAATGAAATCTGTCTGCAGACCCTGTCTCTGTGGAATGATACTCCCTGTGGAAGCCATGCTGTTCCTCAAAGGAAGAAGGCCTGGACTTTGGAGTCAGCCACTCCCTAAGTTTGTCTCTGTTGACTCAAAGGGTGTTTTTCTGAGAGACCTCACTAGGCTGGGCCTCTGAGTGGGTGGTGGGTATCATGCACTAACGATGCAGCAGGATACAAAGGAAGGAGTGAGCCGAGTGTGGTGGTGCACACCAGTAGTCCCACCTACTCAGAAGGCTGAGGTAGGATGATTACTTGAGCCCAGGAATTCAAGACTACAGTGAGCAATAATCATACCACTGCACTCTAGTCTGGGTGACATAGTGAGATCCTGACCTCCCCCACTAAAAAGAAGGGAATAGTCACAGCTCCTGGCACGCAACAGATGTTGAGTTTATGATGGCTCTTACTAATTCCTTCCTCCCACAACCTACAACTTGAGCCAACGCTTTCTAAAATCTTATGTCTTGAAAGCTTCATCAGGAACAGGAAAGGCATATTTACATAGGGTCCAGATGCTACCTCAGACTCCTTCCCAACACAGCACTCCAGACAGCCACTCCCATTCATTGAAAATTAGAAGGTGAGATCAATCGTTTTTGCTATACCTGATCCAGTTTGCAGGCAGGCTAGCCTAAAGGAGTTATGGCTCCTGGCTGGTGATGTTTCAGGATGTCAGGCCAAATAGCCTCTGGCCCTTTCTCAGATACCTGAGATCCTCTGTGGGCCCCTTTTCCAACCTACGGAGGTGGGATTTGTGGGGCATGTGCCTAAGGAGCAGGCCTAGGAAAGAGTGAGATGAAGCAAGCTGGTCCCCATTGCCCACCCCTCCCACCTCAAGAGCCAACCAGAAAGATTAATTCATCAAATAAAAGAGAAAAATGATTCCTACATTACTCTTAAATGGGTGTTTACATGATTTTGGGTAATGAAAGCAATAATGATTATATTGCTCAAATAATAAAAATGGAGAAGTGTTGTGCATCTGAGCTGACCATGTGGGAAGCATCAGGCCTAGCAGCAGGGGCACTGAGCAAAGAGCTGCTGGTGACCCCTGGCCACTGCTGCATGGGGAGAACAGCCATGGTGGAGAAACCTCATTTTCCTTGGGGACCAACCCAATTCTGCCCTCTCTTCAGAGACCTGGTTATTTCACTTATGTCTTCTTAAAACAAACAGAACAAGATAAGGGCTCCTGATGACAATAGCCTGATGTACATTTGTTTTGACACAACACTCTGGGACTGGCTTTGGAGTCTCTGACTACACTAGGGGGAGGGAAAGCTAAAGGTAAAGGAAGTCCTGGTCAACAGTTGGCCCTTTTGTGGGCACAAGCCTCAAACAAGACCTGTTTTGATCTGTTGCTTGTCCAGCCACAGTGGACTCCTGCCAAGAAGGAGTCTACTGATGGCCTGGGAAGATCCTTCTGTGAATCCTATGCTTTGGTCAAACCACATTCTTCATTGCTATGCAAGCACACCCATGCTTTCTTGCCTCTAGACCTTTGCACATAGTTTTTTTTTTTTTTTTTTTTTTCTGACAGCTACCCTATCCTGTGCCCTTTTGATTGCTTTCTATCAATGTCCAACTCACCTAAAAGACCTATCACAAGTGACATTTCCTTAGGAAGCCATTGCTGGCACCATCTCTCCCTACTTCCCTTCTTTATCTAAATTAATTTTTTTCTCTCTCTCTTTCTTTCTCTCTCTCTCTCTCTCTCTGTGTGTGTGTGTGTGTGTGCGCGCACACACACACACACACACACTTGAACTCTCTTTAAGAACCCAGGAATTTGTGCTCTTATTTTTGACATTTGTAACCCTGCTATGGGCCCATCTCCTCCACTAGACTGGGAGTTCCTTGGGGACAAACTCCAGACTTGCCTTGTCCCTGGAGTTCTCCAGGGGCTGGCCTGACTTGAAGTGGGCAGGAAAGTGTGCTGAATTGTATTTTGAGCTCAGTAACTCAATCCCAGGCTAGTTTAAGTAGGCTAAGGTATGGTCCTTAATGGCATTGCACTTCCCACCCTGCTGCCTGGCATGAAGGCATGTGTTTTCTAGTAGCATATGGCAGTGCCAAACCCTTGTTGGCTAGGCCAGACCTCTGCTAACCCTCCATGGAGACTGATTGCTGGAACTGTACCCTGGTTCCTGGGTTGACAACAGACTTTCACTTAGCTTGTACCATCCTCTCTCCTATATAAATAGATGACAGTGTAGACCCATTAAGGCCTTAGCTTGGAGTGGTCGGTCTAGGAAGAGGATGTCCTTGAGGGTTTTCTTACCCCTAGTGATCCCTGAAAAGTCCAAGACTCTGTGTGATCTTATGAACTCATAGATCTCCAGTGTTAGAAGGACCTCAGAAAGTATGCACTATAACCCCTTCAGCTTAAAAGTACGGTAACAGAGGGGGCGTATGAATTGTCTAGGGTCGCAGAGCAAATCTGTGGAAGGGATGGGAAGAAAATCTAGGTCTTCTGACTTCTGGCCAGTTATTCATTAAGTACATCCTCCTTTCTCTATTTCCTGGTCACTCAGTTAACAAGCCACGGTAAAGGATGTATGTAAACTGGTGAGGGGCTTGAACATTTCTGGGTTTCAAGTGTATAATTTTTAGAAAGCAATTTATCATGATTTGTAATTGATTAATATAGAATACCCTTTCAATATGCAGAGTAAAATTGTCATTAATAATTCACTGGATTCTACATTTGAGTGACTATATAAATTGTTAAAGCAGTTGGAACTCCAAAATCCCAGAGCAGAGTGTCAAAAGTCTCGTGGTGAAAATTCTGTAAATGATTATTGTCAATGTTGATGAGATTGCGATAAGATTGGCACCCTGGGATGTTTTAGGGACTGTGCAAATTGGAGCAGGCCCTTGGGGTTGCATTGTGTGTCATCCACTAACAACAGACTCGCTCATTCACTCTCATTTGTCTAGTCATCCACTACAAATGTGCCACGCCACTCTGTCCTTTGGAACCTCACTTCCCCTAAGCTATGTTATGGAGTGGCATTTGGTCCCCAGTTTCCTGTAAGTAATGCCTGGGAAAGACAAAGTTCTATACTTAAGGGTGGCCACTGCAGCATTCTTTATAAAAAGGATATATACAAGTTACTTAGAGGAGACTGCTGAATTTACTCAGGATCTATCACTGACAGATGATGTAGAACTTGAGACAGCTGGCTATGAAGACAATGTAGAAGCACATAAGATGCTTATGGTCAGTGAAACAAATGCCTTCTGAAAAGCAGGACTGCCTGAAACACTATTATGTCCATGTAAAAATGTGAATGATGTAAACAGGAGCTGGAAAGAGTTGATTCAAAAGGAAAGTGTTAGCTTTGTTGTGGAGGTATGGTTGTAAGTCCTTCTTCTGTTTTCCTAATTCTAGTTTGCTTGATTGTTTTTACCTATTCACTTAAAAGGAAACAAAGCCTGATGTCTCCGGTCAATGCAATATGGTGTAGTTTTGGTCTTCTGCCAGCAGGTGGAGATGCCCTGCTTTTTGTTTCCTGACAGTCAAGCTACCAGAAAAAAAAAAGCCTTGGTCTCAGTTGGAAAGTCCTGTAAATTCTCTGCATTTTTATTTAAATATCTAACCATGAATTATCCAGCATCCAATGAGCCCTGAAAGTTATTTCTGATCAGACTATGTGGCTTCAAGGGAACAGATCCAAGTTTTATAGGGCCTGAAGCTTACATAATTTGGGAGGCTTTTTTGAGAAAAATAATTCAAAATTACAAAATCAAGTGCAGAGCCTTGTAAGGGGTCCCTGCAAATATGACCCATTTAGCTGAGTCTTCGTGAGCTTCCCAATAAATCTACTTGAGACTGCTGTTTTTCACAGTCCATCTGGCCTAGGGAGGAAGGGCATTGCCACGGGAAGACCACAAGCTCTTTGAGGCATGGGTCATGTCTTTATCCCCATCAGGCATTGGTAAAAGGTTGTTGACTTCCCTGTTCTTTTCAGTTTAATGCCGAGTGTTTAGTAAGTACTCAATGACTGGGTATTAAATCAGAGGAAGCAGAAACGGGGGCTAGGAAGAAGTCTGGAACCCAAACTCACCTTGTATGGCAGAGGAAGCTTGAAAGTCATGCCTCTTCATCTCATTCTTCTGAGAGCACCAGCTAGCTGGATGGCAATGACCAGAGGTGCTGCTCTGTGGGCTTCCCATCCATCAGCTATCACACGCAGTTCATCTCTGGATTCCGGAGGGTCTGGACTGTGCAGTCTTATTTATATAGAGAGAGTTTGACAACTTGAAAGACCTCTTCAGCATGAAATAGGTAAGGGAAGATTTTCCTTTAAATTATCCTTAAATTAAGTTTAAATTTAAATTCAAATTAATATGCACAAATAGTTGTGTCTGCAATTCATCTTAATTGCCCTGCCCCGTTTTCTTCCTGTACTTTATATACAGGTAGTCACAATCCTCCTTAATATAAGCATTCTGGTGACTGGCTACTTTCTTTGACCCTTCTGTTTATAGGAACGGTTAATCTCTCTCTCTCACAACCATGGCATCTCCTTCTGGAATCATACCACTTGCTTATTCTGGTCTATAATGGATCAACCAGCAGTGGTGGCTGACCCTTATAATTTTTATAACTTGTTCCTAAGAATAACTCCATACTGAATAGGTTTCTTCCTTGTCCTGCCTCCCTCACTATATCATTTGGGTTGGACTAGGCTGTAACAGCAAATAAACCCATACATCTAATGGCTTAACAGAAAATAACTTTACTCTTTGTGCATGTAACAATCCAGAATGGCCCAAGAGTGGCAAGGGCCTCTGTTCCACACAGTCATTCAGGAGCCCAAGCAGAAGGAGGCTTTGCCTTCTTCAGCACATGACTTTCAGCATCACTGTGATTATCTCCAACCCAATTAAGCAGAAAGAGAAAAACACACAGGTGCCCATGTTAGGGTTTTTAATGGGCTAGCCCTAGAATTTACACACCTTGCTTCTTCTTAAATTTCACCCACTAAATCTTAATCACATGGTCACATGTAATTGCAAGGGAGACTAGGAAATGTAGTCTTATTGTGCATCCAAGAAAAATAAACAGATTCTGGTGGACTGGTAGCAGTCTCTGCCATATCACATACAGCATGGCATATACTAATGAGCAGTTTAGATTCCTCCCACGCATTAATTTTAAGATGTTAGAGTTAGAGTGTTTTTACTTTTCCCTTGGAAACAAAATTGGGGAAAAATCAATGAGAAACAAAAACAAAGACATTATTTTTGTTGAAAGTAGGAAACTCCTATAGTTAGGAACCACACAAATAAGATGGGATGTTACCTGCAGTGAACTTTGGACTGGAGTGATGGGGCTCCAATAGAAAATAACTGCTTTTCCAAATCTTGAGGAGAGCTGGCAGAGCACAAAATTATACAAAATAGGTGACCTACTCACAGGGCAAATCTAATAATCTTTTGTTTGGAACAATAAGACCTGAGTGCCTGTTTAGCTGCGGGAATCTCCCTAACTTCCTTGGATACTTTAAAATGGCAGGTGATGTAGGAATGAGTGAGAAAACTCACAGATACTCCATCTTTGTAAATGTGCAGCATGTAGAAGAAAAACTGTGGGTGTTAAGCAGCTCTGTAGCAGCCATTCTTTGTGAGCTAAGAAGAAAGGTTAAACCACCTCTCAGTCACTCTCTATTGCACACGAAGCACATTCACAAAACCCACTTCACAACCTTCTCCCACAAGACCATGAATCATAAAGGATTTTACTAAGAATTAGGGGATTTTCTACTAATGCAGAACACAGCCCCGGCCCCTCTTCCACACTACTTCTTTCAAATACCTGCTCTAGGAAGATTTCTGCTCACTCAAGGATGACTAATAATAAAAAAGGAACAAGGAGATCCATACAAAAATATCACAAAATGGTGGAAAATGGCAGGACAAAAAAGGCAAACAGTCTACACAGTATGAACATTTTGATGTGGAGTAGATGAAAATCATGACCAAATATTTGTTTAAGAACTCAATAACTTAACAATTGAAGTAATTTGTGAATTAAGAGCTTAATGTGAAGGTATAAGGAATCAAGAAAAGCAACAAAAATTAAAATTGAACTGCCTGTATCTAGGACACGAAGTAGAAGAGAAAACTAAAATCATCAGAGAGATTATGGTTAGCTTGTAAATAGTGGTAATTGGTGACACAATATTATCATACTAGCTGATGTAAGAGTACAGATTGTTGACAACAGAAAAATAGATAGCAGCTTTGAGGCAACTGAGCAAAATGAAATGGAAATTATAAAAAGTGATTAGAAGAAAATTGTAGATATGGAAGACAGGCAAAGGAGTGACAACACTAGAATTAATGTTTTCTTCTTTAAGAAGAAAAAACGAGAAAAATATAAAATATCCAAAGATGTAATTTTAAAAACTTTACTGATATTAAAAAAGATTTGAATCTAAAGATCTAAAGGGCATGGTGTTTGTTAAGGAAAAAAATGTCTAGTCAGCACTGAACCATAGTCTAGTAAGGTTTCCTGAAATAAAGACAAAGAAAAATAATCCTATGGGGCATCCAGGCAAAAATGATCAAACTGCTATAACAGCAAAATTAAAAAAAAAAACAAAAACACAAGTTGGCTTTAGGCTAACCTATATACAACATTACATGACAGTAGAGAAGTGCTTAAAAAATTACCAAAAAAGATGATGTGAGCCAGTAAATTTGACTTAGCTAAATTGTCATTCAGGTGTAATGCTGACAGATAAATATTTTCAAATATGCAATAATGTTTCATGGGCTATAGTGTCCAAGAACACTTTTTTGAAGACTCTACTAGAAGATAAAGTTGAACCAAAAGGTGAATGGGAAAACCTGTGGCAAAAATAAATACAGAACTATGGTTAAAGGTTATAACAATTATGGGAACTACCGCTGCAATATACATGTAAACGTAATTAACCATGATGATGAAGAAATATTAAAATACCCAGTGAAAATTAGGGAATATAAGGGGAGAGAAAGAGAGATTGTGCATGTAAGATAGCATACTTATTTTTTATAATGGGTGGGGTCAAAATATTTTGAAAGGTGGCCATTGAAGTTTAAAAAGTATAAACCTATTTAAATGTATAAAATTAACGACTAAAAAAACTAAGGCCAGTAGTATACCCCACAAAATTAAAAGGTGGAGGGCAAGGGGAGTTAGAAGTAGGGGCATTTACTACTGTTATTGAAGAGTCAATAGATACTAGCTAAATAAATAGAAGATTAAGTACAGCCTATAAAATTAGTTTTACAAAGGCAAACATTAAAAACAAAATGACACTATACACCTTCAAAATAATCAGAGACCCCAAATAAAACAAAGCAGAGAAATCAAAGTGTTTTAAAAAATTGTAACACTCATACTACACATATCTACCCTATCAATACACAGGAAAAGAGACACTCATATTCAGTGACAAAGAAAAACCCAATTAAGTACTGACTGTAATATACTTATCTAGAATGAAATGACTCAGAAAAAATTGAAAGCAAATGAGTAGGCAAAAGCATATTAGAAAAATGGAAATAAGAAGAAAGCAGACAGATGAAAATTAATATCAGACAAGGCTGAATTCAAGGAAAAGTGAAACAAAGAAGGGCAGGGTACAACACATAATGAAGGTCTAACAGCAGTGAGTATCTATGAGCCAAGTAAAATATCAAAATTTATAAAGCAAATCCAGGCATGGTGCCTTTCATCTATAATCCCAGCTACTCAGGAGGCTGAGGTGGGAGGATTGCTTGAGGCCAGGAGCTGAAGACCACTCTGAGCATCATAGCATGACTCCATCACTAAAAATAAAAGTAAGAAAAAAATTAGCAGAGTATGGTGGTGGACACTTGTAGTCCCATCTACTTGAGAAGCTGAGGCAGAAGGATTGCTTGAGTCCAGGAGTTCAAGGCTACAGTGAGCTATGATCATGCCACTGCACTCTGGCCTGGGCAACACAGCAAGATCCTGTATCTAAGAAAGAAAACAATTATAAAGCAAAATGTAGAGAATACAGAGAGAACTAGAAATACATATACAGTAGTTCTTTATTTAGCTACATCTTTCCACGACAAATAGTCAAAAAGTAAGTAGTTGTGGAGGACTTAACCAAATTAATAAGGTAATTTAAACATCTATTTTATTAATATCTAATCAATAAGTTAAATCAATTACATATTCTTAAATCAGCGAATACATGTTCTTTTTAAGCACCCATGGAATAATCATAAGAAATATTTAGAGCACCAAGAAATTACTTAAGCCTTAAAAAGGGTGCTAAATTTTCTGTTGTCAACTTGGTATTATCCCCACCCCTTCGGAGAAAATACGGACTACATTTCCCAGAATTACCTGCCATGTAAGTCTTCTGGGTTAGACTTAAACAAATAAGAGGAAATCTTAAGAGATTTAGGAGACAGAAGAAAAGCAGAGGCCATTTGTCTTTGGGCATAGTGCAATGAGACATATGAGCCATCTTGGTGATGGCTTGAGTACCACCACTTTATTGCCACAGAATGGGAGATTTCTCAGAGGTTCTTGAGAATTCTAGATGTTTCCCAGTAAGTATTGAAGGATCCTGACTTCTATGCTTCATGCTTAAGTCTTTAGTGTCTGCTTCACTAACCTTCCAGATGTAACTTTCCTGGTCTCCTGCAGTGACTCTGCTGGCCTGTTTCATCAGCTTTCCCAAAATTCAAATAAGCCCTCATTTCTATATTAAACCTTCCACTCCTGGTATACTTAAGTGGCTTCGTTTTCCTGAGTGAACACAGGTTGATAAACACAAAAGAAAATTAAAGACAACTTCTCATGTGAGTATAGATATAAAAATGCTAAAGGAAATATTAGCAAATAGATTTATTAATATTTACAGATGTTATACCTGGAAAAACTAAAAGAAATACTGTAAACTATTAAGTAACAAAAACAGTAAGGTAGCTGGGTAAAAAATTAATGTACAAGCATCAATAGCTTTCTTTATCTTTGAATAACAACTAGATCAAAAATATGAAGCAGAGGTTGGCAAACTTTTTTTGTAAATGGCCAGATAGTAAATATATTTGGCTTTCCAGGCCATATGGTCTCTGTTATGACCACTTCATTCTGCCATTTCAGTCTGAAAGCAGCCATACTCAACATGTAAACAAATGGGTGTGACTCATTTAAACTTTATTACAAAACTTTATTTACAAAAACAGGCCATAGTTTGCTAATCTTTGATAAAGAGCAAAGGGAGAAAAGATATATTTAAGACATCCAAAATGGAGATTAGAAAAATAAACTTAATAAGAAATATGCAATATTTATATGAAGGAAACTGTTGAGGGAGATAAAAGAAGATTTGAATATATGGAAAGACATAGCCTAATTTGGGATAAAATGACTTAAATTACAATGATGTCAATTTGCCCCACAATAGCATAGAAATTCAATGCAACTCTTGATGCACAAAATAAACTTAAATATACAATAAATTTAATATGTAATATTGTTTTGGGAAAAAGTAGACACAAGCAAAAAGTAATCTGAAAAACACAGGCTTCTGCCAAAAAACAAAACCAAAAATATAAAAGCAGAAAAAAAAATACAAGTTGGCTAAACACCAGCTGCCACGAGCAAGATAAAATGGAGCGGCAGCATCTAGCTCTTCATAAGGTCATAGAAATACCATCAAAGAAAGACTGCTCAGGCATGTAAAGGATCATCTAATATGTTAAGCCATACCCCAAATTAAAATGACATAATAGAAGGAGCTGGAGCCATTTGCTTACTATGGTCCCAGAAGAGGTGACACTGTGAATCCAGTCCAAGGGAGATAATAATACTCATAACTCAATAGCACTTATTCAGATCTTGTGGCCAGCCCTCAGCAGTTTACATAATTTCCTCATTTAACTCCTCATAAGAACTCTATGAAGTGACTAATATTATTACACATTGGGTGGAAAGTGGTGGGAGTAAGAAAAAGGGTTAAAGGAAAGAGGTAAATATATTTTGTATATATAGGTAAAGTTCACCTTGAGGACTTGAGAACTTCTTGGGTACTGTTGATTTGTTGCTTCTCCCTCTGACTTGAGTCTAGGTGATGTAAATAATAAATTGTGAAGTTGCCCATTTGTATTTCCATATGAAGGAAGTATGGGGTGGAGAAAGGCAGAGACTTAGTCCTCTGAACACTCCTGTGACAGGTAGGCATAGGGTAATTTTGGAAGCCTTCAATATAGCTGCATGTCCTGTTTAGAAGAGAAGATGTTATTGATAGCCAACAGCTGGGCTCTTGGAGTGGCTGAGGTCTCATTCCTGCCCAAATCCGTCACTATGGTGGGGAGAGCAGGTGCTACGTGTTGTAATGTTTGGCTGGAGTTATAAAAAGTGATTAGAAGAAAACTGTAGATATGGAAGACAGGCAATGTTTGGCTGGAGTTATTTCCAGCAAGCTTTAGTCTCCCAGGCCCTGCACAGTGTGAGGGGAGAGGGCTGGATCCCAAATGAAAATTCAGGCCTATTACTAGATAAAGCAAAAATTAATTATAGGTAGGCCAACAATAGCTAGCTATTAATTATGCAAAGAATTTATCAATTTAACCAAGTACATATTAAGGTTTACATAGAAAAATATTATAAGCAAAGTGTAGAAATAGAAATGACAAATGGGGAACAACAAATTCCAAAATATATGACTGATGAAGAAGTAATTTCCTAAATATAGAAAGAGCTCCTACAAATAAGCCAAATTGTTCCTTATCTGCTGAAGCTCCTTCAAATCCCTCCTTATCTCACTGAGAGTCAAAGCCAAAGTCTTTCCAGTAGCCCACAAGGCCCTACTGAGCTGTAGTCTCCCTCACTCATTCCCTACCACTCCCTTCCACTTGCTCACTCTGTTCCAGCCACACTGGCCTCCTTGAAATTCCTCCAACAGCTCTTGCTTTGGGGGCCTTGCTTTTCCTCACTCTCTAATGCTTGTCTCCCAGATGTCTGTGTGACTCACATTTTCACCTCCTTTAAGTCTTTACTCAAATGTCACCTTCTTGGTAAAACTGTCCATGTCCACCCTATTAAAATTGTAACCCTTCAATCCCACACTCCACATCTTTCTTACCCTGTTTTATTTCTCCCCATGGCACTTATCACGATCAAATTTTGTGTGTAGCTACTTGTGTTCATCAGAGGTCTCCAGAGAGACAGAACCAATAAGAGATATATAGCTATATAGAAAGAGATTTAGTATGAGGGATTATCTCACACTATCATGTAGTCTGAGAAGCATCATGATCTGCCGTCTACAAGCTGGAGACCCAGGAGAGCCAGTGGTGTGGTTCCAGTCCAAACCAGAAGCCCTGAGAACCAGGTGAGCCAATGGTGTAAGTCCTAATCTGAGTTCAAAGGCCTGAGAACCAGGAACACCGAAGTCCCAGGACAGGAGAAGACAGATCTCCCAGATCAAGAAAAAAGAGAGAATTTTGCCTTCTTTGACCTTTTTGTTCCATTTGAGCCCTCAATGGATTAGATGATGGCCACTCACATTGGTCAGGTTGGATATTCTTTACTCAGTCTACTGACTCAAATGCTAATTTCTTCTGGAAACGCCCTCACAGACACATCTGGAAATAGTATTTTAGCAGCTATCTGAGCATCCCTTAGCTCAGCCAAGTTGACACATACAATTAACCATCACACTAATTATTTGTTTATTGTCTGCTTTCTCCCACTAGATATCACTGCTGTATCCTCAGTGCCTAGAAGAGTGCCTGCACACAAGCACATCTAAATGAATATTTATTGGATGAAAAGATGTGAACATTTGGTTAACAGGAAAATATATAAAAATTAATTTTATTTCAATTTAAAATGTTATGTCTACTTAACAGGGCATAAAGATTGTTCAAAATAAGTATGTATAGAGCTATTACATTCTTTTTAATGGTGCCGTGGATTTCCACTGGATAAATATGCTGGAATTTATTTAACTGGTCCCCATTGATGAACATTTACATTGTTTACAATAGTGTGCTATTGCAAATACCACTGCATTTGTGGAGAAAGAATCAACTCAAATGCCCATCAGTGACAGATTTGATGAAGAAAATGTGGCACATGCACACCATGGAATACTATGCAGCTGTAACAAGGAATGAGAACATTTCCTTTGCAGGGACATGGATGGAGCTGGAAGAATAATCTTTTCAATAAACGATGCTGGAACAATTGAGTATTCAAATGCAAAAAAAAGAACCTTGACCACTACCTCACCATAATCAGAAATTAATTTGAAATAGATCACAGACCTAAATGTAAAACCTAAAACTGTAAAACTTTCAGAAGAAAATCTGTGACTTTGGGTTAGGCAAAGATTTCTTAGCTATGACTCCAAAAGCACAATCCATAAAAGAGCCAAATGATAAACTGGACAAAATAAAAAAATTCATCTCCTTTACAGGACACTGATAAAATAATAAAAAGACAAGGCACAGAAAATATTTGCAAAGCAAATACCTGACAAAGACTTATATTTAGATTTATACAGAGGACTTTCAAAAGTGAATCATAAGGAAAAAAACAGCCCTCTCTAGGCAGCCCAGTACCTTAAGGGGCTGCAGCTTGTGCTCTCCCAAAGATGTGTTGCAGTTATGTCATTCATTCATGCAACAAATATTTGTTGAGTATCTACTCTGAGCCAGACATTATTTAGGCACTAATGCTGCAACTGTGCATAAAATTATCATGAAGCATCCATTCTTTTTCTTTCTTTCTTTCTTTCTTTCTTTCTTTCTTTCTTTCTTTTTTTTTTTTTTTTGAGAAGCCAGGATCCCAAGGCACCAAGTGAAAGACTGGTTGGCAAAAATCCATTTGAACTGTGATGTGAGTGAAAAACATATGCTTGTTGAATTAAGTAATAATCTGTCCTATGCTCTGTTTTTACTCATAGCAGCTTCTGTTGTGCCTTTTATTAATACTTCTGGGTTGTTTCTTTTTGATCTCAGGGCTAAAATATCCCATTTGAAAAGCTACCCATTTTTTTTTCCAGACTTCTGCTTTGTCAAGTTATAGCATAGCAAGTTTTATTCTTTTTTTTTATTATTATGCTTTAAGTTCTGGGGTACATGTGCAGAACGTGCAGTTTTCTTATGTAGGAATACATGTGCCATGGTGGTTTGCTGCACCCATCAACCCAGGAGGAGATGGACCAAAACAAATGCACAGATTGATATATAATAGTAATCTACATAGGCTAAGTCTTCTAGATAATTCCATCTTAAATTACCATTTTCTCTGGTCACTAAGAAGGGACAGGAACCTCAATAGCATGATATATCCTTTCAAGTTGGTAGACATCCACGGGCATATGAAGGCAATCTTTCCTCTGTCCTCCTTTATGGGAACTATTTGATAATGCCCACATCTTGAGTCTAGTCCTTAGAACCAGTGGCTGCCAAGCAAAGCAAAGTTCAAGCTTCTTGAACTTGGTGTATAACACATTAGTGTACTTTAGTGTATTTAAAAATTTGTGTAAAATGGCCCATGCACATCCATATTCTTCTACATACTACAATCAAGGATGCATAGGGGACCAGAGGACTTGGGGTTTAAATTCTTAATTTGGAATTCTTCAATGTAACCTCAGTTATCCCTGATGTTAGACAATGCCATCTTCTGGACCACTCTCAAACCATTCAGTTCTAGCCTCTTATTCACCTTGAGCCCAACCCATGTCTCATTCATGGAAGCAGAAACATAACTTTTGACTTGCATTTCCTTTTTACGTGTCCTGCCACTCATCAGAAGTCAGGGAATCCCCAAATTAAAGCTCTTGAGCTTTCCTTTGGGGAGTCAAGTTGGTGCTAGCCCAAGGGAAAAAGTAGGTGGTAATGGCCTCTGTCTTTTTTGTAGGCATGAGCACATGGTACTTGACTAGGAAAGCTATTTGGATGTATAAAATATGTAGTTCCAGTAGCACCAAGGTAGCACTTTAAAAATGCAACATTTATTTCAACTGCTACTAACACTGCATGCATGCCTCATGAGTCTGGGTATCCAAGAGTAGGAATATTCTCCTTCCTGCTGACTTCTACTATGTCTATGCTGCACATGGAACTACCTGAAGTTAAAATACCATTTCCTCTCAACACTTCTGTTCCTGTATTCTCATTTATGTTTTATAATACTTCTCACCAGCTGACATATTGTTTGGTTTGTTCATTTGTTTACTTATGGTTCTCTCCCCTCACTAGAATCCTAGCTGCTTAGGAGAAGGAACTTTTATTTGTTCACTATTGTTCCTCCACTACTTAGCATAGTATCTGGCACATAGTAGATGCTCAAAAAATATTCTGGAAGAGAGAAAGGATGGGATAAAAGGAATGAGAAAGGGAAGGAGGAAGGGAGAGAGAGGAATATAAAGGAAGGAAGAAAGAAGACATTCTGTTAACTGAGAGGGCTCTCTTACCTTTTCACTTGTGACTGATCAGATTTGGTAGACCAAAGGCCAGAATTTGGTCCACAGAGTTGCCAAATTCCTGCTTGAACCAACTGCATTCCATTTGTCTTTCCCCAGGGGCACTGAAGCCTACTCTCTCTGAAGCTCCTCCTCTTGATGCCAGACTGTTGCAAGGTATTTCTGCTCCATTGTGCAGATGAGAAAAACAGATGTTATATCATAAAAGAAGACCTCACTCCTTCTTGAAGTTTCTGTGAGTGACTCCCCAGTGACTGTGAAGGCAAGAATGCCCATCTTTCTGGAAAACTCTTTCTATTCCTGCATTTTCTTTTCCCTTATTAACTCTCCAATGCTCTGAGTTAGGGCTACCCCCACTGAGAGCTCTCAGAAGATGTTGACTGACTAACTAAATTATGCTATTGATGAGGCTTAATTAATACTAATGACTTATCATGAGAATTACAGATATGTACCCATGTCTAGGAAATGTCAGTGACAAGAGAATTAAGGTGTCAGTTCTCATAAAACATGAGCAAAAATCTCCTCAGGGTAGTTGGAGACAGTTACCTCCTCTCCCGGTAAAAATGCCCTTGAATTATATCAGAACCTGCTTGTGAATAATGTATCTGTAGTCTTCTTAGGTTTGGAATGAGTGTGGTAATATTTAAATTACACATTCCACATCAACCATGCAGTTCTCAGTAAGATGATAACAAGAAGAATGGGGATGCAGGTGGTAAGAGTACATTGAACAGTGTTGTGCAACGGCTGGCAGCACAACCGGGCATCCATGGGTAACATATCCAGGCAGATGAATATATAGATTAGTATCCTGGGGATAATTTCACTTTGCAGATAATTAACATGTCCTTATTTTGGAAATAAATGCCTCTGCAGTTAAAATAAATGTATTTAATTAGTAGAGGCATTTAGTTCTGAGGTGGAAAGTAAATGTGCTAATGGAATAAATGGTTGTACACACCTTTTATATTTCAAACCTAAGTTAAATGCATCTTCTTCAAGCCATACATATAGGAGGTGGATTTTAGATTGTGAGAACCTGTTGCTGGGAGGCAGCATGGCATGTGCCTTGTGCCAAGTTGCAGGCCAAGATTGTCGAATTTGTCTGAGCCTGTGTTCTGGATCAGTGACATAGTACTGGCCTGGCTTGTGGGTTGAGTCATCTCATGCTGTCAAATTCAGGTTGCTTTTTCCAGTGCTGACCTCTCTTCCCAACTGCCTGCTGGGCATTTACACTAGGCTCACTGCTGAGACCTCCAGTTTAACTGGTCAAGACAGGCCTCTGCACTCCTGTTGTCCCCAAAGCCCTCCAACCACAGCAACACTCTGCTGAGGACCTTTTTTTATCTTTTCTGTTCCTGGCTCTTTGTAAAGCTTGAGTCACCTCTGACTCAACTCTTGCCTCCTTCCTTTAAACTTTCCTTCAACTCCAGTCCATCTTCCACGATTTCCCATCATCTCTTTGAAATCTAGTCCTGCTCTACATTCCCTTGCCACTGTCCTGGTTCTGTTAAGTCTATCCTTTAAGCAACTCTTGATGATCCACTTTTCCCATGTCCCCTCCATATATATGGTGCCAGTGAAACCTCCACAGTCTCTTCTTTGTTCCTCTGTACCTAAATCTTGCTTCCATCCAGTCTGTTCTCCACATTGCCACCAAAGTGACTGCAGATCGAAAGCTGATTATGTCACTTCCCTGCCTAAACTCTTTCATGGATTACACCCCCTACTCCTCAAACTGCCTTCAGGATAAAGCCCAAACCTTTTAAAAAGACATTCAAGGAACACCACGGTCTGGGACCTACCATCCAGTTCAGCCTGTTCTTTTTTTTTATTTTTATTTTTTATTATACTTTAAGTTCTAGGGTACATGTGCACAACATGCAGGTTTGTTACATATGCATACATGTGCCATGTTGGTGTGCTGCACCCATTAACTCGTCAATTACATTAGGTATATCTCCTAATGCTATCCCTCCCCCCTTCCCCCACCCCACAACAGGCCGCACTATCGCAAGAACAGAAAACCAAACACCGCATGTTCTCACTCACAGGTGGGAATTGAACAATGAGAACACTTGGACACAGGAAGGGGAACAGCCTGTTCTTTATGTACCCTCGAGACACATATCAGAGCTCCTCACTAGCCTGTGGAAATTTCTGTACTTGTCATCATCAGTGCGTTTGCTTAGGCTATTGCTTTGTTGTAGTGTGATGAATTCCTTGGGCCTCTAACTTTGATTTATGGCAGAAACTACAGGGGAGTGTGGCCATTGTCCCAAGAAGGAATCACTCTTCGCTACTCTATTCCTTGCTACCCCCAAGGGGACCCCTCTTGTAGATGGGGCTAGAAGCATGGGGGGAGATCCTCTTTTGATAAAGCCTTCTTAGGGATTTGGCTTGAGGATTGGGCTTCTCTTCCTCTATATACCTGTACCTGGACTCCAGGGTTCCTAAAGGCAACTCAGGGTAAATATCTCACAGTTAGATCTACCTCCTGAGTTTTCTTGGAGCTAAAGGTTCCTCTCCATACCCTGGATTCTGACCTGATGCCAATAGGAGAGTGAGGCAACTCTGCCAACCCTCACCTCAGTACAAGAATATCAGTTTTCTCTGTTGCTGCTAAGAATAACCCCTGAGCTCTGCTCCCTCTTTCTGTGATAGAAATATTCTTGAGCCTCCCCACTGGGAATCTTACTTCACACTCACTCATGCCATTTGCACACACACAGCTGCACATAGACACGTGGGCACATGCACACACACACAAACGCATAGTCATTTATCACCACAGGTTTGGGCTGGAAATAAGTGACACTAGCTGAGGTGAGGACTTCAGAAAGATTCCAAGGGAGAAGGATCTTGCATCATGATTTGGATAGTACAGGAGAACAAGCAGAAAGCAGAAGTCTTTGAGAGCCAGCAAGGTGAGAGGTTTGGGTTGCTTAAGGGTCTAGTCCTCTGGGTCAGGGACAAGGCCTAGGCTGGAGATCCCTGAATCCAGTGCAATTAATTTATTTTATAAATATTTATTCAGCACCAACTATGCACTAGGCACTATTCAATCTAGGCAATTGGGAGAAAACCACGAACAAGACAAACATGACCTTTCACAGTGCTTATTATGTTCTTGTGGAAATAAGAAACACTCCCTCAAGTTAATTGCCACATCTTGGCAGTTCTACCTCATAAATAGCTCTGAAGTTTACCAATGTCACTCCTCTTCCACTGCTGATCCTCCTGTCCAGGCTTTCATTATCTTCATTCATTTATTCATCCATCCATCCATCATGTCTAATTTTTTTTTGAGACAGAGTCTCATTCTGTTGCCCAGACTGGAGTGCAGTAGTACAATCTTGGCTCACTGTAGCCTTGACCTCCCTGGCTCAAAGGATCCTCCTGCCTCAGTTCCCCAGGTAGCTGGGCTATAGGTGCACACCACCACACCTGGCTATTTATTTATTTTTTTTGTATTGTCTTTTTTTTTTTTTTAAATGGAGTCTCGCTGTGTTGCCCAGGTTGGAGTGCAGTGGCGCCATCTTGGCTCACTGCAACCTCCGTCTCCTGGATTCAAGTGATTCTCCTGCCTCAGCCTCCTGAGTAGTTGAGACTAGAGGCACGTGCCACCACACCCAGCTAGTTTTTGAATTTTTAGTAGAGATCAGGTGGCACTATGTTGTGCAGGCTTTTCTCAAACTCCTGACCTCAGGTGATCTGTGGCCTCAGCCTCCCAAAGTGCTGGGATTATAGGCGTGAGCCACCGCACCTGGCCATTTTTTTTTTTTTTTGTATTTTCTATAGAGATGGAGTTTCGCCATGTTGCCCAGGCTGGCCTCAAACTGCTGATCTCAAGGGATCCTCCCACCTCTGCCTCCCAAAGTGCTAAGATTGCAGGCATGAACCACCACACCTGGTATCAGAATATTTATTGGGTTCCTGCAGTATTCCAGCAGTGAGCAAAACAGACAAGTCTTATTTTCCTGAACTTAGAGTCTTGTTTGGGGAGACAGATATCAATATATCACTTAACATTTTAGACACTCTCAGATAGAAGTCTGTTCAGGGCACCTTGAGGACACAAAGGAGAGCAGGGTCACTTCTGCCATGTCATTTGTTGGCAGGAAAGATTTGCTATGAGCTGAGTCTTTACAGATGAGGAAGTATCCTTCAGGTCAATAGGGAAATGTACTTGCCAGGTCCAGGGAGCAGGATGGGCAAAGGCACAGAGACAGGATACAGTCTGGGGTATTCAGGGAACTGCCAACCCTTACATATGGCTGAAAGTTAAGTTGGATGATGAATTTGACTGCATCCACGAAAAAAAAAAAAAAAAAAAAAGCTAGAGCTTTACCAGTTTACCTAGAAAGATTTCTGGGAGAGATTTCTGAGTGAGGAAAGTAATGTGCAAAAATTGTACACATTGTGATCTCAGATTTCTAAAGTGACCATCTGCCCCAAATGTATTTGAGCATATAGAAAAATATTGAAAGATATCATCGAGGTTGTTGACATATGCTATGGAGAATGAGACAGAAGTGAAAGGAGATGAAATAATGGGGGAGGGTAGTGATGCAAAAAGGAAAAGAAGTGTCAAGTGAATAAATAATGCATTTATTTATGAATGAATGCATGCATAAATGAGTGGAGATTGTAATGTCAGGAATTAATATGTGTCTGGCTTCCTGAGTCCAGAAGGTAAGGTTGAGTCCAGCCTGCAGTGGGAGTGTCATGGTAACAATAGTCTAGTCATAAACCTGAAGCCCTTGCCAGAGCCTAGGGTCCTGGGGTTAGAGATGAGCTCAGGCTCCTCCCACAAGATTGAGGAAAGCCCAGGTTTATGAGCACTTCTGATATGGTTTGGCCATGTCCCCACCAAAATCTCATCTTTAATTGTAGCTCCAACATGTGTTGTGGGAGGGAGCCAGAGGGAGATAATTGAATAATGGGGGGCAGTTTCTCCTATACTTTTCTCATGGTAGTCAATAAGTCTCACAAGTAAATATATTAACATCATTAAAGACAGTGCCTGGCATATAGTAAGCACTCCATAAATGTTAGCTAACAACAGCAATAGCAATAATAACTATTTCAGAGTTGAGATTCTGCCAACTCTGAGGAATAATTAGAACTTTACTTTGGATTTAGATTTAGAAGAAAGGAAAGGACAACAGCATTTAACCAATGCCTACCATGTGCCAGGTTGTAGTAATACTTTTCCTCAGTTGATACGTCTACTACATATCAACTCAGTGAAGCTCAGTGAGGCTCAGGGAGGCTCAGTGAAGTAACTCGGCCAGGATTATACACCCGGCAAATGGCAGAGCTGCAATTGAATTCCAGTTTATCTGATTCCAAGAACTCTCTTGATTGACTTAGTCTACATACAAATGGTGCCTCAAATTTTTAAGTACAGCTTTTAAAAATCATGTTAGCCTTTTACAGTGATTTATTGAGCTTGGAATAAATGCCCAATGGATGTTGGGTGCCCTCTTGAAGGATTTACCTTTAATAGTCTCTTTTGGGTGTTGGCCCTGAGTTGAAGCTATGACCACCTTCTCCAGAAAAATCCACCCAGGCACATACACACGATGTTGTTTGAGAGGAGTCTGCAGCTCTCTTGAACCCTCTCCACTGCCCCCAGTCTAAGAACTGCTGCTTGAAGAGGAAAGGAAAGCCTCATGGCTGTAGAGGTGGCTTTCACCCTGTCTCCTTGTTGCTTTCTTTTTTTCACAGTATTCAGAGAAACATACTGTGGAAAGTCAATCCCCTTAGTTGATGGATGCAGAAACCGAGGCCCAGAGATGGGAAATTCCTTATGCTGGTGCTACAACTGAACTGCCGCCTGAGAGGAGGGTGAGAAGAGCTCCTGTTTAGCATCGTTTGGAGGTCTGTGGTTTTACCTGCACCAGCTCATTTAATCCTCATGATAATCTGAGTTACAATCCAGCTCTGCCGATTTACTAGCTATATTGGAAAATTGCCAAATATTTCTAGGCCTCAGTTTCTTCAACTGGAATTGGAGGATAAATCACAGGGTCTTTGCGAGGATTGGGATCTTATACCTGGGCCTGGAACATGTGGGGGTCTAGAGGGGTGATTTCCTGCTCTCTTTACCGCATTTCCCATGTCACAGGGCAGTATGTGGCCACCAACAGAGGTAACACATCCTAGCCTATAGTGGAGGGAGGCTCTGAGCATCCAATATTTTCCCAGCAACAGAGATACACACATTTCCAAACATCCATAATTTGAAGGGTCTTGGGCAAGGTGCATGCATGACACAGAAGCCCTGCCTTCTAGAGCTATATCCTGAGAAGTGTACAGCATTAGTGATATAGAGGCAAAGAGGTGTAGGTCTTTGAAAAGCTCAGGGAAAAGACTGTGAGACTCCACAGGAAGGACCTAAGCAGTGAAACCTGACAGCCCAGGAAATCAGGTTTCAGCTAATCCCTACATGAAACACAGTGAATAATGGGAAAATCCCAGGCAGAATCAACAGCTCTATGCTTCAGATGGCAAGCTTGGGCTTCCCTGAAGATGCTTTCCACCACTGGCTCAACCTTTATTGAGCCACAGAGGAGACTTCAAGAACCACAAAGGAGACTTTAAGTGTCCTAATCATCTCTGTTTGACTCAGCCCTGTATTGTTTGGCTGTTTATTAGCCTCCTGCCTCATGACCAGGATGGAAAGAGCACAGAACAATGGATTGGGAGATTGTGGCCTAGCCAATCTCTTTGTTGAGTTATTGTCTGTGGTGGCTGCTGGCATGTCAGTGGCCCCCGTGTGTCTACAGCACAATGGTAAATGAAGTGGTTGGGATAGGGGTGAAGTGGCTCCATCCTTCCCTTGGCTAAGCTGTTGCAGAGATGAAGACACCTGGAGTTAAGGAGTTGACATCAGCTCATGAAAAAGGCAGAGCCTCCCCTCACATCTACCACTAACTCTTTGGGCCCCACACACAGTTCTCTGCCAGTGCTCACTGTTGCCTCAGCAGGGCTGCCGAATCAACCTTCCTGGTCCTCCCCCTCTCATATCCAGCACTGAAGTGAAAGCTCTCTGGGAAACTAAGCTCCAAGCTAGAGGAGGTCATTTTAAAATAACCTACGGAAGTTCTTTGAAGACACTGCTGTCATGGCAGATAAAGGAAACTCAGGGGCTACAGTGTGCTTAGATTTTTAAAAAGCATCTGACAATGTTCAGCATCTGAGATGAATGGGTGAGGTAGAGGGTAATGAGAAAGGTTGTTAGATGGCATGGTGGTTGAATTAAAAATAGCACTTGGCTCTTTTGTAAGTATGTCTTTGAAGGGTCTCTCCTATGAAATGCCATTGGCTACGCCCAGTTTCTCTGAAACCAGAATCATCCATGAGCCCAATTATTGCCAAGAGGGTATCTGCCCCCTCATCCCAGCTGCTCACTGGGTAGAATATTTTGGACTTCCAGCTAGGATGTCCCCCTACACAGGGCTCACTTTACAGGGGTGTCCTTTGCCTTTGCTGTTTAATACAGTAGTCCTAGCAGGGTTGTGATATGGCATCAAGTCCTGGTTTCTTCCCCAACACCCTCCTGGCACATAATTAACACAAACAAATGTTCACTATGACAAGGATTCTCAAGGGCCACTATATGGGATGGGGGGCATTGAATAAAGCCCTCAGGTGACTCTCTCCCCAAGTCTCTTCCCATTGGAGAAATATTGATGTAGTTGAATGAATACTGAGCTGGTAGACAGGAAGCCAGGGTTTGAGTCGTGGCTTTCATTTGTTAGTTGTGTGGCCTGCAACAAGCCACTTTCCTCCTCCAGACCCAGTTTACTCATCTGTGGAATGATTACTTTTATAGTTCCTTTTCACTCTGGGTCTCTGGGTTTAGTGTTTCTCTCTGGACATACCTGCCTGAGAACCGTCAGGATAAAAACCTACAGATTTCTGGGCCCCTACCCAGATTACTGAATTAGAATCTCAGGAGGTAGGGATTGAGGACCTACCTTCCTAACAAGATGCCCAGGGGATTCTTAAGCATTACAGAATCAGAGAACCACTTTTCTCTCATGTCAGTAATGCACATTCATACATATCCACCACTCACCCATACTTTCACACCCACACATACATAGATAAACCCTAGCTCATACATAGGTAACTCTAGTATTTATATACTTACACAAATACCCTCACACAGAGACACATAGGCTCATAGACGCTTCCTCACTCATGCTGTCTCTCGTACATGTGGGTACCTAAACACACACATGTTTATATATATATGCTTCTCACCTATTTTATCTCACACACATGGATCCCTATACACAACATACCTACACAGAGGTGCATATACACTCCCTCACCCACTCTCTGTCTCAGCCACACAGATACCTAAACACCTCCCTCACCCACACACACACACACACACACACACACTGTTTTACACATTTGAGTTCTTACTATGTGTCAGCAATTTCCAGACCCTTTAAAACTCAATCATGTCCTACTAAGTATTTGTGAGACCCAAGTTAAGATGCTCTGTGTTAAGCAGGCATTGAGAAATAGGAATGCCCTCCCTCTCTTCCTCCTCCTCGGAAAGCATGGGGAAATATTTCTTCTGGCATTCTGAGCTGCTGGGGGATGACTGCACACTCTTTACCAGTTTGGGCAGGCTTGTGCTCTCACCCTGCTCCCCCATGCCCATCCTTTTACCTCCACTTAGAGATTGCAGAGAATCACAGTTTCCCCTTCCATTGCCCAGCATGCCAGAAGGGAGTCAGTGACTTTTCCTGTTCTTCCATTTCTATTTTTAATTACAACTAACTGGGGACCAGAGTGAAACATTTTCGCAATTTAATCTTAGTGTAAAATGGTGTATTTTCACTTCATTAGCTAAAAGGGAAATCAAATGGCTTATCAAAGGTTGAGCTTCACATTTGCATGTGGGTCTGGGATTCATGAAGCAGAATTTGTAGCAGCTATAAAAGCCCTACAAGTGTCTCTGGAGACCACTGGCTTTATCATTTCGACTGCAGCATTATAAAATGACATTTGAACATGAAATAGGATGGGTGTGCTTGAGTCACAGTGAGGCATGTGGAAATTTCAGCTGTGTATTAGCTATCTATTGCTGCATAACAAACAAAATCACCCCAAAACTTAGTGGCTTAAAACAACCAACAATTATTATCTCAGAGTTTGTATGGGTCAGAAATCTGGGTGCAGCTTAGCTAGAGGCCAATAGCTCAAAGTATGTCATGCAGTCATGATGACAGTTGGAGCTGCAGTCACCTCAAGGGTCAACTGTGGGGGAATGGGTCCAAGCTCATGCACATGGATCCCTCCAAATGATGGCATAGCAGCTGGATTCACCTAGGAGGAGCAATCTAAGAGAGAGCAAGAGAGTACAAGCAAGAGAAAGACACTAAGATGGAAACTGGAGTTTTTTTAATAACCTAATTTCAGATGTCATATCCCATCATTTCTGCCATATTTGGTTTTAAGTAAGTCATTAGGTCCAGCCCAAACCTAAGAGGAGAGAGTGACACAGGGCATTGATACCGAGAGATGGGGCCATTGGGTGTCATCTTAGAGGCCACTTGAGAGACAGCATACTACAAGTTGCAAGGAGGACTTGGAAGAGAAAATGTCATCAAAGATGAAGGAGCAGTACGGGCTTCCGGCCCCCTCGTCAGGTCTTCCTTCCCATTCTTAGGTTTTCTTCTTTCTGGGCCTTTTTTTCTTTCTATACCTTTAGAAGGCCCTCACAGAGTGTCTCGTCAATTTATGGTGGGAAAAAAATTATTATTTTTTTCCTTGGCCTCTCTAGGTACTCTGTTGTGCAGATAGTGCCTGGGAATGTAGCCATGGAAACCAAGAGAAGGGTTCAATGGCTCAATATGAGAAAGTGTGCAGCAATACTTCAAATCCAAACAAAATCCCAGGAGAGGGCCAGATTGAGGATGGAGCACCATCAAGGCCAAATGAGAGCTGCTTTTTGACATTAGGGGAGAAGGGAGAGAAAGAGATGGAATAAGTAGGTGCCACAAAGAGTGGGTTTGGGATAGAGAATTGGAAGAGAACGTAGAGAATATTTTGCTCCATGTTGTAGGATGTACTTTTGTCCTCACCTCTCCATACACTCTCCAACCTTCTCAAGGGTTATTGAGTGAAGTCCTCCCTTATTCTTCAAATCATTCTGGAGTTGGGTGTGTGGTTCTCTTGCAGAAACACTGATCTTAGATTGGTTTCAGGGCGGTCTAGTTTCATTCCACTTAAGATTGCTTTGCTTTTATGGTATGCCTTTAAGAAAAGACCCAGATCCTAGTGATCACTCTAATTCCATGGTTTGGCCCAGTGTTGGCATACAGTAAGTGTCGTTGAATGGAGAATGATTCTGGGATCAGGCCATTCACTTATATCCAAACATTTCTTGTTTTTTTTTTTTTTTGAGACGGAGTCTCGCTGTGTCTCCCAGACTGGAGTGCAGTGGCACGATCTCGGCTCACTGCAAGCTCCACCTCCCAGGTTCACGCCATCCTCCTGCCTCAGCCTCCTGAGTAGCTGGGACTACAGGCGCCCGCCACCACGCCCGGCTAATTTTTTGTATTTTTAGTAGAGACAGAGTTTCACCGTGTTAGCCAGGATGGTCTCGATCTCCTGACCTCGTGATCCACCCGCCTCGGCCTCCCAAAGTGCTGGGATTACAGTCGTGAGCCACCACGCCCAGCCATATCCAAACATTTCTATGAAACATTTGTCATGTGACAGAAACTGTGCTAAGCCCTTTAGAGAAGAAACAAAACACAAAAATAGCTCTTGTCCTCTAGGAATGCAAGACAGTGGAGAGAAGAGCTAAGACATAGGCCAAAACAAGAAAAGAACGGTATTATGGCATGTACCAAAAAGGGTTAGGAGGCACGGTGAGAGTTGAGCCAGAGGCAAAATCACTTAGGGCTATGTGAGTGGAAAGCAAAAAATATTTCCTGGAGGCAGTGGTTGTCAAACTGGACTTAAGGATGCCAAGAGAGGTGAGATTCAAGGTCAATGGAGTGGCAGAAGCAAATGAAAGTGGGAAACTGGGGTCCTCAGTGTGACTGAGGCTTATAATCCACACTCAACTGTGGTAGGAGTGGGGAGAGGAGGTGGCATTGTCAAGTTGGACCCCAATCAAAAAGCTCTGAAGGCCACACTAAGAAACTTAGGGAGCCTTTAGCAAGTTTTGAATAGATGAATGTCCTGTGCTTTGGTCAGAAAAGGTCTGCCAATCATCTGTTGAATGCAGCAACTAGAAGAACTTTGGTCATGATCTGGATGACAGGTAATAGGCTTCTGGATCAGAGTAGTGCTTAGGGAAGTGGGAAGGAAGGGCCAGATGAGAGAACCAAAGCTAATGCTGACTGTCTGGGGCTTGGGGACAGATTAAGCAGGTGAAGTAAGGAGGATGGAGAAGGCATGGCTGGTAAGCTTCAAGCCAGGGTCAGTAAAAGAAAGTGGCATTAGACAGGCATGGCTATGAGTGGAGTAGAGATGGTCAGGCCAGGTGGTTGGCCAGCCTTGTTAAGATAGTGCTTAGTATGGCATTGGCTTATTTAGCAAATACAAAACAGAATATCCAATTAAATTTACATTTCAGATAAACATCAAATAAATGTTTAGTACATATAAGTATTTTCCATGCAATATTTGAGATAAGCATAACTATGGGACATACTTATACAAAAAACTTATTGTTTATCTGAAATTCAAATTTGACTGAACCTCCATATTTTTTTCTGCATCCCTAAATAACTCTGTCATGAAACAGCCATGCATCTTTCTGGAGAGGCAGTGTAGAACAGCAGTGGTTAACTGCATGGAACCTGGTAACAGATCAGCTGAGTTCAAATCCAGTTTCTACTGCTTATTAGTTATGTGACCTTGAAAAGGTGACTCAACATCCCTGAAAGCTCATCTAGGAATGGAAAGAATGACTTCTGTCTTGACCACCTACCAAGGTGATTGTGGATCCCAGATGAAGCAGTGGTGTGCAGTAGTGCTTTGAAACCCACAGGACATCGTGAGACACTGTAATGATCCCTGAAGAAGATGAATACATTGGCCTCATTAAGAAGCCTGCTGGCAGGTGTGGGATTTGGGGCTCTAATTAATTCAAAATATCAAATACTAAGCTGCAGTTTTCTCTTTCTTCTTTCTAGAAGCTTGGGGGAGGAGGGGGAAGTAACAGGCAGGCGCTGTCCACGCATCCCCACCTCTGGGATTTCATGATGTCCTAAGGAGAACTATTCACCAAACAGCTTGCACTTAATTTCCCTGAAGCCATCATGCAGCCGAGACCAGAGCTTTTGGTTCTCCTAGGTACCTGTGTAATTGTCACACTGGCATTCCCAAAACTCATTTCTGCTCAGCAGCTGCTGAGTGCTGGCTGGGGGAGGAGTGGGGAGACTGAGTTCTGAGCACATTTCTCTGAAGGGGCAGGGCTTTTTATGCAGGAAGGGCAGTCATATAACACAGGGACAAGACAGGCACCGGAATCAATCACAGACTGGCATTTGAGTAGAATTCCAGGGAAAGGGCATATTTATCAGGAAACAAATAGAGGGGTGGCAGGTATCAGCACAGAAAGTGTGTGTATAACTGTGATTTTTCTCAAAAGCTTGACAACCAAGTCAGGGCACTGTGAGTGACAGAGAGAAGGCGAATTATTGCAATTCAAATCCCTTTTATTGCTTTAGATGTGCAGCAGCCATGGAAAAACCACAAAACAGTGCCACAAAGCACAAAACTCCTCTACAGCCACTAGACAGATGCAAAAAATTCCCTAAATCAAAGTGCTCTGAATCTAAAGCTGCCAAAACATGGGTAGACATGTATGTATGTTGAGGGAAGGGACATTTATTTCTTGCAATGAATTCATAGGGGAATTTTTCTTTTCTTGCAGTACTCTTTAGATTACCTTGGGAGTTTGTAAGGGGCTGAATCGTGTGCCCCTCAAATTCATATATTGAAGTCCTAACCTCCTATGCTTCAGATTGTAACTGTATTTAGAGATAGGCCTTTAAAGAGATAAAATAAGGTCATATGGGTAAGCCCTAATCCAATCCAAGTGATGTCCTGAAAATAAGAACAGATTAGGACACAGACACACACACAGGAAAGGCTATGTGAGGACATAGGGAGAAGTTGGCCATCTGCAAGCCAAGGAGAGAAGCCTTAAGAGGAACCAACCTTGCTGACATCTTGATCTTAGATTTCCAGTCTCCAGGACTATGAGGAAATAAATGTCTATTGATTAAGCCACCCAGCCTGTGGTACTTTGTCAGGGCAGCCCAAGCAAACTAAGACAGGGTCCAAGGCAGTTAGGAGCATCTCTGCTGGGCTCTTTCTAGTAGAGTCAGTTTAACACTACTTTTCTAAGGGCTTCAAGGTCTGTGCTGCTTAAACCTTTGTTCTCATGCCAGACAGCATTCTAAAACCTGAATAATGGCAGGGCATCTTCCTTGAACAATCACTGTGTTTAGAAATTTCTAGGGAGACAGTTTAAATTTAAATACCCATAAGTGTATTTTGGAGCAGAATGAAAAATTTCATGTGAATATTTGTTTGTTTGTTTATTTATTTATGAGACAGTTTCACTCTGTTGTCCAGGCTGGAGTGCAATAGAGCAATCTTGGCTCACTGCAACTTCTGCCTCCTGATTTCAAGGGAGTCTCCTGCCTCAGCCTCCCAAGTAGCTGGGATTACTGTCATGTGCCAACACGCTCGGCTATGGGTTTTTTTTTTTTAATTTATTTTTATTTATTTTTATTTTTTTATTTAGTAGAGATGGGGTTTCACCATGCTGGTCAAGTTCATCTTGAACTCCTGATGTCAGGTGATCCACTTGCCTCGGCCTCCCAAAATGCTGGGATTACAGGTGTGAGCCACCACACCCAGTCACATTAATATTTAAGATAAAACAAGTTACCTTAAACAAATCTTCTGCTTGCTTCTGGAAAGGTATTAAGAACCAAAGCATGGAAAACCTTGTATGTCTGTGACACGTGATGAGAAGCTATTAGAGGGTTTTGATGAGGGAGCTGACCTGTGTTGGTTATGTTTTTCAGATTTTTAGGTATCTACTTGCTTCTTAAACAATATTTAACCAACACACCATTGATTTAAAGCCCTCAACTCTAATTGGGATTGAGGATGGCTAAGGTAAGGTATAAGAGTAGGGAGAGAAAGTGAGCACAATATTTTGGGGTTTGTTGATTTCTTATTGGTATTCATTATTGTAAAAAGTGGAAAGCTGTGGAAGAGCATGTGGCAAAGATGGACTGGATATTCACCAATCCTGTTTTCTCTTCCTGGGTACACAGAAAGACTACGTTTTTTAGCCCTGCTTATGGTCGGGTTGGATGGAGTGTGAGCACAAGTGAGAGTGTGCCATTTCTAAGCCTGGCTATAGAATCCCTTACACCACTGTCCATGCTCTGTTGTTCCCTTCTTTAGAGATTGTGCACACTATATAGCTATCCCTCAGTATTCATAGGGATGGATTCCAGGACCTCTGCAGATACCAAAATTCATAGATGCTCAAGTCTGTGACATAGAATGGTATAGTATTTGCATATAACCTACACACATCCTCCCCAATACTTCAAATCATATTGAGATTGCTTTTAATACTTAATACAATGTGAATGCTATGTAAATAGTTGTTATACTGTGTTGTTTTCTTCTATTTGTATTTTTACTGTTGTATTGTTATTTCTCATTTGTTTTTCTTCTGAATATTTTCTGTCTGTGGTTGGTTGAATCTGTGAATGCAGAACCTACCTTTACAGAGGGCTCACTCTATGTTGAAGACTGTAGCATCACTAGATGGAAGAAATCTGGATCCCTAGATAATCGCATGGAAATTAGCCTCCACTGAGAGCTGTCCAATCTATGTTATATTTTGATGTGAATGAGAAATAAATCTTTACTGTGTTAATCCACTGAGATTCTGGGACTGTATGCCACAGCAGCTAGAGCTACCTGTTCAGATACAAGAATAGAGCTAGCTTGATGACTCATCAAATACTTATTGAATGATTACTATATTCCAAGTATTGTGCCAGGTGCTAGGGATATAATGATGAGTGAATTAGACATGGTCCCACTACTCAGATCTTCTAGTTTGGTGGGAGATGTATACATTTCAGTGAATGATCTCACAAATTTAAACAAAATTGCAACTGTGGTAAGTGCGCCAGCAGAAAGGTAGATGGCATGGCAAGAATTTAGAGTAAGGGGATTTGACTTATTCTGCTGGGAGAGGGGATTTAAAATGACAGTGACAATTGAGCTGAGATCTAAAGAATGTGTAGGCATTAGCTAATGGAAGGGGTGGGGAAGAGGCTTCCAGGCAGAAGCAGCAAACAGCATGTGCACCAAACTGAAAGGAGGCCAGGGAGTTAATTCTTCAGTAATTCTTAGCTATAGTAACCTGCTCATTAGTCAAAAACTTGCTCATTTGCTTCTTTTAATAACATCCCTTCCTCATCATTAGGACCAAGCTGCAAAAGTGACTTCACCCAGATTTCTTATTTAATGGAGATCCTAAGACAGGAAGAAACACAAATGTGGTGGAAAGGAACTTTCTGAAAGGTATTCCTTGGCATAATCAGAGTTCCATTTTAATAATAAACAGGAATTGATCATTTAGAGTTACTGTGGTTAATCATATCAGAGCCTACTCAAGGATTATTGACACTAAAAGCCTCAACAATGTGCCACAGTCTGTTTGGGGACTCTTTTATCTATGTTCGATTGACGCCATCAACCATAACGACTTCTTCTGAGGGGAAATAAAATAACTGCATGATATTGCTGCAGCACAATAAAAATGGAAGTTGTAAACTTGACAATGTGAATTAGTTTATTTTCTTCTTTTTAGACAACAGATTTTGTTTGACCTAGAAGAAGAAATAATACTATAGAAATTGTGATCAGTCTGAAGGAAAAATTAAAGATGTCTAAAGATAAAATACAAACAGCAGCTACTTGAATTGTCTTTCTAATATATCGGAACTGACAGATTTTTCTTTTTCAATTGAGTTGGGATTTTCAAGGAGGCATTTGGATAGGAAGGTAGTTTCAGGAGGGTACTCATGTTGTGTGGTACATGACTTTTTCCAGCGCCAGGAGGCCTCACTGTCTCACAACATCTCTGTGAGTCTGACACTAAATCCTGGGACCAAAAGCAATGGCAGATCTGCGGATCAGGGGCTCTCAGCAGCCCAAATCTTTTGCCATGGCATGACCTGCATGCTTTTGCTTCTCTTCCCTCCTGTCCACTGATTCTGAGGACATGCTGACACACAGATTTTAATTTTTGCACATGGACTCCATTCTCTACAACAACCTTATTTCTTCTTCTCAGCAAAAAAATAAAAATAAATAAAAAATTAAAAAACAACTGTAGATGCAGAAGATGTAATTATCAAACTGCCCGAGGGATTGAGAGCAGAATATGGCACTGGATTGGATCATATTAACTAGTGAAGAGCCACAATAGCTTGAGCACTATGCAAAGACCTTCCAGTTCATGATTTTCTTCACCTGAACCTTGCCATTAGCTACAAAAAAAAATGCTATTCCTGTATCGTGTGCTTACTACGTATCAGACGCTATGCTAAGCACCTTACCTACCTTATGTCTTTTCAGGTCTCATGGTGAATAAAAGACAGGTGCAAAGTTGTTGGCATTCCTTCCATCAAGAGGAATCTATGTCTACACGATCTTTGACTGCTTTGACCATTAGAATACAATGGCAGTGATGCGTACCAATTTTCTGAATCTTGGGACACCTCTCTGGAAGCTCTGGGATGATGTGGATGAACTCTAACTACCCTGAAGCCATGTGTGAGCATTCTGGTCAATAATCCCCCGAGTGGAAAACTTCCAACCATCCCCAGAAGTTGGGGCACCAGACATGTGGCTGAAGCCATCCTAAATCTTGCAAATTAGCCCACCTGTCAGCTGACACCACCAAGTGACCCCAGCTGATGCCATGTGGAGCAGGATCTGCCAACTGAGCCCATCCAGAATCCCTACCCCATACAATGATGACTGAAGCTACTGATGCATATAAACTTTGGGCCCTGGCTTGCTTCTGTTTTTGAGATTTTCTTGAATGGAATAGACAGCATGAGAGCAGCATGGTGAGATTTTATGTTAGATCCTATTTCTTAGCTATCAGGAGCTAATTATTCCTTGAGGACCCAGTTCTTGACCCTCTCAATCTCCCATCAGTTAGATCCTGCTCCTCAATGGTTACCCAGACAATAGCTTCCCTGGCAGAAAGATGGCCTGTTCTTTGGGGTCCTACTCCTGGCTTTTGCCTCCTTGGACCTCTTGGTAGCAGCAATTCTTTGACTCATATCTAAACTTGCTTTCCCTTCTAGACACTGTCTCCAGTCTCTCACTTAAGCCTTGGGGAATGGAAACACCAGCCCTGTTTCTTTTCCTACATGTGCCATTGAATATAACTCTGAAAATACCTCTTGAATCTGTGTACTCTTCATCATCCCTACTGTCTCCACCTAAGTTCAGGCAACCATTGTCTTCTGGACTATTTAAACCATCTTTCATATGGATAGTCTATCCTCCTTCAACTTTTCACTCTACAGCCAGAGAGGGATTTCCAGAATTGAAAACTAACCAACTACTTTATCAATTGCAACCTTTCAATAGCTCCATTACTGCAACAGTAATGCAAACGTCTTAATATGGTTTCATTACCAGGCTCCTGCCTATTTCTCCAGTCTCATATCTTGCTTCTTTGCCATTAGCCAGACAGACAAAACTGGGTTCTTTAACCAGCTTAAGTTTCTTTAGGTCCCCATAATGTATCCTGTTTTATTATTATTATTATTATTATTATTATACTTTAAGTTCTAGGGTACATGTGCGTAACGTGCAGGTTTGTTACATATGTATACTTGTGCCATGTTGGGGTGCTGCACCCATCAACTTGTCAGCACCCATCAACTCGTCATTTACATCAGGTATAACTCCCAATGCAATCCCTCCGCCCTCCCCGCTCCCCGTGGTAGGCCCCGGTGTGTGATGTTCCCCTTCCTGAGTCCAAGTGATCTCATTGTTCAGTTCCCACCTATGAGTGAGAACATGCAGTGTTTGGTTTTCTGTTCTTGTGATAGTTTGCTGAGAATGATGGTTTCCAGCTGCATCCATGTCCCTACAAAGGACACAAACTCGTCCTTTTTTATGGCTGCATAGTATTCCATGGTGTATATGTGCCACATTTTCTTAATCCAGTCTGTCACTGATGGACATTTGGGTTGATTCCAAGTCTTTGCTATTGTGAATAGTGCCGCAATAAACATACGAGTGCATGTGTCTTTGTAGCAGCGTGATTTATAATCCTTTGGGTATAGACCCAGTAATGGGATGGCTGGGTCATATGGTACTTCTAGTTCTAGATCCTTGAGGAATCACCATACTGTTTTCCATAATGTTTGAACTAGTTTACAATCCCACCAACAGTGTAAAAGTGTTCCTATTTCTCCACATCCTCTCCAGCACCTGTTGTTTCCTGACTTTTTAATGATTGCCATTCTAACTGGTGTGAGATGGTATCTCATTGTGGTTTTGATTTGCATTTCTCTCATGGCCAGTGATGATGAGCATTTTTTCATGTGTCTGTTGGCTGTATGAATGTCTTCTTTTGAGAACTGTCTGTTCATATCTTTTGCCCACTTTTTGATGGGTTTGTTTGTTTTTTTTCTTGTGAATTTGTTTGAGTTCTTTGTAGGTTCTGGATATTAGCCCTTTGTCAGATGAGTAGATTGCAAAAATTTTCTCCCATTCTGTAGGTTGCCTGTTCACTCTGGTGGTAGTTTCTTTTGCTGTGCAGAAGCTCTTTAGTTTAATTAGATCTCATTTGTCAATTTTGGCTTTTGTTGCCATTGCTTTTGGTGTTTTAGACATGAAGTCTTTGCCCATGCCTATGTCCTGAATGGTATTACCTAGGTTTTCTTCTAGGGTTTTTATGGTATTAGGTCTAACATTTAAGTCTCTAATCCATCTTGAATTAATTTTCGTATAAGGAGTAAGGAAGGGATCCAGTTTCAGCTTTCTACTTATGGCTAGCCAATTTTCCCAGCACCATTTATTAAATAGGGAATCCTTTCCCCATTTCTTGTTTCTCTCAGGTTTGTCCAAGATCAGATGGCTGTAGATGTGTGGTATTATTTCTGAGGGCTCTGTTCTGTTCCATTGGTCTCTATCTCTGTTTTGGTACCAGTACCATGCTGTTTTGATTACTGTAGCCTTGTAGTATAGTTTGAAGTCAGGTAGCGGGATGCCTTCTGCTTTGTTCTTTTGACTTAGGATGGTCTTGGCAATGCGGGCTCTTTTTTGGTTGCATATGAACTTTAAAGCAGGTTTTTCCAATTCTGTGAAGAAAGTCATCGGTAGCTTGATGGGGATGGCATTGAATCTATAAATTACCTTGGGCAGTATGGCCATTTTCACGATATTGATTCTTCCTATCCATGAGCATGGTATGTTCTTCCATTTGTTTGTGTCCTCTTTTATTTCACTGAGCAGTGGTTTGTAGTTCTCCTTGAAGAGGTCCTTTACATCCCTTGTAAGTTGGATTCCTAGGTATTTCATTCTCTTTGAAGCAATTGTGAATGGAAGTTCAGTCATGATTTGGCTCTCTGTTTGTCTGTTACTGGTGTATAAGAATGCTTGTGATTTTTGCACATTAATTTTGTATCCTGAGACTTTGCTGAAGTTGCTTATCAGCTTAAGGAGATTTTGGGCTGAGACAATGGGGTTTTCTAAATATACAATCATGTCATCTGCAAAGAGGGACAATTTGATTTCTTCTTTTCCTAAGTGAATACCCTTGATTTCTTTCTCTTGCCTGATTGCCCTAGCCAGAACTTCCCAACACTGTGTCGAAGAGGAGTGGTGAGAGAGGGCATCCCTGTCTTATGCCAGTTTTCAAAGGGAATTTTTCCAGTTTTTGCCCATTCAGTATGATATTGGCTGTGGGTTTGTCATAAATAGCTCTTATTATTTTGAGATACGTTCCATCAATACCGAATTTATTGAGCGTTTTTAGCATGAAGGGCTGTTGAATTTTGTCAAAGGCCTTTTCTGCATCTATTGAGATAATCATGTGGTTTTTGTCTTTGGTTCTGTTTATATGCTGGATTACATTTATTGATTTGCGTATGTTGAACCAGCCTTGCATCCCAGGGATGAAACCCACTTGGTCATGGTGGATAAGCTTTTTGATGTGCTGCTGGATCCGGTTGGCCAGTATTTTATTGAGGATTTTTGCATCAATGTTCATCAGGGATATTGGTCTAAAATTCTCTTTTTTGTGTGTGTCTCTGCCAGGCTTTGGTATCAGGATGATGTTGGCCTCATAAAATGAGTTAGGGAGGATTCCCTCTTTTTCTATTGATTGGAATAGTTTCAGAAGGAATGGTACCAGCTCCTCCTTGTACCTCTGGTAGAATTTGGCTGTGAATCCATCTGGTCCTGTACTTTTTTTGGTTGGTAGGCTATTAATTATTGCCTCAATTTCAGAGCCTGCTATTGGTCTATTCAGGGATTCAACTTCTTCCTGGTTTAGTCTTGGGAGAGTGTAAGTGTCCAGGAAATTATCCATTTCTTCTAGATTTTCTAGTTTATTTGCGTAGAGGTGTTTATAGTATTCTCTGATGGTAGTTTGTATTTCTGTGGGGTCAGTGGTGATATCCCCTTTATCATTTTTTATTGCGTCTATTTGATTCTTCTCTCTTTTCTTCTTTATTAGTCTTGCTAGCGGTCTGTCAATTTTGTTGATCTTTTCAAAAAACCAACTCCTGGATTCATTGATTTTTTTGGAGGGTTTTTTGTGTCTCTATCTCCTTCAGTTCTGCTCTGATCTTAGTTATTTCTTGCCTTCTGCTAGCTTTTGAATGTGTTTGCTCTTGCTTCTCTAGTTCTTTTAATTGTGATGTTAGAGTGTCAATTTTAGATCATTCCAGCTTTCTCTTGTGGGCATTTAGCACTATAAATTTCCCTCTACACACTGCTTTAAATGTGTCCCAGAGATTCTGGTATGTTGTATCTTTGTTCTCATTGGTTTCAAAGAACATCTTTATTTCTGCCTTCATTTCATTATGTACCCAGTAGTCATTCAGGAGCAGGTTGTTCAGTTTCCATGTAGTTGAGCGGTTTTGATTGAGTTTCTTAGTCCTGAGTTCTAGTTTGATTGCACTGTGGTCTGAGAGACAGTTTGTTATAATTTCTGTTCTTGTACATTTGCTGAGGAGTGGTTTACTTCCAATTATGTGGTCAATATTGGAATAAGTGTGATGTGGTGCTGAGAAGAATGTATATTCTGTTGATTTGGGGTGGAGAGTTCTGTAGATGTCTATTAGGTCTGCTTGCTGCAGAGAGGAGTTCAATTCCTGGATGTCCTTGTTAACTTTCTGTCTCGGTAATCTGTCTAATGTTGACAGTGGGGTGTTGAAGTCTCCCATTATTATTGTATGGGAGTCTAAGTCTCTTTGTAAGTCTTTAAGCACTTGCTTTATGAATCAGGGTGCTCCTGTATTGGGTGCATATATATTTAGGATAGTTAGCTCTTCCTGTTGGATTGATCCCTTTACCATTATGTAATGGCCTTCTTTGTCTCTTTTGATCTTTGATGGTTTAAAGTCTGTTTTATCAGAGACTAGTATTGCAACCCCTGCTTTTTTTTGTTCTCCATTTGCTTGGTAGATCTTCCTCCATCCCTTTATTTTGAGCCTATGTATGTCTCTGCATGTGAGATGGGTCTCCTGAATACAGCAGACTGATGGGTCTTGACTCTTTATCCAGTTTGCCAGTCTGTGTCTTTTAATTGGAGCATTTAGCCCATTTACATTTAAGGTTAATATTGTTATGTGTGAACTTGATCCTGCCATTATGATATTAACTGTTTATTTTGCTCGTTAGTTGATGCAGTTTCTTCCTAGCCTCGATGGTCTTTACATTTTGGCATGTTTTTGCAATGGCTGGTACCGGTTTTTCCTTGCCATGTTGAGTGCTTCCTTCAGGGTCTCTTGTAAGGCAGGCCTGGTGGTGACCAAATCTCTAAGCATTTGCTTATCTGTAAAGGATTTTATTTCTCCTTCACTTATGAAACTTAGTTTGGCTGGATATGAAATTCTGGGTTTAAAATTACTTTCTTTAAGAATGTTGAATATTGGCCCCCACTCTCTTCTGGCTTGTAGAGTTTCTGCCGAGAGATCTGCTGTTAGTCTGATGGGCTTCCCTTTGTGGGTAACCCGACCTTTCTCTCTGGTTGCCCTTAGGATTTTTTCCTTCATTTCAGCTTTGGTGAATCTGGCAATTATGTGTCTTGGAGTTGCTCTTCTCGAGGAGTATCTTTGTGGCATTCTCTGTATTTCCTGAATTTGAATGTTGGCCTGCCCTACTAGGTTGGGGAAGTTCTCCTGGATGATATCCTGCAGAGTGTTTTCCAACTTGGTTCCATTTTCCCCCTCACTTTCAGGCACCCCAATCAGACGTAGATTTGGTCTTTTTACATAATCCCATACTTCTTGCAGGCTTTGTTCATTTCGTTTTCTTCTCTTTTCTTTAGATTTATCTTCTCGCTTCATTTCATTCATTTGATCCTCAATCGCTGATACTCTTTCTTCCAGTTGATCGAGTTGGTTACTGAAGCTTGTGCATTTGTCACGTATTTCTTGTGTCATGGTTCTCATCTCTGTCAGTTCATTTATGGCCTTCTCTGCAGTAATTATTCTAGTTATCAATTCTTCCACTCTTTTTTCAAGATTTTTGGTTTCTTTGCGCTGGGTACGTAATTCCTCCTTTAGCTCTGAGAAGTTTGATGGACTGAAGCCTTCTTCTCTCATCTCGTCAAAGTCATTCTCCATCCAGCTTTGATCCGTTGCTGGAGATGAGCTGCGTTCCTTTGCAGGGGGAGATGCGCTCTTATTTTTTGAATTTCCAGCTTTTCTGCACTGCTTTTTCCCCATCTTTGTGGTTTTATCTGCCTCTGGTCTTTGATGATGGTGACGTGCTGATGGGGTTTTGGTGTGGGTGTCCTTCCTGTTTGTTAGTTTTCCTTCTAACAGTCAGGACCCTCCGCTGTAGGTCTGTTGGAGATTGCTTGAGGTCCACTTCAGACCCTCTTTGCCTGGGTTTCAGCAGCAGAGGCTGCAGAAGATAGAATATTGCTGAACAGCGAGTGTACCTGTCTGATTTTTGCTTTGGAAGCTTTCTCTCAGGGGTGTACTCCACCGTGTGAGGTGTGGGGTGTTGGTCTGCCCCTAGTGGGGGATGTCTCCCAGTTAGGCTACTCAGGGGTCAGGGACCCACTTGAGCAGGCAGTCTGTCCGTTTTCAGTTCTCAACCTCCGTGTTGGGAGATCCACTGCTCTCTTCAAAGCTGTCAGACAGAGTCGTTTGCATCTGCAGAAGTTTCTGCTGCTTTTTATTTTGTGTGTGTGTTGTTGTTTAGCTGTGCCCTGTCCCCAGAGGTGGAGTCTACAGAGACAGTCAGGCCTCCTTGAGCTGCTGTGAGCTCCTCCCAGTTTGAGCTTCCCAGCGGCTTTGTTTACCTACTTAAGCCTCAGCAATGGCGGGTGCCACTCCCCTAGCCTCACTGCTGCCTTGCCATTAGATCATAGACTGCTGTGCTAGCAATGAGGGAGGCTCTGTGGGCGTGGGACCCTCCCGGCCAGGTGTGGGATATAATCTCCTGGTGTGCCCATTTGCTAAGACCGTTGGTAAAGCGCAGTATTGGGGTGGGATTTACCCGATTTTCCAGGTGTTGTGTGTCTCAGTTCCCCTGGCTAGGAAAAGGGATTCCCGTCCCCCTTGTGCTTCCCAGGTGAGGCGATGCCTCGCCCTGCTTCAGCTCTCGCTGGTCAGGCTGCAGCAGCTGACCAGCACCGATTGTTCGGCACTCCCTAGTGAGATGAGCCCAGTACCTCAGTTGAAAATGCAGAAATCACCTGTCTTCTGTGTCGCTCACGCTGGGAGCTGGAGACTGGAGCTGTTCCTATTTGGCCATCTTGCTCCGTCCCTCTATCCTGTTCTTATTTATCTCCAAGCCTTTGGCCTTGTACTTCCCTTTGTCTGTGTAGGGTACTGTAGTACTCCCTGCTGTGTTCCTGATCAAGGAACACAGATTGTCTTGACCTCTCTGCTACCTGGCCGGCTACATGATTTTTCCTGCAGGCTTGAACACAAGCCAGGGTCTTGAATATTCCCAAACACTGATAAACTTGTTTAGGCTATTGTCCAAAACACTAAAAAATCAAACATATTACTACAAACAAAAAATAGCCCCTCCCCCTGAGCTAGATACTTAAAGTCTCACATAAACTCCATAGCCCAACCCCCTTGTTGCTGACTACCTAGGTGGAAATTCTCCTTCTGCTCACTGTCCATTCTGAGGACTGCTACAGAACTCTGTATGTAAATTCTCTTAATAAATGCTTTGGATGGATCACCGTGGCATTTAGTCCTTCTTTCTTTGGAATCCCAACTGGCCCTGTCTGGGGCAATCTCTTGCAGAAACACCGCTGCTACCACTTTTGGGGCCACTCTAACCACAGGTTAAGCCTGATGGAATAGCCTGCAACACCCTTCTGCCTTTATCAGGCTTAGTGCTATGATATCTTAGATGTCACTTCATTCAGGAAACCTTGCACCATTTCTGGAGACTAGGGGTTTTCTCTATGTAATAGCATAGCACCTGTGCCTAACTTTATCACCATACTGGTCATAATTCATTTTAATTGGGTTAGTTATCTGTCTCCTTGCTATCTTGTTATCTCCTTGAGGGCCAGGGCCACATCTCTTTCCATCCTGAATTCATGATCATTTACAGCAACAAAAACCCAAGACATGGTCTCTTACTGAGAGATCACAGGGTCACCTGTCACTGTGGGTATAGGAAATATTTGTTACATAAATGGAGAAATGACAAATGGGGAGCAAGTTCAAGGCTTGGCAATTGGATGCTCCACTCCTGCTAGTGGCCATTGCCCTTGTTCTTCTCTTCCCTTTCTGAGCATGATAAAGCTGGTCTACAGGTGGGCCCTGAATTGCAGAAGTTAGGAGATCTGGTTGCTTTGCCGTTAGTGAAAGGTGCAGGAATTCTTTTGAAAGTGTATCCTCTTAGGCTTATATTCCCACTAAAAAGTCCTGACAAGCAGCCCAAGCTCTAAGGTATTTGACAGTGAAGAAGATGGAAGGCATTTTTAGATATCAGAGAGGCTGAAATTCAGATTGTTGCAGAACAGAACCCATCCATTTTTATTTTATACAAATGTGCTGAACTCCATTCCTTTCTCCAAGCTGCCCTGTCACGGAGGGATTCATGATGTGCACTAGCCATTTATTTGTCCCTGGCCTCACTGTTTGCAGAGGGAGGCATGTCCATTGGATTGATGGCATGATCTCTGCAAAAGGACACTATTTTGAAGTAATATCAGAAGGCCTGTGTATTCTGTGGCTCAGTTAATCCAGAGAGAAGGAGCTTTGGTCTAAGAAGGAAGGAAGCATTGGTGATTGTCAAGCAGACACTGAGTAACTCTGCAACTTCCTACTAGGCTGGAGAGCTGAGATTGAAACAAGGCTGGAAGGTGACTCTTTGTCAGACTGTCCACTTTGATGCCACGTATATTAGCTGAGTACATACTCTGTGCCAGCATAGTCAGAGGTGATGTCTCTGGTGCACTCCCTGTTCTCAAGGAGCCTGCTAGTCTTTACAATATTCCTTTTCTCCTCATCTCTCTCTCTCTCCAAAAGGAAGGCCTATATCCTCTTCTCTGTGCCTCTAGGGAGCAGGAAACCAGCAGACTCTCCTAAGCAATCTACAACATGGGTTAATCATAGTAGGCTACCTAGGGTACTTGGAACCCAGAGATATTGATGAGAAGGTGGCACTGCCAGCTGCCTGGAAACTTGTTAGGGGGACAGCAGCACACCCTTTCTATGGCTGCTGGAAATCAAATGCTCCCTCTATGCTAGGCAAGTCCACAGCCAGGGGTCTTGACTCCAGGTGGGGCTCATCTGAGGACTCTGCATGAGCTTCCTGACAGAATGTTACAGCTGCTTTGGCCCAGATAATAAGAGACCTTAATAATTTGTGCCTGTGTCTGTGACTTGGTGGGGTTCTAGCAATTATGTATTTTGGCAGAAATTCTTTTTCTTAATGGGGGGTTCCTCAAATTCTATGAGGTTTAGACACAAGACCTGGATCTCCTCCTAGAAGAATGGTTTGATTATTTATTCTGTGTCTCTTTTTACTATATTTTATCTTATTTATTTTTACCAATGCTCTATATTTTTAATCTTTTACCCCTTAAAAGAGATTAATTTCAAGGTCAGACTATATAAAGGAAGGAAGCTAAGTTTCCTGTTAATTCATTCACAAATATTTGCTGAGCACCTTCTATGTGCCAGACACTGGCACAGAGGTGAAAAGAGGGTCAGGGTCCCTACTCTCAAGGAGCTTGAAGTCTTATGGGGGAAACAATCAGTTCAGTTGTCATACTAATACATGTAAAATTATAATAACAAGTGCTCCAAAGGGAAGGTTAAGGGACCCTCATCAGCCTATAAAGAAAGGGTTTGTCCTGGCCTGAAAGTCAGGAAGGGCTTTCTGAGAAAGTACGTTCTTCTCTAAATCTTCTAGGCTTTCAAGATCTTTCTCTGTGAAGTCAGGGATCTTAAACTTGGCCTTAAAGAAAATTCCATAGAAACAGAGATCAATTTTATAAAAAGTACACTTGTCCCTGGAAAGCCAGGGGAATAGCTACATGGAAAGAATACAGAGCAACTTAGTGAAGTTGCACCTTACTTATGCATTCCCTATTGTACATTTCATCTGATAATAACTTGAACAAAACCTATGGAAGTGCTTATTCCCTGTGGGAATGTGGGCCCATCTGTGGTGATCACTTCCAGCCTCAACTGGTAGCAACTTTCCTATATCTTCTTTATTCTGATTTAGCAAGCTTTCAGCTTGACCCCACCATAGGAGGCCACCTGATGTAGAAAAACTTTTTTTAAACTTAGACAGACCTGGATTTAGATTATGGTTCATGACATGGTTTGGCTATGTCCTCACCCAAATCTCATCTTGAATTATAGCTCCCATAATTCCCACATGTTGTGGGAGGAAACCAGTGGACGATAACTGAATCATGGGGGTGGTTTCCCCCATACTGTTCTCATGGTAGTGAGTAAGTCTCATGAGATCTGATGGTTTTATAAGGGGTTTCCCCTTTTGCTTGGCTCTCATTCTCTCTTGCCTATTGCCATGTAAGATGTGCCTTTCACCTTCTGCCATGGTTGTGAGGCCTCCCCAGCCATGTGGAACTGTAAGTTCATTAAACCTCTTTTTCTTTATAAATTGCCCAGTCTCAGGAATATCTTTGCTGGCAGTGTGAAAATGGATTAATACAGTTCTGCTACTTCCAAGTGTAATCTCATGCCTCTGATCCTCAGTTTTCTTGTGTATTTTTAAGTGTACAATTCAATGATTTCTCTTAAGTTTACTGAGTTTTACAACTATCAGTATAATTCAATTTTAAAGCATTTTTATCATAAATTTCTATCTATTAAAGCAGAATGATACCCACATTAAAGGGCTATTGTAAGGATGAAATGAGGTCATTATAAAGACAGATATTTCTGTGTCTGTAACACAGAAAATGCTCAAAAATGATATAAAATGTGAACTCAGTGAAACGCTAGAATAAGGAACTCCAAAAATCTGCCCCACAAAAAAATCAATTTAAAAGACTTGCAAAAATTATCAGAGTCAACTTTTTTGTAACTCTGAAAGTTAACCAAGGCTTGCAGCAACCCACGGGGGCACTTATTCAAAAAATGCACCGCTGAATCTCAATAAGAACAGCAAGCTTTACAGTGTTTTCATTTACTGTAGTATTATTCCTCACTAACCAGCTCAGAGTTAGCCTTAAATATAACAGCCCATATTACTGCTTCTGGAGGGAGTAGAGAAGATTTCATTTGCAAAGAATTGTCATTATTTTATCTAGTGGTTTCCTGGAAGATCCAACCAGAAGCCCTCTCTTTATTTCATATGACTCAGAACTCTCCTACTGCTCATGTTGTTACCCTGGGGGCATTTGTCAAAAACACTTATAGACAAAAGTTTTAGTCTTTGCTGCTTGAGGCAATGCATAATAATCAGGGCAAACAATAGATTAACCAAAAAGCCTTGGAAGAAAATCTGGGGAATGCATGTCCACAAGTGCTTTGTAAAGTTTCAACAAGTGAAATTACCCTGTTTTAGAAATAGAAAAATGAGTGAAGGAAAAAGAGCAGGCCATCTGAGACCTGTGAGACACCATCAAGTGTACTAACATAAGTATAATGGAAGTTCCAGAATGAGAGAGACAAAAGTGGCAAAAGAAATATTGGAGAAAATAATGGCTGAAAATTACCAAATTTTATTTAAAAAAATGATTAATCTGTAATCCAATAAGTTTAATGAACTATAAGAAGGATAAACTCAAAGAGATCCACACCTAGACACATCATAACATACAAGTGGGAAAAAAGAACACCAGTAGAGGTAACTACATAAGTAAATATAAAAGACAGCATAAATTTTTAATTTGTAACTCCTCTTTTTCTAGTTATTTGAAAAGACAACCGCACACAGCAATAATTGTAAATTTATGTTTATGAGAACTCAATGTATACAGAGTAACTTGTGACAATAACAGCAGGAAGTAGGAGTTTGAAACTGCAGGTACAAAGCTTTTACATACTATGGAAGTTAAATTAGTATTAATCTGAATAAGATTATTCTAAATTAAGGTGTTATTTTTAACCCCCAGGGCAAACACCAAGAAAATAACTGAAAAACATATAGTAAACAAAGTGTCAAGGGAATTAAAATGGTACACTAAAAAATATCTATTTACCACAAATTTCCTCTAGTAATAGAGGAAACTAAGAACAAATGGTATGACATATATAAAAGATGTAGCAAAATGGCACAAATGTGTTCTTCTCTATCTGTAGTTACATTAAATGTAAATAAAGCTCTACAATTAAGAGACTGACATAATGGATAAAAATGTGATCCAACTATATCATGTCTACAGAAGACTCATGTTAAATTCAAAAATACAAATAGGATGAAAAATAAAAGGATGAAAAGAGATATACCATGGAAATGATAAAAAGAGAGAGTTGGAATGGCTATAATAATATCAGAGACAACAGACTTTAACAAAAATAAATTCTTACTAAAGATAAAGAGAACATTTTACAATGATAAAGGTAAATCCATGAAGAAGATATTGGCAATGTATGTTCACAATTAGATAGCCTAGTGAAATTGACAATAAAAATAAGACCTAAAGAAATAGAAAGACAGCCTGTGTTCATGGATTGGAATGCTTAATATGGTTTAGATGACAATACTCTCCATATCAGTATACTAGTTTGATGCAATTCCTATCAAGCTGCCGTCTTTTGCAGAAATGGACAAGCTCATTCCAAAATTTTTATAGAAATGTAAGGGAACCTTAATAGCCAAAACAATCTTGAGAAAGAAAAACAAAATTGAAGGACTCACACATTCTGATTTCAAAACTTACTACAACTTTCCAGAAACCAAGACAATGTGATACTGTGTTTTGAGAGCCTCCAGCTAAATTACGGTTCCAGTACCAGAGCAAATAGTAATGCTGCCCTAATGAAAAATGAAGAGAAGCCAGGCATTAGAGTTTAGATTGTGCCTTTTATGAGATAATATTTTTTTACCTAGTGAATGACCTAATACATACTTGTTCAACATGCAAGCAATGGGTTCCTCAAATGAGAAACTTGTTTATACTGGCAGATGCCCTTGCAGCTCTTGTCTGACTCGTGTCCAGTTTATGCCTGTATGACCATCACTCTGGAGCTGGGAGCCTGACCTTTTGTTCTCTCTGGCATTCTGGGGAAAATTTGACCTGGGGCAGCCGCTGATTCATCAGAGATGGAAGGCACAAATTCAATATACCACCACAAAAGGAAGTAAGTTCAAAGATTTTTTTTTTTCTTACAGCTTCTGGACAGGGAGAGTACAATGAGTCAGGAGGGCAATGCTTCATTCCCACATCACAGGAGACAGGATGAAGAATCAGGCAGAGAGAGAGAGAGCGAGCATGGCAACTAGAAGCATATAAATGTGACTCTTGAACAACATGGATTCGAACTTCAAGATTCCACTTATACACAGATTTTCTTCCACTTATGCCACCCCTGAGACAGCAAGATCAAGTCCCTCTTCCTCCTCCTCAGCCTACTCAACATGAAGCTAGGATGAAGACCTTTATGATAATCCACTTCCACTTAAAGACTAGTAAATGTTTTTCTCCTTATAATTTTCTTAATAATGCTTTCTTTAGCTTACTTTCAAAGAATAAAGTATATGATATATATAATATACAAAATATGTGTTAATTTACTGTTAATATTTGTTATCTGTAAGGCTTCTGGTCAACAGTAGGCTATTAGTTTTAAGTTTTGGGGGATTCTAACTTCAACAAATGGTTCTAGGACAACTAAATATCTCAGGCAAACAAATGAATGTGTACCTTTACTTCATACCATATGCAAATATTAACTCAAAATTGACCAAACATCTAAATGCAAGAGCTAAAGCTATAGAATTTTTAGAAGAAAATACAAGGAGAAGTGTTTGTGACCTTGCACTAGGCAATGATTTCTTAGCTATGACACCAAAAGCACAAGCATCCAAATAAAAAATGGATAAATTGGGCTTCATCAAAAGCAAAACTTTCACAATTCAAAGTATACTGTCAAGAAAGTGAAGAGCAAAGCTCAGAGGAGATCAAGCAAGATGGGCAAATAGAAGCCTCCAGTGACTGTCCCTTCACATAGGAACACCAAGTTGAATGACTATCTACACAGAAAAAGCACCTTCATAAGGACTAAAAGTCAAGTGAGTGATCACAATACCTGGTTTTAGCTGCATGTCACTGAAAGAGGCACGGAAGAAGATAGGAAGGATAGTCTTGAATTGCCTATACCACTCCTCCTGCATCCCCTGGCAGGGTCCACATGGTGCAGAGAATCTGTGTGCCTGGGGGAGGGAAAGTGTGGCACCTGTGGGACATTGCATTGGAACTCGGTGCTGCTCTGTCACAGTGGAAAACAATAAAGGCAGAACTTGGCCAGCACCCATGGAGAGAGCTTTTAGACCAGCCCTACCCAGAGGCAAATCATCCATCCCAGTGATTGGGACCTGGATTCCAGCAAGCTCCTCCAACATAGGCTAAAGTTCTCCGGAGTCTTAAATAAACTTGAAAGGCAGTCTAGGCCACAAGGACTGCAATTTCTGGGCAAGTCTTGGTGCTATGCTGGGCTTAGAGCGAGTGGACTTGGGGTGCACATGACTTCATGGGACACCAGCTAGCGAGGCCAAGGGAGTACTTGTGTCACTCCTCTCCTAACCCCAGGCAGTGCAGTTCACAGGTCTAGGAGAGACTACTTCCCTCTGCTTGAGGAGAGGAGAGGTGAGAATAAAGAGGGCTTTGACTTGCAACTTGGATACCGGCTCAGCCAGAATAGAATATGATGCCAGGGTGAGTACTGAGGCTGCCATTCCAGGGCCTAGCTCTGGGATTACATTTCTAAACAAATTCTGGGCCAGAAGGGAACCTGCTGCCTTGAAGGGAAGGACCCAGTCCTAGCAGAATCCATCATCTGCTAACTAAAGAGCCCCTGGGCCCTGAATAATCAACAGTGATACCAGGCAGTATTCACCATGGACGTCGGATGAGACTCAGAGCTGTGCTGGATTCAGGTGTGACCCAGCACATTTCCAGCTGTGGTGGGGGTGATATACCTTCTGCCTGAGAAAAAGAGGAGGGAAGAGTAAAGGAGACTGTGTTTTGCAGCTTGGGTACCAGCTCGGCCACAGTGGGGTAGAGTGCCAAGTGGACTCCTGGGGTCACCAATTCCAGGACTTGGCTCCTTGATGGCATTTCTGGACCTTCCCTGGGCCAGAGGGGAGCCCACTGCCCTGAATGGGGACAGTCAGGTCTGGCAGCATTCACTGCAAGCTAGCTAAAGTGCTCTTGGGCTTTAAGTGAACATCAGTGGTAACCAGGCAGTACTCACATTGGGCCTGAGGCAGTGGTGGCCCGGGAACAGACTCCTCTGCTTGAAGAAAAGGGAGGGGAGAGTGCAAAAGACTTTGTCTTCTGGCTTGGGTGCCAGCTTAGCTGCAGTAGAATACAGCATCAGGTAGATTCCAAAGGCGCCCGACTCCAAGTTCTGGCTCCAGGACAGCATATCTGGACCCAACCGGGGCTGGGGGAACTCGCTGCCCTGAAGGGAAGGACACAAGCCTGGATGGATTTGCCACCTTCTGATTGTAGAGTCCTTAGGCCTTGAGTGAACATAGCCAGTAGCCAGGCAGTGGTCACGGCAGGCTTTAGGTGAGATCCTGGGCTATTCTGGTTCAGGTTTGACCCAGCATACTACCAGAGGTGGTAGCCATGGGGATGATTGTGTCATTCCTCTCCCAGCTCCAGGAAGCTCAGCAGAAACAGACTCCATTTGTTTGGGGAAAAGTAAGGGAAGAGAACAAGTGTCTTTTCATGGTAATCCAAGAAATGATCCCAGATCTTATCCAAGACCACCAAGGCAGTACCTCTATAAGTCTGCAAGAGCCACAGGATTACTGGGCTTGCGGTGTTCCCTAAAGCAGACATGACTGCAATTAACATAGACTTAGATCACCACACCCAAGTCACTACAAATACCTGGAAAGCTTTCTCAAAAAATACTGGTACAAACGAGCCCAGACTGAGAAAGGTACAATAAATACCTAACTCTTCAACGCCCAGACACTGACAAATATCTACAAGCATCAAGACCATCCAGAAAGACATGACCTCACCAAAAAAACTAAATAAGGCACCAGTGATCAGTCTCAGAGAGACAGAGATATGTGACCTTTTGGATATATAATTCAAAATAGTTATTTGAGGAAGCTCAACAAAACCCAAGATAACACAGAGAAGAAACTCAGAATCCTATAATAAATTTACCAAATAGATTAAATAATTAAAAAGAATTGAGCAGAAATTCTGGAGCTGAGAAATGGGATTGACGTACTGAAGAATGTACCAGAATCTCTTAACAGCAGAATTGAAAAAGAAGAAAGAATTAGTGAACTTGGAGACAGAGTATTTGAAAATACAAAGTCAGAGGAAACAAAAGAAAGAAGAATATGAACCTATGAAGTATGCCTACAAGATCTGCAAAATAGCCTCAAAAGGGCAAGTCTAAGAGTTATTGGTTTTAAAGAGGAAGTGGAGCGAGAAAGATTAGGGTATGAAGTTTATCCAAAGGAATAATAACAGCTTTGCAAACCTATAGTAGATATCAATATTCAGGTAGAAGAAGGTTATGGAACATCAAGCAGATTTAACCCAAAGAATACTACCTGAGAGTGATTAAATAATCGAACTCCCAAAGATCAAGAATAGTAATAAAAAAAGCCTTTCCTCGTAGATCTGGAACATGACAAGGAGGTCCATTTTCACCACTGTTATTCAACATATTGCTGGAAGTTCTAGTTAAAGTAATCAGGCAAGAGAAAGCAATAAAGCACATACAAATTGAAAAGGAAGAAGTCAAATTACCCTTCTTTGCAGATGTTATTATCTTTATTTGGAAAACCTAAAGACTCCACCAAAAAACTATTAGGATTGATAAACAAATTCAGTAACGTTGCAGCATACAAAAAAAACTTACAAAATTGGTAGCATAGCTATATGCCAACAGCAAACAATCTGAAAAAGAAATCAGGAAAGTAATGGTATTTATAATAGCCACATATAAAATAAAATACCTAGGAATAAACTTAACCACAAGATGCAAAAACTTCTCTACAATGGGCCAGGCATGGTGGCTCGCGCCTGTAGTCCCAGCACTTTGGGAGGCTGAAGTGAGTGGATCACAAGGTCAGGAGATTGAGAATATCTTGGCCAAAATGGTGAAACCCCGTCTCTACTAAAAATACAGTAATTAACCAGGCATGGTGGAGGGCACCTGTAGTCCCAGCTACTCTGGAGGATGAGGCAGGAGAATTGCTTGAACCCGGGAGGTGGAGGTTGCAGTGAGCCGAGATCACACCACTGCAGTCCAGCCTGGGTGACAAGAGTGAAATTCCATCTAAAAAAAAAATCTCTACAGAGAAAACTATAAAACATGGATGCAAGAAATTGAAGAGGACACCAAAAAATGGAATGATATTTCATGTTCATAGATTGGAAGAGTTAATATTGTCAAAATGTTCATACATCCAAAACAGTCTACAGATTCAATGCAATCTCTATCAGAATACCAATGACATTCTTCCAAGAAAGAGAAAAATAATCCTAAAATTTATATCAAACCACAAAATCCCCGAACAGCCAAAGTCATACTGAGCAAAAATAACAAAACTAAAAGCATCACATTACCTGAATTCAGATAATGCTACAGAAGTATAGTAACCAAAACAGCATGGTACTGTCATAAAAACAGACGCATAGACCAACGAAATGTAATAGAGAACCCAGAAATAAATATGTACGTCTATAGTGACCTCTTTTTGACAAAGGTGCAAACACAAATTGGGGAAAAGACAGTCTCTTCATTAAATGATGCTGAGGAAACTGGATAGCCATATGCAAAGGAATGGGATTAAACTCCCATCTCTCACCATATTCCACAATGAAATCAAGATGGACTACATGCTTAAATCTAAAACTCTAAACTATGAAACTGCTACAAGAAAACATAGAGGACACTCTCCAGGACATGTGGAATGATCAAAGACTTCTTGACTAATACCCCAAAAGCACAGGGAACCAAAGCAAAAAATGGACAAATGGGATGATATCAAGCTAAAAACTTTCTGCACAGCAAAAGAAATAATTAGCGAAGTGAAAAGACAGCACACAGAATGGGAGAAAATATTTACAAGCTACCCCCACCTGACATGGGATTAATAACTAGAATATATTAACTAAATCAGAAAAAAAAACCTAATAATCTGGTTTAAAAATGAACAAAAGATCTAAATAGACATTACTCAAAAGAAGACATACAAATGTCCTATGCCTGTTTCCTATGCAAAGAGGCACAGGAAAAGGTACTCAACATCATTGATCATCAGAGAAATGCAAATCAAAACTACATCGAGCTATCATCTTGCCCCAGTTAGAAGAGTTTTATCCAAAATACACGCAATAACGAACGCTGGCAAGAATATGGAGGAAAGTGAGCCCTCGTACACTGTTGGTGGGTATGTAAATTAATGCAACTGCTATGGAGAACAGTTTGGAGGTTCCTCAAAAAACTATAAAACTACCATATGATCTGGCAATTCCACTGCTAGGTATATACCCAAAAGAAAGGAAATCAGTATATTGAAGAGATATCTGCACTCCCATGTTTATTGCTGCACTATTCACAATAACCAAGATTTAGAAGCAACCTAAGTGTCCATCAACAGGCAAATGGACGAAGAAAATGTGGTATATATACACAATGGAGTACTATTCAGCCATGGAAAAGAATGAGATCTTGTAATTTGCAGCAACATGGACACAGCTGAAGGTGATTATGTTAAATGAAATAAGCCAGGCACAGAAATACAAACTTTGCATGTTCTCACTTATTCATCATTGTTAAAAATATTAAGACAATGTAACTCATGGAGACAGAGAGTAAATGATGGTTACCAGAGGATGGGAAGGGTAGTATCAGGGGGAGGGGGAATGGGGATGATTAATAGGTACAAAATTATTGTTAGATAGAATGAATAAGATCTATTACTTAGTAGCACAACATGGTGACTACAGCCAACAGTAATTTATTGTACCTTTTAAAATAACTAAAATTGGATTGTTTGTAACACAAAGAAAGGGTAAATTTTTGATGTGATACTTATACCATTTACCCTGATGTAATTATTACACACTGTATTCCTGTATTAAAATATCTCATGTACCCCATTAATATATACCTACTATGTACCACCAAAAATTAAAAATAAAAAGTGAATCTCCAGTCTTTAAAAATAAAAGGCAACTTTCCAATCTTAAAAAAATAAGAAAGTGAAAAGACAACCCACAAAATGGAGGAAATAAGGTGTTATAAATGTTAAATAAATTAATAGAAGTATTTAATACCTGGTAATATATGTTAGCTATTATTATAAATTTATTACCAGGCTTACTCATGTTGTCCCAAATGACAGGATTTTTCTTCTTTTAAAAGGCATAATAGTATTCTATTTTATATTTGTGCTGTGTATTACATTTTCTGTATTCATTCATTCATTCATTCATTCATTCATTGATGGATAGTTAGGTTGACTCCATATCTTGACTATTGTGAATCATGCTACAATGAACATGAGAATACAAGCTATCTCTTCAACATACTGATTTAATTTCCTTTGGGTATATACTCAGAAGAAGGATTGCTGGATCATGGTAGTTCTAGTTTTGGTTTTCTGATGAAGCTCTGTACTATATTACATAATGTCTTTACATTCCCACCAACGGTGTACCAGGATTCCATTTCCTCCACATCCTCACCAACAATTCTTATCTTTTGTATTTCAATAGTAGTCATTTTAACAGGTATGTGGTGATATCTCCTTGTTGCTAAATTAGTATTTCCCTCATGATTAATGATGTTGAGCATTTTTGCATATATCTGTTGGTCATTTGTATGTATTCTTTTGAGAAATGTCTATTTGGGTCCTTTGCTCATTTTTTAATCTGGTTATTTACTTTCTTACTATTGAGTTGTTTGAGTTCCTTATATATTTTGGATGTTAATTCTGTATCAGATGCATGGTTTGCTAATATTTTCTCCCATTCTGTAGGTTGTCTCTTCAGTCTGTTGATTATTTCCTTTGTTGTGTAGAAACTTTTTATTTTAACTTGATGTAAATTCATTAGCCAGTTTTTGTTTTGATTGTCTGTGCTTTTCAAGTCTTAGCCATAAAATCATTGCCCAGAACAATGTCATGAAGCTTTTCCCTATGTTTTCTTCTAGTAGTTTTACAGTTTCATATCTTATGTTTAAGTCTTTAATACATTTTGAGTTTAATTTTGTATATGGTATAGGATGAGAATCTAATTTTGTTCTTCAGCATGTGAATATCCAGTTTTTCCAGCACTATTTATTGAAGAGCCTGTCCTTTCTCTATTGTGTGTTCTTGGCATCCTCATGAAAATCAATTGACCATAAATGGGTTGATTTATTTCTGGGTTCTCTAGTCTGTTCCCTTGGTCTATGTTTCTATTCTTATACCAGTAGCATGCTGTTTTGGTTCTTATAGCTTGGTAGCAGATTTTGAAATCAGGCAGTCTGATGGCTTTGTTCTTTCTTCTCAAGAATGCTTTGGTTATTTGGGATCTTTTGTGCTACCATATAAATTTTAGGACGTTTTTTATTTCTGTGAAAAATGTAACTAGAATTTTGATAGGGATTGCACTGAATCTGTAGATTATTTTTGACAGTATGGACATTTGAACAATAGTAATTATTCCCATTTGTGAACATGGGATATATCTTTATATTTTATTATAGCGTATTTTACATGCTTCTAAGGTACGTTCATGTTAGTAAATTAAGGTCATTTAAAGAGATTGGGACAAAATATCAGTTGACTTTTCAGCCTTGGTGTGGTACAGTACTTGTTCTGTAAGGCTCCTTAAGGACACCATTTTGAGAATACAGCTTAGAGGAAGACTTTCATCCCCTTGCCACTCTTATCAGTAGGCATAGTGAACTTATGTCATAGCTCAGAGCTACCCAAACATCTGTAGTGAAGGAAGTAAAACTATCCCTAAGAAGATGTACAACTTGGGGGACTGACTGTAAAGAGAGCCTGGGAGCTGACATTTGACTGCAAATTTTTCTTCCTCAATAGTTCTACCAATAGAGATTCCTTTGGAAGGACAAAATACTCCCAGGTGAAAATTCATTTTTTACCAAATCGTTTTGGTATATGAATATTACAAATGAAATTAGAGTTGTGGCAAGGTCCACGATGACTGTATGGGAGTGTGTCTGTAACTTTGGTTGATCCAAAGAAGCACTTCTCAACTATGGCAGCACATTGGAAACACCTGGAAAGTTTTTACTACATCAATGCCCAGTCTCACCTCCAGAGATTCAAAGCTAACTGTTCTGGTGTAAATTCTGGCCATGGATGTGTTTAAAAAGCTCCTCAAGTAATTCTAATGTGCAGCTCCCACTGAGAACTACCAAACTAAGGATACCTGCAAAGCAACAGCAGTTGACCTACACGAAGCTGACAAACAACCTGAGAGTTTCTGTAGTTTCTGTTTATTTAAATTCACTAATTTTATCATTTGGCATGCAGAATATTGTCCCTGAGCGGTGACCCAGCCAGCTTGGATGCATGTACAGACAGACACTACGAAGCTTCAGACACACATGAGCCTCTGACCATAGACTGGATGTGAAAGTGTGGGATTTCCATGTGAAATATATGCAGCAGAGAGTATCAGCTTTGATAGGTGCTTCCATGGAGACAGTGGTTTGCAGGATTAGCTATCTGCATGGGTAAATAATAAATGTGTATTGTTAATTTGCAAAAGGATTTGTTTTTGCTGAATTAATTTATTTCGTGTGATTTGCCTTAAGAATATTTGAATGTGTTTATAACAGACAAGACTAGAATCAGGGCCTATTTTAATTTATTAGGCATATAATTTGTTTGGATGGTTGAATGAAATTTGATTGGCCAATATGGAATAATATGACTATATCTGATTACCACAGTCTCCACAAATGTTGATGGGATATATGGGTGTAACCATCAGCTACCAACCTTATAAACATGAGCAAATGGACAACTGCTGTATTCTGGCCTTGAAACTACAAAAGCATAAAACATACCAACTTCTAAGCCAATTAAAAAAAAAACATGACTTGCCAAGACTCACAAAATTGACACTCTGTGACTTCTATAAAATTATGCTAAGGATTTGGCCTGAAATTGTCAGAATCTGAGATGATGAAAGACCCATCTGAAAATTTTCATTGGCAGCTCTTAAAAAAAAAATACCTGCAGTATAATTGAAGGTACCTTGCCAATTTACCATAAATTTCCCAGCTAAGGAGACTGATGAACAAGTGAAAGTCCCCCTCACCATCTGAGCAAGAACTTAGCTCATCAAGATTTGGAATTACTTAGACCAAGGCTAATTATGTGATGGCCTATCCTTTAGCTTGGCTGTTGGGCCCAGCAGTTATAATGAGGGAAAACTGAGAGTGATTATTCTTATGGAAGATATGTTGGAATAGTTACTATTTCTGAGTATTGGTAGATGGAGGAGTACAGATATGAAAGGCCATGACTTGGATTCTATTTCTGAATTTGCCCACCTGTATCTCCATATGTGAAATTTCAAAGTCAGCATTCTTCCATCCAGCAACCTTTAGTGACAGTCTACTATGTGCAAGGTATTGGGGGTTCAAAGGTGAATGTGATATGGCTGTTTCCTTTGAGACACTCATAGTTCAACACTAAGTACAGACACGTAGATCAATGTAACAGAATAGGAGTCTAGAATTTTGCACACATATATCGTTCTTCACCATTACAGTTTTACCTTTTGGAGATTGTTATATAAACGGATAATATAGAATACCACTTGAGACTAGCCTATGGACTCAGCATAATGCCTGTTAGATTCATCCAAGTTGATACCTATGACAATTTTTTTTTTATTGCAGAGTAGTATTCCACTGTATACATGAATCATAGTTTGTTGATCTATTCTATTGAGGGACATTTGAGTTGTTTCCAATACGGGGCTATTGTAAATAAAGCTGCTCTGAACAGAGATACATATGTTTTTGTGTGGACATAAGTTTTAATATCTCTGGGGAAAATGCCCAAGAGTGCTATAGGTGGAATATATGGTTAGTGCATGTTTAACTTTATAACAAAATAACCTGTTTTCCGGAGTGGCCGTACCGTTTTGAATTCCTACCAACAATGTATATGATTTCCACTTGCTCACTGATGCTTCGTCAGTATTTTTTATTTTAGCCATTCTCATAGGTGTGTAGTGATATATCCTTGTGGTTTTAATTTGCATTTCCCTGATAGCTAGCGATGCTGAACATGTTTTCATATGCAATTTCATCTTTCATATACCCTCTTTAGTAAAGTGTCTCTTCAGGTCTGTAACCCATTTTCTAATTGCATTGTTTTCTTATTGTTGAACTATTGTTGAGTCTCTTTATGTTCAGTACAAGTCCTTTATCAGATATATAACTTGAAACATATTTTCACAAGTCTTTAGATTGTACTGGTTCCTTTTCATTTTCTTATAGTGTATTGCACAGCAAAATTTTTCATTTTGCTGAAGTCCAATTTATCAATTTTTCTTATATGCATCAGTCCATTGGTCATGTCTAAGAACTCATTGCATAACTTAAGCTTACAGAATTTTTCTCCTGTGCTTTCTTGTGAATCTTTCACAATATCATGTTTTACATTTAGATTGATGATCCATTTAATTTTTATAAGGTGTGAAGTTAGGTAAAATAAGATGTTTGTTTGTTTTTCCCATACATGTTCAAATTTTGTAAAACCACTTTTTGAAGACTATCTTTCCTCTGTCAAAAATCAGTTGAACTTATTTGTGTGTATCATTTTCTGGACATAATTCGGCTCCATTAATCTATATGTCTACCAATATCACACTGTATTTATTACTGTAACTATATACAGATAATAGGTTGTAAAACTGCACTGTGTGCGTCTTTCAACATTATTCTTTCAAATTGTTTTCACTATTCTGGTTCCTTTGCTTTTCCACATAAATTTTAGTGCTACCTTGTCTATATCTATTAATCCTGCTGGGATTTTAGTTAGAATTTTATTAAATATATAAAACAATTTTGGGAAATATTGTTAATATGTTGAGTCTTTCAATCTGTAAACATAGTTTATCTCTCCATTTCTTTCGGTTGTCTTGTTTTCCATCAATGTTTCGTAATTTTAAGCATACACATTCTATACATGTTTTGCTACATTTATACCTACATATTTTTTACCTATTGTAAATGGCATTTAAAAAAATTGTGGTCTCCAAGTCTTCATTGCTAGTATTTAGAAATATGTTGGATTTTTGTGTATTGATATTCTATCTTATGACTTTGATTAACTCACTTATTAGTTCTAGGAGATTTTTGTAGATACCTTAGGATGTTCTACATAAGCAATCATGCCAAATAAAATAGGAACGATATTATTTCTTCTTTCCCAATCTGTATGGCTCTTAGTTTTTTTTTCCTTCTTTATTGCACTAAGACTTTCAGTAAGATATTGAATAGGAGTGGTGAAAGTAGACATTCTAGCCTTGTTTTAAATCTTAAGGGGAAATCATATAGTCTTTCACCATTAAACATTATGCTAGCTGTAGGCTTTTTGATAGATGCCCTTATCAATTGAGGAAGTGTTTCTTGTAAATGTATATTACATTATGTCAAATGTTTCTTTTGCTTCTGTTGTTAAGATTACGTTTTCTTCTTTATACTGCTAATATGACGGATTACATTCATTGATTGAATATGGAACCAATGTTATAATTTATTATTATTCCTTTCACATATAATTCTTTTTGCATATTGCTGAATTTTATTTGCTAATATTTTGTTGAAGAACTTTGCATTCACGAGGAGTATTGATCTGCACTTTTCTTATAATTATTTTGTCTGACTTTGGTATCGCAGTCCTAACGGCCTCATAAAGTAAATCAGGAAGTGTTTCCTCCTCTTCTAATTCTGGAAAGAGATTACGTAAAATGGGTGTTATATCTTCTAGGAGTGCTTAATAGAATTTGCTAATGAATTGTTCATTTGTTTTTTGAAAGTTTTAAAACTCAAATTCAATTTCTTTATTAACTATAGTACTATATAGATTTATGCATTTCTCATTTAATAAGTTTTGTTAGCTTGTGGTTTTCAAGGAACTGGTCCATTTAATCTAAATTGCCAAATGTATATAAATAGAGTTGTTCATAGGATTTCCTTACTTCCCTTTTATAGTTTGTAGGGTTTCTAGGGATATTCCCTCTTTTATTTCTGATATTAATTTGTATCTTCTCTCTTTTTTTATAAGTCTTGCTGTGGGTGATATCAATTTTATTGATCTTTGTTAAATTTTTTATTTCGTTGTTTTTTTCTATTGTTAGTTTTAAATTTCATTGATTTCTGCTGTTATTTTTACTATCCTCTTTCTTCTGCTTGCTTTTTCTTTTTTCATATCTTTTTAAAATTTTATTTTATTTTAATTTCTAGGATACATGTGCAGGGCATGCAGGATTGTTACATAGATAAACGTATGCCATGGTGGTTTGCTGCACCTATCAACCCATCACCTAAGTATTAAGCCCTGCATGCATTAGGTATTTATCCTGGTGCTCAGTCCTCCCACTGCACTCCCACCCCAACAGGTCCCAGTGTGTGTTGTTCCTTTCTCTGTATCCAGGTGTTCTTATTGCTAGGCTCCCACTTGTAAATGAGAACATGCAGTGTTTGGTTTTCTGTTCCTGCGTTAGTTTGTTGAGGATAATGGCTTCTAGCACCATCTATGTCCTTGCAAAGGGCATGATCTCCTTCTTCTTTATGGCTGCATAGTATTCCATGGTATATATGTATGATATTTTCTTCCTCCAGTCTATCGTTGATGGACATTTGGGTTGATTCCATGTCTTAGTTATTGCGAATAGTGCTGTGAGGTACGTATCTTTAGAGTAGAATACTTTATATTCCTTTGGGTGTATACCCAGTAATGGGATTGCATGGTCAAATGGTATTTCTGGTTCTAGATCTTTGAGGAATCACCACACTGTCTTCCACAATGGTTGAACTAATTTACATTCCCACCAACAGTGTAAAAGTGTTCCTATTTCTCCAGAGCCTCGCCAGCATCTGTTGTTTCTTGACTTTTTAATAATACTGTCTGGCGTGAGATGGTATCTCATTGTGGTTTTGATTTGCATTTCTCTGATAATCAGTGATGTTGAGCTTTTTTTCATATGTTTGTTGGCCACATTTGTATCTTGAAGTGCAACTTATTTAAGATCTTTCTTGTTTTCTAAAATAAACAGCGCTGTATACTTTATGTGCACCTTTGGCTGCATCTCACAGATTTTTATATGTTGTATTTGCATTTTTATTCAGTTAAATATATTTTTAACACTTTACTGCGACTTCTTTGGCTTATGGAATATTTTAAATTGTATTTTTTTCTAAATTTGTATATTTTCCTGATGTCTTTGTATTATTGATTTCTTGTTTAATTCCCCACCCTCTTGGGACCAAAGCTGTTCCAAATGGGGAAGATTTACCTCCCTCAGAGTTCTAGGTGCTTTTGGGTCCCTGCTGCAGTGACTATAATTTGCCACTTGGATTCAAGCACAGCAGCTGGATTTGGAACCAGTTATTTCCAATTCCAACATTTCAAAGCATCCTTGACTTCTGTTTTTTTTTTGTGTGTGTGTGTGTTTATATATTTTTATTTTTTTATTATTATTTTTTTCTTAAGTTTTTTTTATTATACTTTAAGTTCTAGGGTACATGTGGATAATGTGCAGGTTTGTTACATATGTATACTTGTGCCATGTTGGCGTGCTGCACCCATCAACTCCTCAGCACCCATCAACTTGTCATTTACATCAGGTATAACTCCCAATGCAATCCCTCCCCCCTCCCCCTTCCCTGTGATAGGCCCTGGTGTGTGATGTTCCCCTTCCTGAGTCCAAGTGATCTTATTGTTCAGTTCCCATCTATGAGTGAGAACATGCAGTGTTTGGTTTTCTGTTCTTGCGATAGTTTGCTGAGAATGATGGTTTCCAGCTGCATCCGTGTCCCTACAAAGGACACAAACTCATGCATTTTTATGGCTGCATAGTATTCCATGGTGTATATGTGCCACATTTTCTTAATCCAGTCTGTCACTGATGGACATTTGGATTGATTCCCTATTTAATAAATGGTGCTGGGAAAATTGGCTAGCCATAAGTAGAAAGCTGAAACTGAATCCTTTCCTTACTCCTTGTACGAAAATTAATTCAAGATGGATTAGAGACTTAAATGTTAGACCTAATACCATAAAAACCCTAGAAGAAAACCTAGGTAATACCATTCAGGACATAGGCATGGGCAAGGACTTCATGTCTAAAACACCAAAAGCAACGGCAACAAAAGCCAAAATTGACAAATGGGATCTAATTAAACTAAAGAGCTTCTGCACAGCAAAATAAACTACCATCAGAGTGAACAGGCAACCTACAGAATGGGAGAAAATTTTTGCAGTCTACTCATCTGACAAATGGCTAATATCCAGAACCTACAAAGAACTCAAACAAATTTACAAGAAAAAACAAATAACCCCATCAAAAAGTGGGCAAAGGATATGAACAGACAGTTCTCAAAAGAAGACATTCATACAGCCAACAGACACATGAAAAAATGCTCATCATCACTGGCCATCAGAGAAATGCAAATCAAAACCACAATGAGATACCATCTCACACCAGTTAGAATGGCAATCATTAAAAAGTCAGGAAACAACAGGTGCTGGAGAGGATGTGGAGAAATAGGAACACTTTTACACTGTTGTTGGGATTGTAAACTAGTTCAACCATTATGGAAAACAGTATGGCGATTCCTCAAGGATCTAGAACTAGAAATACCATATGACCCAGCCATCCCATTACTGGGTCTATACCCAAAGGATTATAAATCATGCTGCTATAAAGACACATGCACTCGTATGTTTATTGTGGCACTGTTCACAATAGCAAAGACTTTTTTTTTTTTTTTAAAGTTGTTTTACTATAAATTCTGGGATACATGTGCAGAATGTGCAGGTTAGGTTTGTTACATAGGTATACGTGAGCCATGGTAGTTTGCTGCACCTATCAATCTGTCACCTAGGTTTTAAGCCCTGAATACATTAGCTCTTTGTCCTGCTTTCCCTCCCCTAACCACCCCCTACAGGTCCTGGTATGTGTTGTTCCCCTCCCTGTCCTTCTGTTTTCATTGTTCAACTCCCACTTATGAGTGAGCACATGCAGTGTTTAGTTTTCTGTTCCTGTGTTAGTTTGCTGAGGATCATGGATTCCAGTTTCATCCATGTCCCTGCAAAAGATACGATCTCGTTCCTTTTTGTGGCTGCATAGTAGTCCATGGTCTATATGTACCACATTTTCTTTATTCAGTCAATTATTGATGGGCATTTTGGTTGGTTCCATGTCTTTGCTATTATGAATAGTGCTGCAATAAACATACATGTGCAGGTATCTTTATAATAGAATGATTTATATTTCTCTGGATATACATCCAGCAATGAGATTGCTGGGTCAAATGATATTTCTGGTTCTAGATCCTTGAAGAATCACTACACTGTCTTCCAAAATAGTTGAATTAATTTACATTCCCACCAAAAATGTAAAAGTGTTCCCTAATTCTCCACAGTCTTGCTAGCATCTGTTGTTCTTTGACTTTTTAATAATAGCCATTCTGACTGGCACGAGATGGTATCTCACTGTGGTTTTGATTTGCATTCCTCTAATGATCAGTGATGTTGAGCTTTTTTCCATGTTTATTGGCTGCATAAATGCCTTCTTTTGAGAAGTGTCTGTCCATATCCTTTGCCCACTTTGTGATTTTTTTTTCTTGTAAATTTGTTTAAGTTCCTTGTAAATTCTAGTTATTAGACCTTTGTGAGATGGATAGATTGCAGAAGTCTTCTCCCATCTGTAGGTTGCCTGTTCATTCTGATGATAGTTTCTTTTGCTGTGCAGAAGCTCTTTAATAAGATCCCGTTAATTTTAGCTTTTGTTGCAACTGCTTTTGGTGATTTCATCATAAAATTTTTGCCCATGCCTATGTATTGAATGGTATTGCCTAGGTTTTCTTCTAGGGTTTTTATGGTTTTGGGTTTTACATTTAAGCCTTTAATCCATCTTGAGTTAATTTTTGTATAAGGTGTAAGCAAGGGGTCCAGTTTCAGTTTTCTGCACATGGCTAGCCAGTTTTCCAGCACCAGTTATTAAATAGGGAATCCTTTCCCCATTGCTTGTTTTTGTCAGGTTTGTCAAAGATCAGATGGTTGTAGATGTGTGGTCTTATTTCTGAGTTATCTGTTATGTTCCATTTGTCTATATGTCTGTTTTGGTACCAGTGCCATGCTGTTTTCATTACTGTAGCCTTGTAGTATCGTTTAAAGTCAGGTAGCGTGATGCCTCCAGCTTTGTCTTTTTTGCTTAGGATTGTCTTGGCTGTGTGGGATTTTTTTTGGATTCCATATGAAGTTTAAAGCAGTTTTTTCTAATTATGTGAAGAACGTCAATGGTAGTTTGATGGGAATAGCATAGCTCATAGACTACAATCCTGTATAGTATGTTACTGTACTCAATACTGTAGGCAACTATAACACTATGGTAAGTATTTGTATGTCTAAATGTATCCAAATATAGAAAAGGTACAGTAAAAATATGCTATTATATTTTTTGTATTTTTTAGTAGAGACGGGGTTTCACGGTGTTCGCCAGGATGGTCTCGATCTCCTGACCTCGTGATCCGCCCGTCTCGGCCTCCCAAAGTGCTGGGATTACAGGCTTGAGCCACCGCGAGGTGGCGGGTGCCTGTAGTCCCAGCTACTCGGGAGGCTGAGGCAGGAGAATGGCGTAAACCTGGGAGGCGGAGCTTGCAGTGAGCTGAGATCCGGCCACTGCACTCCAGCCCGGGCTACAGAGCGAGACTCCGTCTCAAAAAAAAAAAAAAAAAAAAAAAAAATATGCTATTATAACCTTATAAAACCACTGTATTATATGTGGTCCAATGTTAACCAAAATATTATGTGACACATGACTGTTTTTTTTAAACACAAAGTTAGCTGAACACAATTCATCAGTAGGCATCGTTTGCACACCAGATTATGACTCCTGGTGCAGAAGAAGAGAAACTGTTAAAGATAAGCAACGATTTAACCCTGAGGTTCCTAAAAGACAAGGCAAAGATGGACAAATCATGGCCTAGAGGATCTTCAGCAGCTTACAAAAGCAAGTAGACTAGCCTAAAAAGAGAGACAACTTGTTTTTTAAATTTCAGAACTCTAAGAAAAATTTGCTGCCTAAGTCTTTGCTTAAGGGAACTTGTATGACACAATGGACAGTATACCTAATGAGAGTTTTACCTAAGAAATGTACTTATGTTTCACATATGGTATCTATTATGTGGGCCCTCAGGAAAATCCAAATGCATAATGTTAAGCTACAGTTTTGTAAAGGCAATTCCACTGGGAGCAGAGTGATAGAGACCAGTTCTGTAACTTCCTGGTGCGCTGGTATGAAAGGAAGATAAAGCTTTGAAAATTTGGAGGAATTCCATAAAACTGGCACTCTCAAATATCAACAGCTTCCTCTGGGTTTTTTGACAGAACTGTAATGCAGATAATTAAAACTCGTGGTCCCAAGAGAGGGCTAGAAAGAATGAGAGGTGCTCTTCAATGTTGACAGAAAGAGGATCTATATCCAACTCAGCATGGAGTAACCAGAATGTCACCTGTAGGCTGGGACTATGCTCATCTCAAAGGAAAGCTTCATTTATACATTTGGGATGTATTATTTCTTTCCCCAGTCAACCTTTGCTGCAATACATTTGTGCATACCACAGACACACGAGGAGCCATGATTACATCCATTCTCATGGCTTTAAATACCAACTTTATGCTCATGACTTCCAAACTGGTATTTCTAGTCTACACTTTTCTCCCTGAGCTGCAGACTGGCACAGTCAGTTGTTTTCTTTACATTTCCCCTTTTATGTCTCATAAGCATCCTAAATCCTGCATGGCCAAAATGTAACTCTTCATTAAATTTTTTTTTTTATTTTCAACTTTTATTTTAAGTTCAGGGGTACATGTGTAGGTTTGTTACATACGTAAATGTGGGCCTGAGCCTTGAAGTCCGGTGCTTGGGTGTGACTCCCAGGGCAATTTTTAACCAGTTGTGTGACATTGACCAAGTCATTCAAAACCTCTATGACTCAGTTTTCTCATTTGCAAAATTGGAATAATAATAACACTTTAGGAGTATTAAATGAGAGACAGCATAATAAACTCTTAGAATGGCAGCCAGCACTTAGTAGTGCATGTTCAATAAATGTTCGCTGTTATTATCCTCCCTCCTACCTTGTATTCTGTCTATTAGCAGTTTTATTCCTCTGTGAAATATACATAATACAGTTTATATTGCAGGAATATTTGGATGATTAAATGAGATAAAGTACATATAGCACCTGAGTGTCAGACCCTCAATAAATAGCAACATTTACTGATAATTATTATTTTTGCTGAGGCATCAAGGAACAGTAAAAAGAATTTATTCATCCATTATGATTCAACAAATATTTTTTAAGCATCTACTAAATGTCAGGCATTATGATAGACACTAGGAATGAAGTGATGATATAAGCAAAGATTCCTATATCTTTGCCCTTGTGAGAGTTTATTTTCCAATGCCCAATGTAGGATTGGATTGTCCTCCATGTAGGCAGATAATCAATCAATAATTGAAGTAAATAAGCCACTTATATAGTATGTTAGCTGGTAAAATGTGCTACTGGGAATAATAATGCCAGGAAGGAAAATTAGGAGTTTAAGAGAGGGGAGGATGATAGTTTTAAACAGGATGGCCAGGGAAGGACTCCCTGAGAAAATAATATTTGAGTAAAAACATAACAGAAGGGAGGAGAAAACCCCATGAATATCGGAGGAAAGATAATTGTAGGCAGAGTGAAAATCACTTGCTGAGGTCCTAAGTAAGTCACATGGCCAGCTTGTTTGAGGAACAGCAGAGGGGAGTGAGGAGAGTGGTAGCAAATGAAGTCAGATAGGCAACAAGGGACGAGAGCATGGAGGGCATTCTAGACCCTTGTAAAGACTGACTTTTAGTCTGAATGAGATGAAAAGCCTGTGGAAAGTGTCAATGATGGAAAAAACATGATACATTTTGAAAGATGCATTCTGCCTGCTATACTGAGACTATACTGAAGTGGGTCGGGGGAAGAATGGAAATAGTCTAGTTAGGAGGCTATTGCAAAAAGTGAACCAGAGAAGATGGCAGCTTGGGCCTGAGTGGTTTCAACAGAGGGAAAGGGAATGGTTCAGTTTCTGAATATATTTTGAAGGTAGAGCTCACATGGTTTTGCTGACTGGCTATAAGTATTAAGAAAAACAGGAGTTGGGGGAGTGGGGCCAAGATAGCCAACCAGAAGCAACAGTGATCGGAGGCTCCAATCGAACAAATCCAAAACAGGATCTGAATCCTGCACTGGCAACCAAGGTATCCAGGTTCTGTCATTAGGACTGACTAGGCAGCTGATGTGACCCACAGAGTGGAAGAAAGAGCAGTGTCCTGCAGCCGCCCACTTGAGAACCACAGGGGGCAGCAGAGGCCCCACCCCCAACCAAGGGAGGTGGTGAGTGAGCATGCTACCCATACTGGAAAATCGTGCTTTTTCCGTGGAACTGTGCAACCCACAGATCGGAAGATTCCACTCAGGATCCCAGGCTACTGGGGCCTTGTATCTTAACCATGGAGCTGCACAGATTCTCAACAGCCACTGGCCTAGAATTGGCCTGAGCCTTCCAAGTTCCCCAAGGAAGGGGTGACCATCAGCACTGCTGTGGCTGCCTGCGATCTAAGCTGTCCGAGCTCCTTGGGGGAGGGGCAGCAGCCAACACCAGGGCTGCAGGGCCTCCTTGCAGGAACTGCAACTCCAGCCAGGGGCTCAGGGACAAATTCTGATCTCCCTGGGCCTGGTTCCCTAGAGGGAGGGGTGGCCGTAGTCTCCAAGGATCAGCAGACTTGGTCTTTCCTTCTGCTAGCTCTGAGGAATCCAGGCACACAGATGCGTGGGTTTCCCCCCAGTGCACCATACCCCCTCCACCAAAGGAGAGCCAAATTGCCACATTAAATGGGTCCTGCTTCCTGAGCCACCCAACTGTGTGAGAAACCCCAACAGAGGCTGTCAGACATCTTATACAGGAGCGTTCCTACTGGCATCAATTTGGTGCCCGGCGAGGTCAGAGATTCCAGAGGAAGGAACAGACACCCATCTTTGCTGTTTGTTCTCCAGCCTCCTCAAGTGACATCTCCAGGCATGGGAGCAAACCAGATGAATAGGGCCTGAAGTGGACCCCAACAAACTACAGCAGCCCTACAGAAAAGGGACCTGAATTGGAAGAAAAACAAATAAACAAAGCAACAACAACAGCATCAACAAAAAGTAGTCCCCACAAAAACCTCATCCAAGGGTCAGCAACCTCAAAGATCGAAAGTAGACAACCTCATGAAGATGAGAATCAACAACAACAACAACAACAAACACTGAAAACACAAAAGGCCAGAGTGCCTCTTCTCCTCCAAATGATTGCAACACCTCTCCAGCAAGGGTGCAGAGCTGGATGGAGGATGAGATGGATAAATTGATAGAAGTAGGCTTCAGAAGGTGGGTAATAACAAACTTCACTGAGGTAAAGGAGCATTTTCTAACCCAATGCAAAGAAGCCAAGAACCTTGATAAAAGGTTAGAGGAACTACTAACTAGAATAACCAGTATAGAGAGAAACAAATAACTTGATGGAGCTGAAAAACATAGCACAAGAACTTGGTGAAGCATACACAAGTATCAATAGACAAATTGATCAAGCAGAAGAAACAATATCAGAGATGGAAGACTATCTTGCTGAAATAAGGCAGGCAGGCAAGATTAGAGAAAAAAAGAAATAAAAGGCATAAACAAAACCTCCAAGAAATATGGGACTATGTAAAAAGACTCAACATATGACTGATTGGAATACTTAAAAGAGATGGGCAGAATGGAACCAAGTTGAAAAGCACACTTCAGGATATTATCCAGGATAACTTCCCCAACCTAGCAAGACAGGGCAACATTCAAATTCAGGAAACACAGAGAACCCCACTAATATACTCCACAAGAAGATCAATCCCAACACACACAATCATTAGGTTCTCCAAGAATGAAATGAAGGAAAAAATGTTAAGGGCAGCCAGAGAGAAAGGCCAAGCCACCTACAAAGGGAAGCCCATTAGACTAACAGCAGATCTCTCAGCAGAAACCCTACAAACCAGAAGAGAGTGCCGGCCAATATTCAACATTCTTTTTTTTTTTTTTTTTAATTTATTTATTATTATTATACTTTAAGTTGTAGGGTACATGTGCATAACGTGCAGGTTTGTTACATATGTATACTTGTGCCATGTTGGTGTGCTGCACCCATCAACTCGTCATTTACATCAGGTATAACTCCCAATCCAATCCCTCCCCCCTCCCCCCTTCCCCCTCCCCATGATAGGCCCCGGTGTGTGATGTTCCCCTTCCTGAGTTCAAGTGATCTCATTGTTCAGTTCCCACCTATGAGTGAGAACATGCGGTGTTTGGTTTTCTGTTCTTGTGATAGTTTGCTAAGAATGATGGTTTCCAGCTGCATCCATGTCCCTACAAAGGACACAAACTCATCCTTTTTTATGGCTGCATAGTATTCCATGGTGTATATGTGCCACATTTTCTTGATCCAATCTGTCACTGATGGACATTTGGGTTGATTCCAAGTCTTTGCTATTGTGAATAGTGCTGCAATAAACATATGTGTGCATGTGTCTTTATAGCAGCATAATTTATAATCCTTTGGGTATATACCCAGTAATGGGATGGCTGGGTCATATGGTACATCTAGTTCTAGATCCTTGAGGAATCACCATACTGTTTTCCATAATGGTTGAACTAGTTTACAATCCCACCAACAGTGTAAAAGTGTTCCTATTTCTCCACATCCTCTCCAGCACCTGTTGTTTCCTGACTTTTTAATAATCGCCATTCTAACTGGTGTGAGATGGTATCTCATTGTGGTTTTGATTTGCATTTCTCTGATGGCCAGTGATGATGAGCATTTTTTCATGTGTCTGTTGGCTGTATGAATGTCTTCTTTTGAGAAATGTCTGTTCATATCCTTTGCCCACTTTTTGATGGGGTTGTTTGTTTTTTTCTTGTAAATTTCTTTGAGTTATTTGTAGGTTCTGGATATTAGCCCTTTGTCAGATGAATAGATTGCAAAAATTTTCTCCCATTCTGTAGGTTGCCTGTTCACTCTGATGGTAGTTTCTTTTGCTGTGCAGAAGCTCTTTAGTTTAATTAGATCCCATTTGTCAATTTTGGCTTTTGCTGCTGTTGCTTTTGGTGTTTTAGACATGAAGTATTTGCCCATGCCTATGTCCTGAATGGTACAACCTAGGTTTTCCTCTAGGATTTTTATGGTATTAGGTCTAACATTTAAGTCTCTAATCCATCTTGAATTAATTTTCGTATAAGGAGTAAGGAAAGGATCCAGTTTCAGCTTTCTACTTATGGCTAGCCAATTTTCCCAGCACCATTTATTAAATAGGGAATCCTTTCCCCATTTCTTGTTTCTCTCAGGTTTGTCCAAGATCAGATGGCTTTAGATGTGTGGTATTATTTCTGAGGACTCTGTTCTGTTCCATTGGTCTATATCTCTGTTTTGGTACCAGTACCATGCTGTTTTGGTTACTGTAGCCTTGTAGTATAGTTTGAAGTCAGGTAGCGTGATGCCTCCAGCTTTGTTCTTTTGACTTAGGATTGTCTTGGAGATGCGGGCTCTTTTTTGGTTCCATATGAACTTTAAAGCAGTTTTTTCCAATTCTGTGAAGAAACTCATTGGTAGCTTGATGGGGATGGCATTGAATGTATAAATTACCTTGGGCAGTATGGCCATTTTCACGATATTGATTCTTCCTATCCATGAGCATGGTATGTTCTTCCATTTGTTTGTGTCCTCTTTTATTTCACTGAGCAGTGGTTTGTAGTTCTCCTTGAAGAGGTCCTTTACATCCCTTGTAAGTTGGATTCCTAGGTATTTTATTCTCTTTGTAGCAATTGTGAATGGAAGTTCATTCCTGATTTGGCTCTCTGCTTGTCTGTTACTGGTGTATAAGAATGCTTGTGATTTTTGCACATTAATTTTGTATCCTGAGACTTTGCTGAAGTTGCTTATCAGCTTAAGGAGATTTTGGGCTGAGACAGTGGGGTTTTCTAAATATACAATCATGTAATCTGCAAAGAGGGACAATTTGATTTCTTCTTTTCCTAACTGAATACCCTTGATTTCTTTCTCTTGCCTAATTGCCCTAGCCAGAACTTCCAACACTATGTTGAATAGGAGTGGTGAGAGAGGGCATCCCTGTCTTGTGCCAGTTTTCAAAGGGAATTTTTCCAGTTTTTGCCCATTCAGTATGATATTGGCTGTGGGTTTGTCATAAATAGCTCTTATTATTTTGAGGTACGTTCCATCAATACCAAATTTATTGAGCGTTTTTAGCATGAAGGGCTGTTGAATTTTGTCAAAAGCCTTTTCTGCATCTATTGAGATAATCATGTGGTTCTTGTCTTTGGTTCTGTTTATATGCTGGATTATGTTTATTGATTTGCGAATGTTGAACCAGCCTTGCATCCCAGGGATGAAGCCCACTTGATCATGGTGGATAAGCTTTTTGATGTGTTGCTGAATCCGGTTTGCCAGTATTTTATTGAGGATTTTTGCATCGATGTTCATCAGGGATATTGGTCTAAAATTCTCTTTTTTTGTTGTGTCTCTGCCAGGCTTTGGTATCAGGATGATGTTGGCCTCATAAAATGAGTTAGGGAGGATTCCCTCTTTTTCTATTGATTGGAATAGTTTCAGAAGGAATGGTACCAACTCCTCCTTGTACCTCTGGTAGAATTCAGCTGTGAATCCATCTGGTCCTGGACTTTTTTTGGTTGGTAGGCTATTAATTATTGCCTCAATTTCAGAGCCTACTATTGATCTATTCAGGGATTCAACTTCTTCCTGGTTTAGTCTTGGAAGAGTGTAAGTGTCCAGGAAATTATCCATTTCTTCTAGATTTTCCAGTTTATTTGCGTAGAGGTGTTTATAGTATTCTCTGATGGTAGTTTGTATTTCTGTGGGGTCGGTGGTGATATCCCCTTTATCATTTTTAATTGCGTCGATTTGATTCTTCTCTTTTTTCTTCTTTATTAGTCTTGCTAGTGGTCTGTCAATTTTGTTGATCTTTTCAAATAACCAACTCCTGGATTCATTGATTTTTTGGAGGGTTTTTTGTGTCTCTATCTCCTTCAGTTCTGCTCTGATCTTAGTTATTTCTTGCCTTCTGCTAGCTTTCGAATGTGTTTGCTCTTGCTTCTCTAGTTCTTTTAATTGCAATGTTAGAGTGTCAATTTTAGATCTTTCCTGCTTTCTCTTGTGGGCATTTAGTGCTATAAATTTCCCTCTACACACTGCTTTAAATGTGTCCCAGAGATTCTGGTATGTTGTATCTTTGTTCTCATTGGTTTCAAAGAACATCTTTATTTCTGCCTTCATTTCATTATGTACCCAGTAGTCATTCAGGAGCAGGTTGTTCAGTTTCCATGTAGTTGAGCGGTTTTGATTGAGTTTCTTAGTCCTGAGTTCTAGTTTGATTGCACTGTGGTCTGAGAGACAGTTTGTTATAATTTCTGTTCTTGTACATTTGCTGAGGAGTGCTTTACTTCCAATTACGTGGTTAATTTTGGAGTAAGTACGATGTGGTGCTGAGAAGAATGTATATTCTGCTGATTTGGGGTGGAGAGTTCTATAGATGTCTATTAGGTCTGCTTGCTGCAGAGATGAGTTCAATTCCTGGATATCCTTGTTAACTTTCTGTCTCGTTGATCTGTCTAATGTTGACAGTGGAGTGTTGAAGTCTCCCATTATTATTGTATGGGAGTCTAAGTCTCTCTGTAAGTCTCTAAGGACTTGCTTTATGAATCTGGGTGCTCCTGTATTGGGTGCATATATATTTAGGATAGTTAGCTCTTCCTGTTGAATTGATCCCTTTACCATTATGTAATGGCCTTCTTTGTCTCTTTTGATCTTTGATGGTTTAAAGTCTGTTTTATCAGAGACTAGTATTGCAACCCCTGCTTTTTTTTGTTCTCCATTTGCTTGGTAAATCTTCCTCCATCCCTTTATTTTGAGCCTATGTATGTCTCTGCGTGTGAGATGGGTCTCCTGAATACAGCAGACTGATGGGTCTTGACTCTTTATCCAGTTTGCCAGTCTGTGTCTTTTAATTGGACCATTTATTCCATTTACATTTAAGGTTAATATTGTTATGTGTGAACTTGATCCTGCCATTATGATATCAACTGGTTATTTTGCTCGTCAGTTGATGCAGTTTCTTCCTAGCCTCGATGGTCTTTACATTTTGGCATGTTTTTGCAATGGCTGGTACCGGTTGTTCCTTTCCATGTTGAGTGCTTCCTTCAGGGTCTCTTGTAAGGCAGGCCTGGTGGTGACCAAATCTCTAAGCATTTGCTTATCTGTAAAGGATTTTATTTCTCCTTCACTTATGAAACTTAGTTTGGCTGGATATGAAATTCTGGGTTTAAAATTCTTTTCTTTAAGAATGTTGAATATTGGCCCCCACTCTCTTCTGGCTTGGAGAGTTTCTGCCGAGAGATCTGCTGTTAGTCTGATGGGCTTCCCTTTGTGGGTAACCCGACCTTTCTCTCTGGCTGCCCTTAAGATTTTTTCCTTCATTTCAACTTTGGTGAATCTGGCAATTATGTGTCTTGGAGTTGCTCTTCTCGAGGAGTATCTTTGTGGCGTTCTCTGTATTTCCTGGATTTGAATGTTGGCCTGCCCTACTAGGTTGGGGAAGTTCTCCTGGATGATATCCTGCAGAGTGTTTTCCAACTTGGTTCCATTTTCCCCCTCACTTTCAGGCACCCCAATCAGACGTAGATTTGGTCTTTTTACATAATCCCATACTTCTTGCAGGCTTTGTTCCTTTCTTTTTCTTCTTTTTTCTTTTGGTTTCTCTTCTCGCTTCATTTCATTCATTTGATCCTCAATCGCTGATATCATAATGGCAGAGGTTTCTGCTGCTTTGTTGTTGTTGTTGTTGTTGTTGTTGTGTAGCTGTGCCCTGTCCCCAGAGGTGGAGTCTACAGAGACAGGCAGGTTTCCTTGAGCTGCTGTGAGCTCCACCCAGTTCAAGCTTCCCAGCAGCTTTGTTTACCTACTTAAGCCTCAGCAATGGCGGGCGCCCCTCCCCCAGCCTGGCTGCTGCCTTGCAGGTAGATCACAGACTGCTGTGCTAGCAATGAGGGAGGCTCCGTGGGCGTGGGACCCTCCCGGCCAGGTGTGGGATATGATCTCCTGGTGTGCCTGTTTGCTTAAAGTGCAGTATTGGGGTGGGAGTTACCCGATTTTCCAGGTGTTGTGTGTCTCAGTTCCCCTGGCTAGGAAAAGGGATTCTCTTCCCCCTTGCGCTTCCCTGGTGAGGCGATGCCTTGCCCTGCTTCAGCTCTCGCTGGTCGGGCTGCAGCAGCTGACCAGCACTGATCGTCCGGCACTCCCCAGTGAGATGAACCGAGTACCTCAGTTGAAAATGCAGAAATCACCAGTCTTCTGTGTCGCTCGCGCTGGGAGTTGGAGACTGGAGCTGTTCCTATTCGGCCATCTTGCTCTGCCCTCTCAACATTCTTAAAGAAAAGAATTTTCAAACCCAAATTTCATATCTGGCCAAACTAAGCTTCATAAGGGAAGGAGAAATGAAATCCTTTTTAGACAAGCAAATGCTGAGGGAATTCGTCACCACCAGCCCTGCCTTGCAAGAGTTCCAGAAGTAAGTACTAAATATAAAAAGGAAACACGGGTATCAGCCACTGAAAAACAGAAGAAAATATAAAGACTAATGACACTGTGAAGAGATAGCATCAACTAGTGTGCCAGATTACCAGCTAACATCATGATGACAGGATCAAATTCACACATAACAATATTAGCCTTAATGTAAATAGGATAAATGACCCAATTAATAGACACAGGCTTGCAAATTGGAAGAAGAGTCAAGACCCATTAGTGTGCTTTATTCAAGAGACCTATCTCACATGCAAAGATACACATAGCTTCAAAATAAAGGGATGGAGGAAAATTAACCAAGCAAATATAAAGCAGAAAAAAGCAGGGGTTGCAATCTTAGTCTGTGACAAAACAGATTTTAAACCAAAAAATAACAAAAAAGACAAAGACACAATGGTAAAGGGATCAATTCAACAAGAACAGCTAACTACCCTAAATATATATGCATGCAATACAGGAGCACCCAGATTCATAAAACAAGTTCTTAGAGATCTTCAAAGAGACTTAGACTCCCACACAATAACAGTGGGAGACTTTAATACCCCATTGTCAATATTAGACAGATGAACGAGACAGAACATTAACAAGGATATTTAGGACTTGAACTCAGCTCTGGATCAAGTGGATCTGATAGATGTCTACAGAACTCACCACCCCAGATCAACAGAATATACATTCTTCTCAGTGCCACATGGCACTTACTCTAAAATTGACCACATAATTGGAAGTAAAACACTCCTCTGCAAATGCAAAAGAACTGAAATCATAACAAACAGTCTGTCGGACCGCAGTGCAATCAAATTAGAACTCAGGATTAAGAAACTCACTCAAAATCACACTATATAGAAATTGAACAACCTGCTCCTGAATGACTCCTGGATAAATAATGAAATTAATGCATAAATCAAGAAGTTCTTTGAAACAAACCAATGGGAACAAAGAGACAATGTACCAGAATCTCTGGGATGCAGCTAAAGCAGTGTTAAGAGGGAAATTTATAGCACTAAATACCCACATCAGAAAGCTAGAAAGATCTCAAATTGACACCCTAACATCACAATTAAAAGAACTGGAGAAGCAAGAGCAAACATATCCAAAAGCTAGCAGAAGACAAGAGATAACTAAGATCAGAGCAGAACTGAAGGAGATAGAGACACAAAAAACCATTCGAAACATCAATGAATCCAGGAGGCATTTTTTTTTAAATTAATAAAATAGATAGACCTCTAGCTAGACTACTAAAGAAGAAGGGAGAGAAAAATCAAATAGACACAAGTAAAAATGATAAACGGGATATCACCACTGACCCCACAGAAATAAAAACTATGATCAGAGAATACTATAAACACCGCTATGTAAATAAACTAGAAAATCTAGAAGAAATGGATAAATTCCTGGACCCATACACCCTCCCAAGACTAAACCAGGGAGAAGTCGAATCCCTGAATAGATCAATAGCAAGTTCTGAAATCGAGGCAGTAATAAATAGCCTACCAACCAACAAAAGCCCAGGACCAGATGGATTCACAGACAAATTCCACCAGAGGTACAAAGAGGAGATGGTATCATTTCCTCAGAAACTATTCTAAAAAATTGAAAAGGAGGGGCTCCTCCCTAACTCATTTTATGAGACCAACATCTTCCTGATACCAAAACTTGGGATAGACACAACAAATAAAGAAAACTTCAGGGCAATATCCCTGATGAACATTGATGCAAAAATCCTCAATAAAATACTGGCAAACCAAATCCAGCAGCACATCAAAAAGCTTATCCATCACAATAAAGTCAGCTTCATTCTCGGGATGCAAGACTGGTTCAACATATGCAAATCAATAAACATAATCCATCACATAAACAGAACCGATGACAAAAAACACATGATTATCTCAATAGATGCAGAAAAGGCCTTTGATAAAATTCAACATCGCCTCATGTTAAAAACGATCAATAAACTTGTTATTGATGGAACATATCTCAAAATAATAAGAGCTATTTATAACAAGCCTGTAGCCAATATCATACTATGTTGGCAAAAGCTGGAAGCATTCCCTTTGAAAACTGGCACAAGACAAGGATGTCCTCTCTCACCAATCCTATTCAACATAGTATTGGAAGTTCTGGTCAAGTCAATCAGGCAAGAAAAAGAAATAAAGCGTATTCAGATAGAAAGAGAGGAAGTCAAATGGTCTCTGTTTGCAGACGACATGATCCTATACTTAGAAAACCCCATCATCTCAGCCCCCAAACTCCTTAAGCTGATAAGGAACTTCAGCAAAGCCTCAGGATACAAAATCAATGTGCAAAAATCATGAGCAGTCCTATTACACTAACAATAGACAAGCAGAGAGCCAAATCATGAATGAACTCCCACTCACAATTGCTACAAAGAGAATAAAATACCTAGGAATACAGCTAACCAGGAACAGGAAAAACCTCTTCAAGGAGACCTACAAACTACTGCTCAGGGAAATAAGAGAGGACACAAATGAATGGAAACACATTCCATCCTCATGAATAGGAAAAATAAATATCATGAAAATGGCCTTACTGCCCAAAGTAATTTATAGATTCAATGCTATTCCCTAGTCTAGGAGCAATAGGCTATATAATATAGCCTAGACATGTAGTAGGCTATACCATCTACTTACACCTAAGTTTGTGTAAGTAGACTCTATGATGTTTGCACAATGATAAAAATTTCCTGATGAAACGTTTCTCAGAACATATCTCCATCGTTAAGTGATTCCAGTACATATCCTTGTTGTTAAGTGACTCATGAACACACATAGCTTTCGAGCATATGTATATTCATCAATTCCACAGGTCCTACTTCTCCCAATTGTCTCAAACCTGGCCCCATGCATTTATTTTACTTGCCTGGCCCCTTTAGGCATCTGCATTTGGAGTCTCTGACCCAGATCTTCCCATATAATCCTTTTTTTCTCCCCTTAACTCCTTAATACTTGGCCCTTCTATTTTTTTATTCTTGTTTAATAATTTTGTTTTATTGTATTGGTGCTAAGATATCATACTTAGGCTGCCTAAAATCCTTCTGGAGAAATAGATGGGGTATAAAGATATTACACACTGATTGTCTCTCCACATATACTTGTATTCCCAAAGTTAATTATTTAAGAGTGTCTGCTTTGATCATATTACCAAATGACATTGTGTTAAAATGCACATCAAGGCTCAGCCAGTAAGCATGTTCAGAGTTCACAGAGTCAAGGTTTGCCAGAGATTGGATGGAAATGTTGAAGCCTAATTCCTTGGGAGGATGACCAGATGGTGGGGTGGGTGTAGTTTAGAGTTAAAGGTACTCTTCTTAAGGATCGTATTATGTAGCTTGAGAACAAAGATTAAAATTTATGAGCTTGAGTAAGATACCGTGCCTTCTGGAAAATGGTCAATTGATGAATATATTGACAGCTACTGTGTCATGGTGGGCCACCTTATTTTTTCCCCTGGACCTTTCTGCAAACTGTTCTCCATGTTAAGCTGCACATGCCATCTGTTCCCCTTTTCTTCTATGGATATTTTTCTACATTATTTTAAAGCGTAAGAAAACAGGAGCCTGCTGTCAAATTAGGGAACTTTGTGAAGTGGATAGTGAATAGCCTCTGGATTAAGAGGCTAAAAGAAGGATTTAGAATGATTTGTGAGTCATCGATCTCCCTTTTTTCTAGTTACTGGGGATCAATGAGGGATTTATTTACAACATGTATCCCACCCACATCACACATGCTTTAGAGGTGGCTAAGTCCAACGGCTCAGTGTTGGTAGGCATGTTAGAGGTCATATGCTCCAACCTGTACATAATATCTGAATATCTGTCAATTGTTATCCAGCTTCTGTTTGAATGTCTCAAGTGATAGTGAATTCATTACCTCATGAAGCATGAGTCCTATTCTGGCATATCTCTAAATGTTCAGTGTTTCTTATGTCAAATTAAGATCTGTGTGAAGTAGTGGATATGGTGCAGGACAGAACTAATGCCATGATTCAGTCTTCCTTTATTTGACTCTGGGGAAGCCACTTTGTTTCTCTGAGTCTGTTTACCAACTGTAAAAGAAGAATAATGCCTTGTTTTGCAGATCAGACCCTACTTCATGGGCGGTCTGAGGATTACATGAGACCATGTATGAAAACCATAGGTCCCTTGTATGGCACCTGAAAGGAGCTCAGCAATGTTTGGTTAAAAATGCTTTAAATGTAGCTTTAGCTATTCCGTTGGTAGTCTAGAGACTATGCACAATCTCCTCTCCTCATGATGTCTTCACTAAAATAACTGAAAATACCAACTGTATTCATCTGGAGCCATTGCCTCACCAACAAAAAGCCTGGCCATCTCTAGAGGTTTTCCCATGCTGTGAGTTCAGACCCTTCCTTCTGATTGCCATTCTCTGTACATGCTTTACTTTGTTAGAGCAACTCTGAAAGTGTGGGGCCCAACCAGGGTCCTCATGCTTCATGCAGAAAAGCCTACTCATTAACCAGCATCCCTCTGCCCCAGCCTCAGCCCTAGCTTATGAGGCAGCCCCTCTACAGAGCCCCCATTGCTTTTTGAAAAGCTCTTCAGTCGTATTATGGCCTGTAGCAAGGAAGACGGCCTGTATTCTCAAAGGACAAACCACTTACCAGAATATCTTTAATTTTAATATTTCAATTATACTCTAGTGTCTCTTTATGGTCACCGTCACTTTGTGCTAATTTCTTGATTATTCTACCCAGGCAATAGTAGAAACTGATCTTCTCCTGTGTTCTCAGTTTTCATATTTCTTAAATGTAATTAGCCTTTATCAGACTCTGGATGATTCTCATCATAATCCAGTTTTTAAATTGCAGACCTATTGGAAAATGGAGGGGCCATGGTCCTAAGCAGCCCAGGATATGGAGGTCCTATGGAAATAAGCTATTTACCAGTAGAAAGCTGGCTAAATTTGCATGAGTCAGTTCATAAAAAGGGCATGAAACTGGTGAAAAACCTGAGATCAGAGGATAGGCCACTTTCCTCTGTGCTTGGCTGACTGGGTCACCTTAGGTGAGATTTTCTCTTTCTATGCAGGTGAAGATTAACAACCACCTTACTTGCCTAAAATGTTTTTGTGTGAAGGCAAACATGAATTTATTGATGAAGATATGCTTTGAAAAGCACAAGTTCTGTATTTATGCCAGGCTTGTATGACACTAATAATCACCATTCTAGCACCGGATGGGCTGGTTGTAAGTGGGACTACAATCTTTGTGCATAAAAATTGACCATTGGTCATGAGACTGGGGCTTCAAGTGATTTGGGTTAGCCCCAAAATGTTGTTATGGGTCTGGGGTCCCAGACGTGGACTCTTTGACAGCAGTTTGCTCTTTTTAGTCTTCTCTTTGCCAGGCCTGCCTCACTAGCATGTTTGCGGTAATAACCTGTGCTCTAATCCTTACTGTAACACAAAATCATTAACCTGCCGCTGGCCCCAGCCAAGGCAAAGCCACACTTACTGTATCTAGAACCTGAGCCCAGATGTTCCCCTCCCACTGCCAAGGCCCATTCCTCTGGCTGCTTCATCAGTGTGGAGCACCTTCTCTCTGCTTTCCTCTGTCCTGGTTCATGCTGCACCCAACACACCTCTCCAGTTTCATGATGTGGCCCAACTGGAATAAACTGTACAATTTCAGAACTTCCATGTGACATCTCTATACCATGTGGTACTTTATACTCTACCTAGTGTTTTTATTTATGATATTTCACGTGTGAAACAATATCTAGTAGTCTTCAGAACTAGACATACATAATGCTAACTTCTAGAAAAAGCTTTTAGTAATTCAAGTGTCAAATTCCCTTTGCCTTTTGATATGCTAAGCAGACCCCACTAGCAGGTTTCCATAAGACCAACAAATATTGTGCTGAAGATTTTGGTAGGCAGAAGCAGGATTGCTCCCAGAGATGTTTGTTACACTCACCTCAAATCAGACTGAAGACAAATTAACTGGAATTTTATGACCAACTCAGGGCCTCTGGGTTTCAGGAGAGCTTTTCTAGCTGTTCCCAATGGGCAGAGAGTATTACACTAGTAAACGGACTACAACACTCAGGTCTGTGTTGCACTTTTCCCTCTAAGTCTTTGTTTCAATACCATATGCAACTGGTTTTGCTGGAGCCATGTTTATTTTCTTTGTCCCAAATCTAGCTATTGTAAAATTCTCTGAGGTTAAGAAAATGCAACACAATAAAACCTTAGGGGGAAAATATGGGCCACTGGCTCAGAGAATGTATGTGTGGGAGGCATTCTAGGGCCTCAGCTACTCTGAGTCACACAACTTGACCTTTGGCACAGTGTCCCTGGGTGGAGAGGTATTATCTTCCACATAGGTCCCTACTGAGACTGTGGATTATTTCTTAATCCAGAGTCTGGGTTGGGGCAAGTTATGGGCCTATGATGCCCATACCTCAGTTGAGAAGGTTGAGGTGTGTGTCAAGTTTCCATGGCAGCACTTTGAGCTTGGAGAGCTTGTAAGCCATATTTATAGTGGCAAGGGCTTTGCCTAAACCCAGGAATTCATAAGCCCCAGAGGAGTTTTCAGACTTTCAGGTAATTTTGAGCATTCTTTGATGCTGAAAAGTAATGCATGTTACACATTCTACCCCAGGACCTATTATTTATGCAAAATGCAATTCTTGGTACAGCAGAGAGAGTGTTACCATACGATGAGATTTTTCTGTGGCCCTTTCATGTCTGGTAACATAAAATTTTTCCTTAAATTCAGATTCAAGCTCTAACTTCATTTACACATTATTGAAAGCATTACAAAGCATAAATCAGTTCAATTTTTAAAGTTCCTGTATGATATTTTGAGAGCAGTCAAATTCCCCTGCTTGTCTGGACTCTTTCCCACTGCCTGCCACAGCTCGTGGCAGGCGAAATAACTGTGGAGAAAAAGCAGGTTTTCAGCGGCAGCTCAGATTACTCTGTCACCCTTCCTATGTGGCAGACAGGCCCCTGCTGACATGGAGAATGAAGACAAGAAAATTACTTCATTACAGTGTGTCCTGATCAATTACAAACGTCTAGAAGTCAGGTCTGTCCATCTGCTGCTCTGGCCTGGCCCTGGACATAACTCTGGGTTATGAAAACAACGATTTTGTTGTCTTAGGCCCCAGGAATTAGCAAGTGAGAGGTTTTCAAATCCCCAACCAGAGTTGTTCTTCTGCTGTATGTTCCTATTGGAGTCAATGTGTTCCAGCTGGACGGCCTTTGGAAATTATCTAATTTACTCGTTCATGATCCAAAGGTCCAGAGAGGGTGAGTCACTTACTCAAGCTCACAATGTAAGTTGATAGCAGAGTCAAGCCTAGATTTGAAAGAACATGTCAGGTGTCAAACATTGGGACCCTAAGTGATGGCAGTGAGATTTAGCTTTATCAGTAAATGTTTCCCTTCACTCTCTTCCAGCAACCAGTGTCACCAGATTCTCTAGAGCTCACCTCTTTGATGATGGCTGATATATCCTAAGGTGTAGGAGCCAGGTTTATGTCAGTTGTCCCCAGATTATTATTCTTAACATCAAGCACTTTCTAAGTACTTTATGTTTATTCCCTCACTCAATTTTTATAGCCCTATGAACTAGGTTCCACTATTTTTATCAGGGCTTAGAGAGGTAAAGTAACTAACCAGAGGCCACACAGCTCTTAGATGGTGAAGCTGAGAAAAGAAGCAGGAGGTCTGGCTTCTGAGCCCACCTTTTAAATCACTATACTCTACATGTCCACTATCCCTTGCCTGAAACTCTTGGAGCCAGGTGTGGTTCAGAGTTTTACAAATTTCAAATTTTAAAAAGGCAATAAAGTGCATATATTGTGTACTACATACTACTAAGGCAGCAACTCCTAATCAAACAAATGATGTTTCTGCAGTAATAGGTAGGATTATTCATATTATGAAGAATAAACAAAGACTATAAATACCACCCCTCCCCTAGTTCTAGTCAGGTTTTGCCACAAAATGAGTTAAGAGGAAATGTTCCATGCTCAAAACCATTTGAATTTTGACAATGTGGGCAGTGGACTGAGGACCTGTATTGCGATTCTCATAGTAGTTCTCATATTGCTTCTCTCCTGTTCATTCCTATAGCTGGCTGCCTGAATTGGGGGCCACCATTACCTCTCACCTGAGTATTGCAATATCCTATACTTGGAAACAAAGCTGACAATAAGGGGACATTCTTGAAGGTAGGAGACAGGCTGACATTGCAAAAGGCTTTCTGGCTTTTGGCTACATTGAATTGGTCACCTATATCTAGGTTTCCCAGGTCCTGCAATTTTCCTTTAGAGAATCATTTTTTCTGTATCCCAGAGTATCACTTGCTAAGCATGTGTTTCATCATTGGATAAAAGGTAATACCATCTGATTCAGTTTGCTTTTGAGCCATTGCATCACCATTCACCTGCTTCAAGTGAGATGGGTCTCAAAATTGGCTAGAAGGCAAAGGAGGCTGGGTCACATGCATCTGGTTTGATCAGTCATCAAATGTATTAAAAGCCCCAGGCTCTGACCAAATAAAACCCCTGCAGAATCTGGCACCTGCCTTCTGAGAGGGGTGTACATCACTCTGGGTTTAGCAGCATGGTGATGTATTTCTTGATACCGCCATCTTTGGTCTTCCAAAATTGAAAGTTTGATTTATCTTGCCAAAAGTATGAGTGGCATGGATAAAAATGATTACTCACATGTGGATAGAGGACAAAGACCGTCCCTTCATGGCTGCATGTAATTCTCACAACAGCCTTGAGATGGACATAGGCCCCCAGCAACCTCAGTGCACCTTGGCTGGAGAGCTTTTGGCTTTGGGGGAAACTCTGAAATATTATGTTATTCGTAGAACCAAGAACAAGTAAATTTAAACAGCTAAATTCCTACATTTTGGGGATGCATGCTTAGTGGTTTATTACTTAAATTATTTCCTAAAGAATATCTACTAAACTCAGGAAATTCAGTGTGTAGTTGAATTTTTCCATTTTTAAATCATAGAATAAACTATGTGGATATTAAAAGATTACAAATAGATCTGAAAAATATTGTTACAGAGATGACAAAATAAAAACAGCTGTAAACAGATGAAGAAAAAAAGATTGCAAAATATACTTCTATTTTACTCAAACTGGAGTAAAAAGCTAATGAAAAACTAAATACGATGTAGACAACTGCAAATAACAAAGTATTCCTGAGCAGACTACAAATGAAGAATCATGTCTTTAGTGAAGAAATTCATATAGAAAGGTGACGTATGTGAAGCAGATATAAAAGTAATGCAACACTTAAAGCATTTCTGTCTACTCAAAACTAAAGGTATAGTTTTAAAAATCCAGTTTGTGATACATCATTACAGTCTAATTATAACACATGAAAAGAAAATGCTAGATATGCTCATCCAAAGAGGCTGTCTCTATGGGCTTTTTGGTAAGAGGGGCCATATGAGTAGGAGCAGTGAACATGACACTCTAGCCTTCAACATATCCCAAGAGATCCTCAAACATGAGACACCTACCACTTATACATGACATCATCTGCAATCCATGGCAATTTAGCTCTCAGAAAATTTTTTCTGAGGACATAGGAGTGCAAGGTTGAAATCACTATTTTTACAAAGTTAACAACCAATGCCTTGCACATATTTGAGACTGAATAGTAGTCAAACTAGGCTCTTCTGTTCTCCTACCCAGAAAGTCCTTAAAGCAATGGAATAATTTTCCAAGATCATGAGGCCAGCCCATGCAGAATTGAGACATACCTTTAATGTCTTCTCCAGTCCAAGCCTCATTACTACAGGACCAGGCATCTATGTTATGGTTTTACTTTTGTCAGCATTCTCACCTGTTATTTCTACTTTTAACACAGTATTGGCCCTGTGAGATATAAGACAAGCATTATTATTCCCATGCTACAGATTAGGAAATCAAGATCTAGAGAAGTTAAAGCACTTACCTAAAATCCAAGCAGTAAATCTCTAATGTAAATCTTAGCCTGAAGCTCTTTGCACTCTACTATATTCTTTTGATTTGCACTTTAGACATCTGTGTCTGATCTCCTAAGGGTAGAGCAAGACTAGGACTCTGGTGAATAGATCCATGGAAATGGCGTCTGGCCACAGACTTTTAGGGCCATAGGTCTACTGCAGTGCCTTCCTTGCATATTGTCTGTGCTCAACAACTACTTTTCATTTTCCCTTTTCTTTGAAGGAGAGTTCAAATGTTTCAATGCTTGCTCATTAAAGCCATTCATCTTTTACCTTGTAAAATAACAAACTATTCTAACAGGGTTATATCTTTCTTGCCTTTAGGGTTAACCATGTAACTGGAAAATTTTTAATTTTTTTTTTCCTGATCACTTCATAATAGTGTTGGTCCTTCAAAATGTCTTCATTGTCTGTTCAAGCTGACACCTCCAAATTTACCACTTATACAGTCCAGCTGTCATTTGTTTTTGATAAAATGACTTAACTACAAAAATTAAAAAAGATTGTTACATATTTTGATTGAAATCTGAAGAAATGGATTCCTTTTGTACTACTTGGGACTTTCCAGAGAAATAGAATCAATGGGATGTATTTAGAAATATAGAAAGAGATTTATTATGCAGAATTTGCTAGTGTAATTATGGGGTCCGAGAAGTCCCACTATCAGCTGTCTGCAAGCTGGAGACTATAGAAAGCCATGGTATAGTTGCAATTGAAGCCCAAAGGCCTGAGAACCAGGGAGCCAATGGTGTGAGTCCTATTCCAATTCCAAAGACCTAAGAATGGGGAGTGGGTGCAAATCCTACTCCAAATCCAAAGGCCTAAGAACTGAGGAACAATAGTGTAAGACCTGGTACAAATCCAAAGGCTGGAAAATAAAAAGCATCCATGTCCAAGGGCAGAATATGGATGTCTTTGCATAAGCACAGAGACTCAATTTGCTCTTCCTCTGCCTTTTTGCTCTATCTAGGCTGTCTATAGATTGGATGATGCTCACCCACAATGCTGAAGAAAATATTTTTACTAGGTCTAGCAATTCAAATGCTAATCTTTTCTAAAAACACCCTCACACTGTATTAGCTCCTTTTCACATCACTAATAAGGACATACCCAGTACTGGGTAATTTATAAAGAAAAGAAGGTTTAATGGACTCATAGTTCTACATGGCTGGGGAGGCCTCACAATCATGGCAGAAGGGAATGGAGGAGCAAAGGCATGTCTTACATGGTAGCAGGCAAGAGTGTGTGTGCAGGGAAACTGCCCTTTATAAAACAATCAGATATTGTGAGACTTATTCACTATCACAAGAAGAGCATGGGAAAAACCTGCCCCCATATTTCAATTACCTCCTACTGGATTCCTCCCAGGACACGTAGGGATTATGGGAACTACAGGTCAAGATGATATTTGAGTGGGGACACAGCCAAACCATATCAGTTTACCCCTGGATGCTCCCAAATCTCATATCCTCACATTTCAAAACCAACCATGCCTTCCTAACAGTACCCCAAAGTTTTAATTCATTTCAGCATTAACTCAAAAGTCCAAGTCCAAAGTCTCATCTAAGACAAGGCAAGTCCCTTCCAGTTATGAACCTGCGAAATAGAAAGCAAATTAGTTACCTCCTAGATACAATGGGGGTATAGGCATTGGGTAAATGTTCCCAGTCCAAACAGGATAAATTGACCAAAACAAAGGGGCTACAAGGCCCCATGCAAGTCTGAAATCCAGGAGGGGCAGTCAAACCTTAAAGCTCCAAAATGATCTCTTTTGACTCCATGACTCACATCTAGGTCATGCTGATTCAAGAGGTGGGCTCCCATGGCCTTGGATAGCTCTGCCCCTGTGGTTTTGCAGGATACAACTCCCCTCCCAGCTGCTTTCATGGGCTGGTGTCAAGTGTCTGTGCCTTTTCCAGGTGCATGGTACAAGCTGTTGGTGGCTCTAACATTCTGGGGTCTGGAGGACAGTGGCCCTCTTCTCACAACTCCACTAGGCAGTGCCCCAGTGGGGACTCTGTGTGGGGGCTCCTACCCTACATTTCCCTTTTGCACTGCCCTAGCAGAGGTTCTCCATGAGGACTCCACCCCTGCAGCAAACTTCTGCCTGGACATCCAGGCATTTCCATACATCTTCTGAAATCTAGGTGGAAGTTGCCAAACCTCAATTCATGACTTCTGTATACCCACAGGCTCAACACTATGTGGAAGCTGCCAAGGCTTGGGGATTCAACCCTCTGAAGCCACAGCCTAAGCTGTACCCTGGCTTCTTTTAGCCATGACTGCAGTGGCTGGGATGCAGGGCACTAAGTCCCTAAACTGCACACAGCAGGGGAGTCCTGGGCCTGGCCCATGAAACCATTTTTCCCTCCTAGGTTTCTGGGCCTGTGATGGGAGGGGCTGCCATAAAGCTCTCTGACATGCCCTGGAGACATTTTCCCATTGTCTTGGTGATTAACATTTGTCTCCTTGTTACTTATGCAAATTTCTGCAGCCACTTGAATTTCTCCCTAGAAAATGGGTTTTTCTTTTCTACTGCATAGCCAGGCTGCCACTTTTCCAAACTTTTATGCTCTGTCACCTCTTGAACGCTTTGCTGCTTAGCAATTTCTTCCACTAGATACCCTAAATCATCTCTCTGAAGTTCAAATTTCCACAGATATCTAGGGCAGGGGCAAAATGTCATGTCTCTTTGCATAGCAAGAGTGACCTTTACTCCTGTTCTCAACAAGTTCCTCATCTCCATCTGAGACCACCTCAGCCTGAATTTCATTGTCTATATCACTATTAGCATTTTTGTCAAAGTCATTCAACAAGTCTCTAGGAATTTCTAAAATTTCCCACATCTTCCTGTATTCTGAGCCCTCCAAGTCTCTAGGGAGTTCCAAAGTTTCCCACATTTTCTTATCTTCTTCTGAGCCCTCCTAACTGTTCCAGCCTCTGCCTGTTACCCAGTTCCAAAGTCACTTCCACATTTTCAGGTATCTTTACAGCAGCACCCCACTCTGCTGGTACCAATTTACTGTATTAGTCTGTTCTCATGCTGCTAATAAATACATACCCAAGACTGGGTAATTTATAAAGAAAAAGAGGTTTAATGGACTCACAGCTCCACATGGCTGGGAAGGCCTCACAATCATGGTGGAATGCAAAAGAGGAGGAAAAGCATGTCTTACATGGGGTCAGAAAAGAGAGTGTGTGTAGGTGAGCTGCCCTTTATAAAACCACCAGATTTCATGAGACTTATTCACTGTCACAAGAGCAGCACAGGAAAAATCTGTCCCCATGATTCAATTACCTCCTACTGGGTCCTTTCCATGACACGTGCGGAATATCGGAACTATAATTTAAGATGAAATTTGGGTGGAGACACAGCCAAACAATATCACATATGCACACCTAGAAATAATGTTTAAACAGTTATCTGGGCATCTGTTAGTCCAGTCAGCTTGACACATATAATTAGCTATCTTAGTTGCTTGTGCTTTTGTTGTCATATCTTAGAAAATGTTGGATCAAATGGTAGGTGAGTTTTACATTGCCATGGATAGTGCCAAATCAATCTCCAGAAAGATGGTCTCTATTTATAGTCTCACTAACAGCGTAAAAGAGGTCCATTCCTTACTCCCTCTCTTATCCACTCCAAGTATAATACAGCATAGTGTGTTGCCAATGTGATAAGCAGAAAAATGGTATTGCAGTGCTTTGATGTACATTTCTGTATTTTGGGGTAAGACTGAGCATATATTCTTATGCCCACTTTAAGAGAACCATCCATTTTGGTACTGTGGTTGTTAGGTGGGGTTAGTTTGGATTTGGATAAGTGTGGGTGATTCCAGGCAAAGATGGCCCTTGGATCATTGCATTAGCTGTGCATAGGAACTCCAAGGGCCTGAGATAACTGTTTGTCACCTCAGTTGGCCTAAGCATGTTGATGTCCTGTCACAACACCATAGCATGTGCCCATTCTCCTGCCTCTGGTCGCAAGTGTCAGTATTCAGCTAAGAGATGAAATAAATGACCTGAATTTCCAACTTTGCCATTTACTTACCATGAGACTGTGGGCCAGTCACCTACACTTTTCTAACCAACTCACAAATTTATTTTTTGGTGGGGACAAGAAGGGATTAGGACTTCTCATTTTGGCATCCCATTACAGTTAGAGTAACCAGATAAAATACAGAATACACAGTTGAATTTGAATTTCAAATAAATAATGAATAATATTTTAGTATAGCTATGCACCTTGTAATATGCTAAATTATTTTTTACTAAGTTTGGCAACACTGGCTACAGTGCCAATTCTAGACATATGATATACTTTTTCATTATCATTTCAGTCTCTCTAAGCCTCAGTTTTTTCCTCTAGAATATGGGACTAATAACATCAGCCTTGAAATCCTCATAAAGCTGTTGTAGGGATCAAACAGGATAAAGCATATGACATCATTAAGCAAATTATAAAATGCTTTTCAAATGTTAGATGGCAGCATGAGTGCTTATAGTATACATAAAACTGGCATTATGGAGAGGCTTCCCAAATGAGAAGCCCTCTTTTGGGAAGCCTCTTTCTCTCTTTGTCCCTACCAAAATATGTTGAGAGGTTGTTTTGGAAAATGTGGATTGCATCTCAGAGACTGTGGTGTCATAGAATGAGTCACCATTATCTTCTCCAATGCAAACATAACAATGTTTTATATTTTGTACTAAGTAAGCACTTGGGTTTAAATATAACTCTTTCTGTTAAATAGATATTTTAAAAAATGTCTGCATGGGGTAATTATTTTTCCTAAAGAGTGCCAGGAATACATTGCAGCCTCCTTCCTGCTTAACAGTGTGTAGTAATAAAAGGTCTATCACCCTCAGAATGCTTATTACGGTGACAAATCACTTGGAGAAGGGGGAAATGATTTAGTACCTGCTCAATTCCATTTATTCAGATTCTGCACATTCCAAATCTGAGGCATGCAGCCCTGTGTGGAGGGCAAGCAGGAAGCAATGGTTTAGGGGAAAGGTACTGGGTCAGTTTTCCACCTGGATATTGTTTCCAAATTGTAGCCAAGCAATTAAATTTTTTATTACTGAAGTTTGATCGTCTCCCTCTTGCCACCATCTCTCCCCAAATAGCAATTCTCTTGTCTTTCCATCGAAGTGAGCCCTGCTATAACTTTAAGAGGATGAAAGAAAACGTTGGGAGGAGGTCAGTGTGCAGGGCACCCAGCAGGTTTGATGTGTCAGTGGATAAATGATGGGATCACATCTGGAACAGTTTGGTGAATAAATAAAATGTGAAACCTCATATATCACTGCCCACCTTCCAATCTGTAAGGGAAAGAGCAAATAAATTCTCTAATGACCTTGTAAAGCACATAAAAGATATTGAATAAACTCTAGAAATTTTGTGGCAAAAAGTATCCATATTAAATAACAAATTTTAGAGTGAGAAAATACTTGAAATACAGGATGAGTCCTCCTCATAAAGTGCCATTTTATTTTATGTGTTATTGGTCCACACTTACATAGCTCCAAATAACATAATTTAGATTATAACTCAGTTTTACAGAAATACTTTTCCTTCAGATAAATTCCTAGAGGAGTTTTATATTTATACCTAGAAAATAGTTGTTCTCTGTTTTTATGGCTTTGCCTGCCACAAGATTCTGCCATCTCCAGCCATCATTAATTTATGCATTTTTTTCTGTGCCATTCACTTTAGGCAATTTTGGGGACAACACAGGTACAGGGAATTCTATCTGCCAGATGTTAATCAGAATTGGGGTGCAACTGAGTGCTCCCTGGGACAGGTTTAGGAGGAAGAGGAGACCAGAAGTGACTTGTGTTGGCTCCGTCAAGGTTCTATCACACATATTATTTGCTTTCAGGCGTCATCTATGTGCATTTCATATTAAGGAGCAATTGACAAGAAGGTGGTATCCTGGCCACTGACCCTGGAGGACTGGATTCTTGTCTCAGTTCTCTCCCTAACTTTCTGTGTGACCTCAACCAAGCCTCTTCTCTCCCTCTACTTCCTCATCTGAAAAAACATGAGGAGTGGGCCTTCATGCACTCGAAAGGCCCTCCCACGTCTGGCATTTCTCGAGTCTCTGATTTGTCAGGTTGAACAGGAAGCAGCTGTCTGACCAACAGGTGAGTTTCATCATGGTACTGAGAGACACAGTCAAGTGAAACCCTTCCCCAATTCCTTTGATGATTATAAAAGAGAAGAGAAGCTTTTTATAGCCAAATCTTGAGCTTTGCAGTTGTTTTTTTTTTTTTTTTTTTTTTTTTTTTTTTTTTTTTTTTGAGACGGAGTCTCGCTCTGTCGCCCAGGCTGGAGTGCAGTGGCCGGATCTCAGCTCACTGCAAGCTCCACCTCCCGGGTTCACGCCATTCTCCTGCCTCAGCCTCCCAAGTAGCTGGGACTACAGGCGCCCGCCACCTCGCCCAGCTAGTTTTTTGTACTTTTTAGTAGAGACGGGGTTTCACCGTATTAACCAGGATGGTCTCGATCTCCTGACCTCGTGATCCGCCCGTCTCGGCCTCCCAAAGTGCTGGGATTATAGGCTTGAGCCACCGCGCCCGGCCGCAGTTGTTTTTTTAAAAAGTCACATCTTCAGTCAGCTCTGTGGGCAGATGTAGCAATTCAGAGCAATGGCCACAGTTTGATCCATCTGATGCATCATTAATGAAGGCAGGGTTGCTTTGGGGGCTCTGACCAAACTTTACAAGTGTTCAACCAGTATTGTATCATGCCAGGTCTGAAAATAGGGGAGCCAGCTGCCCTCCCTGTCTCATTCCTCATGTGAGGCCTTGGGGCCAATTCTCTTGCAGTTAAATTAGCCTGATTGAGGCTGACCATTCCAGAAGCCTGGTTCAGGCCCTTGGAGAATAACACAGTTTGTTCACTTTTCCTATCTTATTTCATTCCTCTCTGTCCAACCAGGATGACTGATCCACAGGAAAGCTGCTGGTTTCTGGGTCTCCTCACTGTTGCTGTAGAAGGATTTCATATTGCGATAATGAGGCTCACAGTCATAGCTCTTAGTGACCTTCTCTTTTGCATGTATTGACAATATCTGCAAATACTTAGTTAAGGATGCAATTAGGCAGTTGTTTCCCCAAATGAGAGATGGTCAGCTAGCTCTCATAATTACACCAACAATTGAGTATTTACAGGTATATTTTGGCCATCTCTAGCATCAGCCTGCCTTGGGAATCACAGTTAACTCCAGAGAGAAAGTTTAACAGGGACCTTTTAATGATATGTCCCTTAATTTCTTTGTTGCTCATTTTATGGGCTCCTAAGTGAGAAATTCTTAGAATTACTTCAGCCTATTTTTCCCTTCTGTGAAATTGAAAAATTTCAGTGATCCCAGCAATTGTGTGTTCCAGAACTTTTGGAGTGAGGACATACACTCTGTTGCTAGTTGGTGAGGTTGTGATCTGAGTATGAAAAGCCAGCTCTATGCCTTCCAAAAGTATTTGTAGCTGGGGCAAGATCTTTCTTTGTTCCTCAGCTGTTCTTGGCTCATTACAATCTTTCTACTGTGTTTAGTTAGGCAAGGGGGTAAAGTTGAAATCCAATCATGGGAAGAACTGATTTCAGGTCCATTTTGGGGCATGTCATTAGACACGCATTTAGAAATTTAGAAGAGAATGTCATTTATTGGTGAGACAGGATTTTGCTGTTGTCCTCCCACCTAGAGGTTAACCTTGTCTGAATGAGAGCACTGTTTACTTAATGTGGCAGGTAGTCTTAACCTATATTGGTACCCTGGCCCCCTTGGTGGTCTGGTGAATCCTATAGGCCCATAATCAGAAAATGGTATTTAAATGAATATAATAAAATAAATAAGGTTACAAAAGACACAAATAATATTGAAATATAGTTATAAAATGTTTTTACAAACACATTTGTAGTACAGTCACATACGTACTCCTTGTTATGAACAAGTAGTATAACTTTAGAGTAGTGAGTATAAACGACAGTTTGAGATATGTTCAACAACTCTAATCTAGGTATAGATTTGCAAATATCTATAATTTCTCTTGATAACATGTCAAAAGTACGGCTAATACTGCTGTGGTTTATTTCCTATATTCATTAATTAGGGGAAATTCTAAATCTACTTAGAAGTTGGTGAAATTAACAATATAACTTTTTTCCAATCCAAGTTCACAGTTTGCAGGTCAAGAACCCTTGCTAGAAGAGGGCAGGCCCTGAGCCAGGTGGCAGGAGCCTAGGCTGCTAGTTCCCTCTTTTTTTTCTTCTGAGCAGTGCGGTCTTATGGAGGAGAGTTGCTCCCCCAGGGAACATTCCTCCTGTACCTGCAAACTTTCATTCTTGTTCCAGCTCTGCCAATCATTTTCTATGTGACTGAGGTCAAATCACTTATTCAATCTAAACTTCAATTGTCTCAATTGTGGAAAGAGATGGGTGGGTTAGGTAATTTCTTGAGATCCCTTCCAGTTGTAATATTTCTGATTCTATGACACCATTGAAAAATTTCAGTCATACCAATTCTGGGAAAAGCAGATAATCTGGCATACCATGGTTTCGGGTTAAAAGCACAGCTTTTCTAGTTACTAACTTGTGATCTTGGGCCAATTACTTGAACTGCCTCAGCCTTAGTTTCCTTATCCATAAATTGGGTAAAATAATAATATCTACTTCATGAAGTTAATGTGAAGAAGCATCAACCAGAGAAGATTTTAATTGGTTTATGTGTTTCTCATCTGGTCCATAAAGGACTTGAGAGGGCTTGATCATGCATACCCAGTCCAGTATGTGACTCATAGTAGGTCCTCAAAAAATGACTGGGATGATCGTTAGATAGTGATGTCTCATTTTTTGTTTTAATTAGTTCCTTCAGAGCTGGTGTCATGAATCAGGCCGCCACTGAGAAGAGGTACCATACATTGGTTATAATCACCACCATCCACCTGTGTTAACAACCTTGTTTTTACAAGTGAAAAACTGAGGTTCCAAAGTTCAAAGATTCACCTCTCTCTCCTTCTCTCTCTCTTCATCTCTCCTTCTCACCAGAATAGGCACTCGCATTTTCCTATAGTATCTTAACTTCGTGATAAAATGTCAAAGTTAATTTTATTCTCTTCATTTCTGTCAAAGGCATCACAAAGAGTTAATGTTTTGGAAAAGCAAAAAATGTAGGGTAGCAGACAGCAAAATTTTGAGCGTCCTCATGGCTTCCTTTTTCAGGTAAAATGTGGAAATAGCTATCAAATGAGATAAGTGGTGGCTTGATTCATGAAATTATTATTGAAGACACCACTAAAATTTAGCAATTTTTTTTAATTAAAAAATGATCTCTAAGATCATGAGAGTTGTTAATGTGCTTCCTCATTTCCAGATCCTGGTGTCAGGAGTGCCAATTTGTTTTGTTTTGCTTTGTTTTGTACAGCATAAAAATTTGAAGAAAATACAAATACCCAATGAGGAAATTTGGATTCAGCTAATGCAATGCCTACCTAGGAAGACCAAAAACCTAAATGGGGTGTGTGATTTTCATATCTTGTTGGTTTTTAAAATCCTCAGGAGTACCCCTTCCATTGCAGAATGGGCTGATTACTAGAGACCCATGGCTAGCCTAGCATTGGGACCCCTGGGCCAGATTGCACATTGCCTATCTTCCTAAGTAGATTGCTAAAGTTCACACATTATAGGTCCTCCTTCACACCCCCTCAGCCCAGGAGAAAGACCCCTCTGATATTAGACCTTAGGATGACTGTCACCATCACCATTATTGACCATTGCTGGACCATTAGCTGGACCATCCCCATCCTGTCTAAGTCCTTCTTTCTCCTAGAAGCATGTAAGTTTACTATTTGGCAGAAAAAAATGACATCTTCTGGGGCTTCTGGGAGAACACAAGAGGAATGTGTTTCACACATATGGCAGCAGGAGAGATTGATAGAAATATGACCTATCACATAAAGTCTGTTTCACTCTTTTAAAAAAATATGGCTAGGGCAGGAGAAGGATTCTGCTCACGAGAACCTTCCCTGTTATGTTCTATTACAGTGGAAACATTGTCTTGGTCAGAGGCCTGTTTCTAAAACATTCCCAGGATTTTACATTTTGAAACCAAAAAAAAGGAAATAAAGTTTTCTGTTATAGTCTGCCAAGGCAAATACACGACCAGTCCCTCAGAAACTAGAAAACACAAGATCATGCAGACGGTCTCAAGGGGGTCATCACAGGCCCTGAATGGAAAATGATTGTTCATGCAGAATGTGAGAATATGAAAAGCAAATGTGGTACCTTCCCCCAATGCCTGCCGACCTTGATTGGGATGATTTAGTAAAGCATCAGGCAGAGAAAGACAAAATTGTCTTTAAGGACTGGCTAATTTCATGTTTTAGTTGCTGGTAAATAAGTCAGTCCTAGATAAATGTACTCATCGCGTGCTACAAAGTTTTCTTCTGTGGAGGAAGAAACACCAGTCCTTCAAAGTATTCAGTAGACTTACATGCCAAGTCCACTGTTGCTCTCTGTATCTGGGTGTCTGAAGTATCTGAGAAAGTCCCCACAGTGTAGGGCTCCTTTTGAAATGATTTTGAGAAAATCTTGCTTGAGAGGACATGCTCATGTAGCTGTCATTATCTACATAGGGGCCAGCCAGAAAGGCATGCCTTTTCTGCCACCCAAAGCAATTGGGCTATTCAACGAATCCTCATGACCCCAGCCCCACATCCGCTTGTAAGTCTCTGGCTAAAGTCATTTTCAGAAAGTTTTGCATGGTGGATGGAGAAGGGATGACTGCAGGACTGCCACCATCGCCCTGTTGATGGGTGTCATTGTTATTCTTGCTTATCACAGGCTTTTTATAATCTACTTTGCCCACCTCAAAAGGCACATTCTTTCTTATCTGTTCTGAAACAGCAATATATGTCTCACTGGGCCAGCCCAATTACTTTGTCAGCCTCTCTTTTGGGACACAAGTACTGTATGAGTCTAGGGTTGCCAGACAATTATGTAGGTTGTGCACTGTATATCCCTAGGGGATACCCCTCACTTAGTAGATGGAAAAGATTGGTATATTTCTTAGAGAAGTTGTCTAACTAAAGTAAGTAAAGTGTCTAGAGGGAGGGGCACTTCTTCTTTTATTTTCACAAAGGCTAACAGCAGCCTTGGGATGGGACATCTTCCGAAATTAAACTGTGTACTCTGAGATTCCCATCTGACTATACAACATTAGAATGAAAAGGGTTTAACAGAGAAAACAGAGGCCCAAGGGGAATAAGGAACTTGCTTAAGGTTGCACAGCAAGCCAGAGGCAGAGTTGGAGTTAGAACACTAACCTGTCTTCCTGTCCTTCGTCCATTTTTTTTACCTCTCATCTGTGCTATATTGCAGCCCTTCTGTTTGGTTGGTATATGCCAGGTAAATGCATATCATTAGGTTTGGCCCCAAATGAGCCCATTTCATTTGAGTATTCCAGGATTCAGCCAACATTCTTTCTACATCCTCTGTAATTTGATAAACATTTATACAGTTTTATACTATAAACTATGAAATGCAGATTTTTCTTAGAAAATTTTCTCCCAGGCTTGGTGCTTACAAAATGAGGATTCCCCAATCATGCAGGCTGTTGTCCTCTGGCAGTTCTCCCGTCAACCACAGAACAGCTCTTCTCCTGTGACTTCCGTGCTTAAACATGATATATATATCTCCCCATTGACTATGGGCTAAAGTTCATTTTCTTCAGCTTGGCAAATACGACCCTCTGTGATCTGGTCACTGTCTACCTTCCATTTTCATCTCACAGCCCAAGTACGTGTCTCTGACAGTGGCCACTCAGCCTGCCCGCTGTCCACCGAACATCTTCCATTCTTTCCTGGTTCCACGGCTTTGCGGTAGCTACTCTATTTGCCAGAAACACACTTCCTCACCCTTCTTTGTCTGCTAAAGCATTACTGGACCTCCAAGGCCAAACTCGAATCCTTTCCTCTCCATGGAGTCTTCCTCTTTCTTCCTCTTTGGCATGACCACTTGCCCCATTCACTAAGAGCACTCTGCATCTCTCTTGGATTATTAATTATGTCTGGATTGTTTGTGTGCCTGTCTATGCTCCCAGTAGACTAGACAGTGGGCTCAAACAGGGACGGGGACTATGCTGTCTTGTTAACTACTTTTAGAACAAAGCTTTCCACAGACTACGCACTCAGTAAATGGTGAATGAACTAAAAGTAATTGGCTCACTTGCTTGCTTCTATTTATTATTTTATTCAAAATACTTATCAAGTACCTACTCTGTGCCAGACAGTAGGGAGTTAGTGATGACCAAGAAAGGTGTAGTACCTGGTTCATTTGAGCTTACAGATTATGCAAAGACAGGAAAGTAAGCAGTTACTGAAGAGTGTGGCCAGTGTCACTACAGAATATACACAGAACGCCAAGGAGTGCATAAACATATACTTTCAGGAAACAGTGACATTTAAATTGAGACCCTAATGATGAATAGGAATTAGCTAGGTGAGGAAAGTGGGAAGGGAGAGTGTTGCAAGCAGAAGGAACAGTATGTAAGAAGGTTTGAAAGTGAAAGAAAGCAAAACTCATTCAAAGAACTGAGAGGGCAAGCTTTGAACCAGAACAACAGGCAGTGAGAAGACATGAAGCTGACAAGGTCGGGAGGGGTCAGAAGATTCAGGGCCTTGTAAGCCATATCATGGAATCAGATTTTGTCCTAAAAGCAAAGGGGAAACCTTTGAAGGGTCTTAAGCAGGGAAATGACACTGTCAAATTAGTCTGTGATTGCATCCACTCCCCATCACCTCTTCCATGTGTCACCATGGGGGGAGTCTGGCTTTTCCCTGGATTTATATGATGGTTAGCATCTGTGTCCTCTGGGGCCACTTCCTGTTCCTGAAGCCAGTCACCTTCTTTTTTTTTTTTTTTTTTTCCCATTAAAAGGAGAGGCCATTTCTCTCCACTCCACCTGGTCTTTCCTAATGAGGTAGCTTTGAAGAAGCTTCTTCCCCTAGGGTTAGATTCTGATTTCTCTTGCTTTACCTAACTGCCTCTGCTCTCCTAGTCTTTCCTTCCACCTAAGTGGTGTTTGGCTTTGGCCTCTTTTCCTTCTGATCATTTTTCCAACTCTGACCTGCCCCAGACCTGCCCCTAGCAAGACTTCTGATGGCATTAATTTCATGTCCAGACTTTTTGTGACTGGAAACCTGGATGGCTTTGCTCTTTGTTCCCACATCAAATTAGACTATTTTAAATAATAACCTCTTTGGGCAAGAACTTTTGCTTGTGGTGCTTGAAAGTTGTGTTTACATCTATTCCGATTCCTAAATAACTGCTCCCAGCAAAATGCATAGTAACTCGCATAGTCACACTGAAAAATCATTGCCTAGGCCCTGCTCTGTCTTTGTTTCCTGTCTTTGCAGGGGCACAAGCACAATTTATGAGCCCTTCAGTACTGTCTTTGTGGCAGAACAGCTCTGGCTCATGAAGGCCTTACTGGGAGCAAGCCTGATGTTGACCATTTACACACTCAGAAGAAAAACTTCTTAAGCCCTTAGAGACTTTGGGTTTAAATGTCCTGTTGATGTTCAAAAACTTACAAACCATTAAAAGATGCTCATTTTTTGTTATCTATATAGTAAAGTTTCACCAACAGATACACTACTCAACAGTGGGGGAAATGATTTAATGCATTTTGGTGCATCCATTTAACATAGCCTACAACCTTAAAAATGATGATAGTGGTGATATAGCAAAAAGCAAGCAAGTCCATGATAAGAGCAAAGGGCAAGTTACGAATTTCTGTGTAAAACAATTGCAGCTGGGAAAGGTCTATATGCTTATGGACAAGAGTGGGAAGCGAATATAAAAGACAAAAGTAATTATAACCAAAGTACCCAGTAAATTACAGTTATGAGGTACTTTTATGTACATTATTTCATTTAATGCTTACAAAAACCCTGGGTGGTTGGCATTATTCTCATGCTCATTCTGCAGAATGAGCGTGAAGCTTAGTGAAGCTGAGCAGCTTCAGACCACATTGCTAGGGAGTGGCAAAATCAGGACTCAAAAACTGGTTGTCTCTGATTATGAGATCCTGTTTGATTAATATATCTAGTGGGACTGCAGGTACATTAGTCTGTTTTTGATTTCTATTAATGTTATAATGTTATTATAAAAAGTAATGAATGATAAATGTATAAAAATAACTGGAATAATGGAGATTCAAGATACCCTTTAGCAAGGAAGTTAATGACTGTAATTCAGCAAGAGTGGTTGTGAGAACATCTCGTAATCTTTGTTTTCCCCATATTTTTTTCCTGATATTTTTCTGTAGTGATTAGAAGGATAGGAGAAAGAAAGTAAGAAAGAAAGAAAGAAAAGAAAGAAAGAAAGAAAGAAAGAAAGAAAGGGAAAGAAAGAAATAAAGAAAGAAAAAAGAAAGAAAAAGAAAAAGAAAGAAAGAAAGAGAGAAAGAAACAAGACACAGAGGAAAAAAAGAAATATGCAAGAACTTGTAGTGATTCCTGTCCTTATTCACATGTCCCCTTTCCAGATTCACCAGTTTAGCAAGTAGGGATAGCTCTCCCACCAGTCCTCTGGTCCTGTCTTTCAGGTATTCGGCCCATTCTGCATTTTTCCTTTTTCCTAAGACTTATTCTACCCCAATAGCTGTGAGGACTCCACCATCCTCTGTAATCCTAACACTGCTACAGCCATGAAAATACTTTAAGAGTTGGGCCATGTAAGTTCTGCAGGTGACTATTTCCAACTTTGGAGTATCTACATTTTTTGATACAGGGCTTTTAAGTGCCAGGCCACATGCTATAGTATGACATTAAGTGTTGCAAAGCTTAATTTCACATGGCTCCTGTCCTGTAGAGGAGCATTAGGGCTGAGAAGCCATAGGCTCAAATCCGAGGTCAACACTTCCTGGCAATGTGACTTGCTTCAGCTTATAAGGTGAGACAGTGATAGAGCTAGGCTTAAAAGCACCTCTCATATAAGTGATTTTTTAAAAACTAAAGCTTATCCTTTTTAAAATTTTAACAGCATATATTTACATATAAAATATGTATTTTAATGTAAACCATTCTAAAATTATCTATATGTTAATTTTCTTGAGTAAATACAATACCAAGTAGAAAAGAAGACTTTTTCCCATTTGACTCAGTGACATAGTCCTTTTCGCTCCTGCACTGAATGGCCTCAGATTGTATGGTTCTTCATCATCTCCTTGACTTCCAGCTGAGTATGGGGTACAGATACTAACTAAGCAGAGTCTATGATTCAGATCGTCTTTCATTCAGAACTTAGCTCTGCAACATTATCACTGTGTATCTTTGGGAATTTGATCTAATCTCTGTTAGCCTCAAACTGCTCATCCCTTAAAAAGTGCAAGTGCAAAATAGAAGAGAAAGAGAAAGGGGAGGAGAGCATCTTTGAAGAAATGAGAGCTGAAAACTTTCTAAATCTGAAGAAGCAAATGGACATCCAAATCCAAGGTCCAAGGACTGCAACTATGATGAACCCAAAGAGATCCACACTGAGACACAATATAATCAAACTGTCAAAAGACAATGACAAAGAAAGAATCTTTAGAGTAGCAAAAGAAAAGCAACTTGTCATGTGCAAAGAAGCACCCATAAGATTGTCAGCAGATTTCTCAGCAGAAATGTTACAGGCCAGAAGGGATTGGGATAATATATTTAAGGTACAGAAATTAAAAAAAAAAAAACCTTGCCAACCAAAAATACTAAATCTGACAAAAGTATTCCTCAAAAATGAGGGAGAAAAAAAATCCTTTTCAGCTAAACAAAAGCTGAGGGAGGTTCACCATCAGACCTGCCTTATAAGAAATGCTAAAGGGAGCTGTACAAATTGAAATAAGAGGACACTAAACATCAACAAAAAAGCATGCAAAAATATAAAATTCTGTGAAGATAAATAAATAGATCAGTACAGAATTTTATAATATTGTAATGATGGTACATAAATCACTGTTAGTCTAGGTATATAATTTTGAAATATAAGAACATAAACAATAAGTATAATTATGAAACTATGTTAATGAATACAAAATATAAAAAGAGATAATTTATAACATTGATAATATAAAATGGAGGGGTAAGGGTAAAAGAATAGAGTTTTATATGTAGTTGAAGTTAAATTGTTATCAGTTTAGAATAGATTATTATAATTGTAATATATTTTATGTAATCCCCATGTTAACCAAAAATAAAATATCTACAGGAGCTCGGTTGTCTATACTTATATCAGACAAAATAGACTAAGTAAAAAATTGTAATAAGAAACAAAGAAAGACATTATTATAATGATAAAAGTGTAAATTCACCAGGAAGATATAAGAATCACAAATTTGTACACACCTAACAGCAGAGTAGCCAAATATAAGAAGCAAAGATTGGCAGAACTGATGAGAGAAATAGTAGTAATATAATAGTACTAGGAGATTTCAATAGCCCATTTTCAATAACAGGTAGAACAAACACACAGAAGATCAATTAGTAAATAGAGGACTTGAACAACACTATAGACCAATTGGACCTAACAGACATATACAAGATGTTCTACTAAACAACAGCAGAATGCACATGATTTTCAAGCAAACATAGAGCATCATTTAGAAGAGATCACATGTTAGGCCACAAAACAAGTTTTAACAAATGTTACAAAATTAAAATTATACCAAGGATGTTTTCTGACCACAATGGAATAAAAGTAGTAATCAACAGAAAAAGGAAAAAAAGTTGGAAAATCCAAAAATATGTGGAAACTAAACAATACACTATTTTTTTTTTTTTTTTTTTGAGACGGAGTCTCGCTCTGTCGCCCAGGCTGGAGTGCTGTGGCCGGATCTCAGCTCACTGCAAGCTCCGCCTCCCGGGTTCCCACCATTCTCCTGCCTCAGGCTCCCGAGTAGCTGGGACTACAGGCGCCCGCCACCTCGCCCGGCTAGTTTTTTGTATTTTTTAGTAGAGACGGGGTTTCACCGTGTTAGCCAGGATGGTCTCGATCTCCTGACCTTGTGATCCGCCCGTCTCAGCCTCCCAAAGTGCTGGGATTACAGGCTTGAGCCACCGCGCCCGGCCGAACAATACACTATTGAACAACCAATGGGTCAAAGAAGATATCACAAGGAAAATTTAACCTTATCTAGTGCTGAAATGGATTTAGGGAGCTGAATGATATATCAAAGATGAAGAGGGTAATTATATAATGACAAAAGGATTAGTCTAACAGGAAAATATCACAATCCTAAATATATATGCATCTAACACTGGAGTTCCCAAATTTATAAAACCATTACTACTAGACCTAAGAAATGAGATAGATGACAACACAATTATAGTGGGGGACTTCAGTAATCCACTGACAGCACCAGACAGGTCATCAAAACAGAAAGTCAACAAATAAACTATGGACTTAAACTATACCCTAGAACAAATGGACTTAACAGATATTTACAGAACATTCAACCCAACAACTGCAGAATATACATTATTTTCATCAGTACATGGAACATTCTCTAAGCGAGACCATATGATAGACCACAAATCAAGTTTCAGTAAATTTAAGAAAAACGAAATTAAATCAAATACTCTCTCAGACCACAGTGGAGTACAACTGGAAATTAACTCTAAAAGGGACCCTCAAAACTATACAAATACATGGAAATTAAATAACCTGCTCCTGAATAATCTTAGGGTAAACAATGAAATCAAGATGGAAATTTAAAAATTCCTTGAGCTGAATGATAATAGTGACACAACCTATCAAAACCTTTGTGATACAGCAAAAGCAATACTAAAAGGAAAGTTCACAGCATTAAATGCCTGAAAGAAGTCTGAAAGAATACAAATAGACAATCTAAGGCCGCACCTCAAGGAAGTAGAGAAAAAAGAACAAACCAATCCCAAACCCAACAGAGGAAAATAAATAACAAAGATGAGACCAGGCAGATTCACAGCTGAATTCTGTCAGACATTCAAAACAGAATTGGTTCCAACACTACTGAAACTATTACAGAAGATAGAGAAAGAGAGACTCCTCCCTAAATCATTCTATGAAACTAGTATTAGCCTAATACCCAAACCAGGAAAAGACGTAACAACAAAAAAAGAAAACTATAGACCAATATCCCCGATTAACATAGACGCAAAAATCCTCAAAAAAAAAATACTAACTGAATCCAACAGCATATCAAAAAGATAATCCACCATCACCAAGTGGGTTTCATACCAGGGATGCAGGGATGGTTTAATGCATGCATGTCAACAAATGTGACACACCACATAAACAGAATTAAAAACAAAAATCAAGGGGCCAAGATGACCTCCTAGAAAGAGCTGTCATTGGAGGCTCCCATAAAGAGAAGAACAAAATGGCAAGCGAATCCTGCATCATCAACAGAGGTATCCAGGTTCCCTCATTTGGACTGACTAGGTGGTTGGTGTGACTCATGAAGAATGAGGAAAAGTAGAGTGGTGTGATGGCCCACCTGGGAGCCAAATGGGGCAAGCGGAACTCCCACCCCCAGCCAAGGGAGGCAGTGATTGATCATGCTACACTGACTGGGAAACCACACTTTTTCCACAGATCTGTGCAACCTATGGATCAGTAGATCCCCCTTGTGAGCCCATGCCACCACCCTCTGATCTCCCTGGGACTGAGCCCCTGAGAGGAGGAGCAGCCACATTCTCTGTGTGTCAGCAGACTTAGTCTTTCCACCTGCTGGCTCTGAGGAATCCAGGCAGTCCAGATGAGTGAGATTCCCCCCAGTACAGTGGTCCCCCTCTGCCAAGGAGTAACCAGAGTGCTTTGTTAAGCAGGTCCTAGATCCTGTGCCTCCTGACTGGGTGAGATCTCCCAACAGGGGTCACCAGACACCTTATATGTAGCAGCGTTCCTGCTGGCATCAGGTTGGTGCCCCTCAGTGACAGAGATTCCGGAGGAAGGAGCAGGCAGCCATTGTTGCTGTTCTGCAGCCTCCACTGGTGACACCTCCAGGTGCAGGAGGGACCCGGGAAAATAGGGTCTGGAGTGGAATCCCAGCAAATGGCAACAGATCTATGGAAGAGTGGCCTGACTGTTAAAAGGAAAACAAACAAACAGAAAGCAACAACAACAACAGCATGAACAAAAAAGTTCCCACAAAAACCCCATCCAAAGGTCAGCAGCCTCAAAGATCAAAGCTAGATAAACTCACAAAGATGATAAAGAATCAATGAAAAAACCCTGAAAACTTAATAAGCCAGAGTGCCTCAACTCCTCCAAAAGATCACAACACCTCTCCAGCAAGGGCACAGAACTGGGCAGAGGCTGACATGGATGAGTTGATAGATGTAGGCTTCAGAAGGTGAGTAATAATGAACTTTGCTGAACTAAAGGAGCAAGTTCTAACCCAATGCAAAGAAGCTAAGAACCATGATAAAACATTGCAGGAACTGTTAACAAGAATAACCAGTTAAGAAAGGAAGATAATGGCCTGATGGAGCTGAAAAATGCAAGACAAGAACTTTACAATGCAACCACAAGTATCAATAACTGAATAGACGAAGCAGAGGAAAGAATTTGAGAGCTTGAAGACTATCTTGCTGAAATAAGACAGGTAGACAAGATTAGAGAAAAAAGAATTAAAAGGAGTGAACAAAACCTCCAAGAACTATGGGATTATGTAAAGAAAACTGAACCTGCAACTGACTGAGTACCTGAAAGAGATGGGGAGAATGGAACCAAGTTGGAAAATATACTTCAGGATATCATCCAGGACAAATTCCCCAACCTAACAAGACAGGTCAACATTCAAATTCAGGAAATTCAGAGAACTACAGTTCTCTGAAAGATACTCCATGAGAAGATGAACCCTGAGGCACATAATCATCAAATTCTCCAAAGTCAAAATGAAGGAAAAAATTGTGAAGGGCAGCCAGAAAGGCCAGGTCACCTACAACAGGAAGCCCATCAGACTAACAGTGGACCTCTCAGCAGAAACCCTACAAGCAAGAATAGATTGGATGCCAGTATTCAACATTCTTAAACAAAAGGATTTCCAACCCAGAATTTCATATCTGACCAAACTAAGCTTCATAAGTGAAGAAGTAAAATCCTTTTCAGGCAAGCAAATGCTGAGGGAATTTGTAACCACCAGGCCTGCCATGCAAGAACTCCTGAAGGAGGCACTAAATATGGAAAGGAAAAACCATTAGCAGCCACTAAAAAAACACACTGAAGTACAAAGACCAATGACACTATGAAGCAACTACATTGACAAGTCTGAAAAATAACCAGCTAGCATCATGATGACAGCATCAAATTCACACATAACAATATTAAACTTAAATGTAAATGTAAGTGTGCTAAATGCCCCAATTAAAAGACACAGAATGGCAACCTGGATAAAGAAGCACAATCCAATGGTATGCTTTCTTCAAGAGACCCATCTCACGTGCAAAGACGCACGTAGGCTCAAAATAAAGAGATAGAGGAAAATTTACCAAGCAAATGGAAAGAAAAAAGCAGGGGTCACAATCCTAGTTTCTGACAAAACAGACTTTAAACCAACAAAGATAAAAAAAGACAAAGAAGAGCATTACATAATGGGAAAAGGTTCAATTCCACAAGAAGACCTAACTATCCCAAATATATAGCACTATCCCAAATATATAGCACTATCCCAAATATATATTGATGGAACATACCTCAAAATAATATGAGCCATTTATGACAAATGCACAGTCAATGTCACACTGAATGGGTAAAAGCCAGAAGCATTGCCCTTGAAAACCAGCATAAGATAAGGATGCCCTCTCTCACCACTCCTATTCAACATAGTATTGGAAGTTCTGGCCAGGGCAATCATGCAAGTGAAAGAAATAAAGAATATTCAAATAGGAAGAGAGAAAGTCAAACAACCTCTATTTGCAGATGACATAATCCTTTTTTTTGTTATGTGTTTTATTATTATTATTATTACACTTTAAGTTCTAGGGTACATGTGCACAACGTGCAGGTTTGTTACATATGTATACATGTGCCATGTTGGTGTGCTGCACCCATTAACTCATCATTTACATTAAGTATTTCTCTTAATGCTATCCCTCCCTGCTTCCCACACCCCATGATAGGCCCTGGTGTGTGATGTTCCTCGCCCTGTGTCCAAGAGTTCTTATTGTTCAATTCCCACCTATGCGTGAGAACATGCGGTGTTTGGTTTCCTGACCTTGTGATAGTTTGCTGAGAATGATGGTTTCCGGCTTCATCCATGTCCCTGCAAAGGACATGAACTCATCCTTTTTTATGGCTGCATAGTATTCTATGGTGTATATGTGCCACATTTTCTTAATCCAGTCTATCATTGATGGACATTTGGGTTGGTTCCAAGTCTTTGCTATTGTGAATAGTGCCGCAATAAACATATGTGAGCACGTGTCTTTATAGTAGCATGACTTATAACCCTTTGGGTATATACCCAGTAATGGGATGGCTGGGTCAAATGGTATTTCTACTTCTAGATCCTTGAGGAATCGCCACACTGTCTTCAACAATGGTTGAACTAGTTTACACTCCCACCAGAAGTGTAAAAGCGTTCCTATTTCTCCACATCCTCTCCAGCACCTGTTGTTTCCTGACTTTTTAATGATCACCATTCTAACTGGTATCTCATTGTGGTTTTGATTTGCATTTCTCTGATGGCCAGTGATGATGAGCATTTTTTCATGTGTCTGTTGGCTGCATAAATGTCTTCTTTTGAGAAGTGTCTGTTCATATCCTTTGCCCACTTTTTGATGGAGTTGTTTGATTTTTTCTTGTAAACATGCTTCAGTACTTTGTAGATTCTGGATATTAGCCCTTTGTCAGATGGGTAGATTGCAAAAATTTTCTCCCATTCTGTAGGTTGCCGGTTCACTCTGATGGTAGTTTCTTTTGCTGTGCAGAAGCTCTTTGGTTTAATTATATCCCATTTGTCTGTTCTGGCTTTTGTTGCCATTGCTTTTGGTGTTTTAGTCATGAAGTCCTTGCACATGCTTATGTCCTGAATGGTAGTGCCTAAGTTTTCTTCTAGGGTTTTTATGGTTTTATATCTAACATTTAAGTCTTTAATCCACCTGGAATTATTTTTTGTATAAGGTGTAAGGAAGGGATCCAGTTTGAGCTTTCTACATATGGCTATCCAGTTTTCCCAGCGCCATTTATTAAATAGGGAATCCTTTCCCCATTTCTTGCTTTTGTCAAGTTTGTCAAAGATCAGATGGTTGTAGATGTGTGGTGTTACTTCTGAGGCCTCTGTTCTGTTCCATTGGTCTATATCTCTCTTTTGGTACCAATACCATGCTGTTTTGGTTACTGTAGCCTTGTAGTATAGTTTGAAGTCAGGCAGAGTGATGCCTCCAGCTTTGTTCTTTTTGCTTAGGATTGTCTTGGAAATGCAGGCTCTTTTTTTGGTTCCATATGAGCTTTAAAGTAGATTTTTTCAATTCTGTGAAGAAAGTCATTGGTAGCTTAATGGGGATGGCATTGAATCTATAAATTACCTTGAGCAATATGGCCTTTTTCACGATATTTATTCTTCCTATCCGTGAGCATGGAATGTTCTTCCATTTGTTTGTGTCCTCTTTTATTTCGTTGAGCAGTGGTTTGTAGTTCTCCTTGAAGAGGTCCTTCACATCCCTTGTAAGTTGGATTCCTAGGTATTTTATTCTCTTTGAAGCAATTGTGAATAGAAGTTCATTCATGATTTGGCTCTCTGTTTGTCTTTTATTGGTGTATAGGAATGGTTGTGATTTTTGCACATTAATTTTGTATCCTGAGACTTTGCTGAAGTTGCTTATCAGCTTAAGGAGATTTGGGGCTGAGATGATGGGGTTTTCTAAATATACAATCATGTCATCTGCAAACAAGGACAATTTGACTTCCTCTTTTCCTAATTGAATACCCTTTATTTCTTTCTCTTGCCTAATTGCCCTGGCCAGAACTTCCAGCACTATGTTGAATAGGAGTGGTGAGAGAGGGCATCACTGTCTTGTGCCAGTTTTCAAAGGGAAGGCTTCCAGTTTTTGCCCATTCAATATGATATTGGCTGTGAGTTTGTCATAAATAGCTCTTATTATTTTGAGATACGTTCCATCAATACCTAGTTTATTGAGGGTTTTTAGCATGCAGAGCTGTTGAATTTTTTCAAAGGCGTTTTCTGCATGCATTAAGATAATCATGTGGTTTTTGTCTTTGGTTCTGTTTATGTGCTGGATTACATTTATTGATTTGAGTATGTTGAACCAGCTTGCATCCCAGGGATGAAGCAAACTTGATCGTGGTGGATAAACTTTTTGATGTGCTGCTGGATTTGGTTTGCCAGTATTTTATTGAGGATTTTTGCATTGATGTTCATCAGGGATATTGGTCTAAAATTCTCTTTTTTTTTGTTGTGTCTCTGCCAGGCTTTGGTATCAAGATGATGCTGGCCTCATAAAGTGAGTTAGGGAGGATTCCCTCTTTTTATATTGATTGGAATAGTTTCAGGATTGGTACCAGCTCCTCTTTATACCTCTGGTAGGATTTGGCTGTGAATCTGTCTAGTCCTGGACTTCCTTTGGTTGGTAGGCTATTAATTACTGCCTCAATTTCAGAGTCTGTTATTCGTCTATTCAGGGATTCAACTTCTTCCTGGTTTAGTCTTGGGAGAGTGTATGTGTCCAGGAATTTATCCATTTCTTCTAGATTGTCTAGTTTATTTGCGTAGAGGTGTTTACAGTATTTTCTGATGATAGTTTGTATTTCTGTGGGATTGGTGGTGATATCCCCTTTATCATTTTTTATTGCATCTATTTGATTCTTCTCTTTTATTCTTTGTTAGTCTTGCTAGTCGTCTATCAATTTTGTTGATCTTTTCAAAAAACCAGCTCCTAGATTCATTAATTTTTGAAGGATTTTTTGTATCTCTATCTCCTTCAGTTCTGCTCTGATCTTAGTTATTTCTTGCCTTCTGCTATCTTTTGAATGTGTTTGCTCTTGCTTCTCTAGTTCTTTTAATTGTGATGTTAGGGTGTTGATTTTAGATCTTTCCAGCTTTCTCTTGTGGGCAGTTAGTGCTATAAATTTCCCTCTACACACTACTTTAAATGTGTCCCAGATATTCTGATATGTTGTGTCTTTGTTCTCATTGGTTTCAAAGAACATCATTATACCTGCCTTCATTTCGTTATGTACCCAGTAGTCATTCACGAGCAGGTTGTTCAGTTTCCATGTAGTTGAGCGGTTTTGATTGAGTTTCTTAGTCCTGAGTTCTAGTTTGATTGCACTGTGGTCTGAGAGACAGTTTGTTGTGATCTCTGTTCTTTTACATTTGCTGAGGAGTGCTTTACTTCCAACTATGTGGTCAATTTTGGAATAAATGAGATGTGGTGCTGAGAAGAATGTATATTCTATTGATTTGAGGTGGAGAGTTGTGTAGATGCCTATTAGGTCCACTTCATCCAGAGCTGAGTTCAAGTCCTGGATATCCTTGTTAACCTTCCGTCTCACTGATCTGTCTAATATTGACAGTGGGGTGTTAAAGTCTCCCATTATTATTGTGTGGGAGTCTAAGTCTCTTTGTAGGTCTCTAAGGACTTGCCTTATGAATCTGGGTGCTCCTGTATTGGGTGCCTATATATTTAGGATAGTTAGCTCTTATTGTTGAATTGATCCCTTTACCATTATGTAATGGCCTTCTTTGTCTCTTTTTATCTTTGTTGGTTTAAAGTCTGTTTTATCAGAGACTGGGATTGCAACCCTTGCTTTTTTTGTTTTCCATTTGCTTGGTAGATCTTCCTCCATCCCTTTATTTTGAGCCCATGTGTGTCTCTGCACATGAAATGGGTCTCCTGAATACAGCACACTGATGGGTCCTGACTCTTTATCCAATTTGCCAGTCTGTGTCTTCTAATTGGATCATTTAGCCTATTTACATTTAAGGTTTATATTGTTATGTGTGAATTTGATCCTGTCATTATGATGTTAGCTGGTATTTTGCTCATTGGTTGATGCACTTTCTTCCTAGCATCGATGGTCTTTACAATTTGGGATGTTTTTGCAGTGGCTGGTACCGGTTGTATCTTTCCATGTTTAGTGCTTCATTCAGGAGCTCTTGTGAGGCAGACTGGATGCACAAATTTCAGTAGCTGATTTGATCAAGTGGAAGAAAGGATATCAGTGATTGAAGATCAAATGAATGAAATGAAACAAGAAGAGAAGTTTAGAGAAAAAAGAGTAAAAAGAAATGAACAAAGCCTCAAGAAATATGGTACTATGTGAAAAGATCAAATCTACATCTGATTGGTGTTTGTGAAGGTGACGGGGAGAATGGAACCAAGTTGGAAAATACTCTGCAGGATATTATCCAGGAGAACCTCCCCAACCTAGCAAGGCATGCCAACATTCAAATCCAGGAAATGCAGAGAACACCACAAAGATACTCCTTGAGAAGAGCAACCCCAAGACACATAATTGTCAGATTCACCGAGGTTGAAATGAAGGAAAAAATAGTAAGGGCAATCAGAGAGAAAGGTAGGGTTACCCACAAAGGGAAGCCCATCAGACTAACAGCGGATCTTCCAGCAGAAACTCTGCAAGACATAATCCTGTATCTAGAAAACCCTGTTGTCTCAGCCCAAAAGCTTCCTAAGCTGATAAGCAACTTGAGCTGTCTCTGGATACAAAAATCAATGTGCAAAATTCAAAAGCATTCCTATATACCAACAACAGACAAGCAGAGAGCCAAATCATGAATGAACTCCTATTCACAATTGTTACAAAGAGAATAAAATACCTAGGAATATAGCTAACAAGGGATGCGAAGGACCTCTTCAAGAATGACAAACAACTGCTCAAGGAAATAAGAGAGGACACAAACAAAAGGAAAAACATTCCATGCTCATGGAGAAGAAGAGTCAATATCATGAAAATGGCCATACTGCCCAAAGTAAATTATAGATTCAATGCTGTACTCATTAAACTACCATTAACATACTTCACATAACTAGAAAAAAGTACTTTAAAATTCTTATGGAACCTAAGAAGAGCCTGCATAGCCAAGACAATCCTAAGCAAAAAGAACAAAGCTGGAGTTATCATGCTATCTGACTTCAAACTATACTACAAGGCTACAGTAATCAAAACAACATAATACTGGTACAAAAACAGACACATAGAACAATGGAACAGGATAGAGATCTCAGAAATAACACCACACATATACAGCTATCTGATTTTTTACAAACCTGACAAAAACAAGCAATGGGGAAAGAATTCCCAGTTTATTAAATGGTGCTGGAAAAACTGGCTAGCCATATGCAAAAAATTTAAACTGGACTCCTTCCTTATACCTTATACAAAAATTAACTGAACATGAATTAAAGACTTAAATGTAAAAGCCAAAACTATAAAAACCCCAGAAGAAAATCTAGGCAATACCATTCAGGACACAGGGACAAGTCAAGATTTCATAACAAAAATGTCAAAAGCAATTGCAACGAAAGCGAAAATTGACAAATGGAATCTAATTAAACTAAAGAACTAAAGAAACTATCATCAGAGTGGACATACAACCTACAGAATGGGAGGAATTTTTTGTTATCTATCTATCTATCTATCTATCTATCTATCTATCTATCTATCTATCTATCTATCTATCTATCTATCTGACAGAGGTCTGATATCCAGAATCTACACAAGGAACTTAAACAAATTTACAAGAACGAAACAAACAACCCCATTAAAAAGTGGGCCAATGATATGAACAGACACTTACTTCTCAAAAGAAAACATACAGACACCCAATAAACATATGATAAAAAGCTCAACATCACTGATCATCAGAGGAATGCAAATCAAAACCACAATGAGACACCATCTTACACCAGTTAGAAAGGCAATTATTAAAAAGTCAAGAAACAACAGATGCTGGTGAGGCTGTGGAGAAATAGGAATGCTTTTTCATGGTTGGTGGGTATGTAAATTAGTTCAGCCATTGTAGAAGATGGTGTGGTGATTCCTCAAAGATCTAGAACCAGAAATACCATTTGACCCAAAATCATATTACTGGGTATATACCCAAAGGAACATAAATCATTCTATGACAAAAATACATGCGCACATATGTTTATTGCAGCACTATTCACAATAGCAAAGACATGGAATTAACCCAAATGCCCATCAATGATAGACTGGATAAAGAAAATGTGGTACGTATACACCATGGAATACTATGCAGCCATAAAAAGGAATGAGATCATGTCCTTTGCACGGACATGGATGGAACTGGAAGCCATGATCCTCAGAAAACTAACACAGGAATAGAAAACCAAACACTGCATATTCTCACTTGTAAGTGGGAGCTGAACAGTGAGAACACATGGACACAGGGAGGGGAGAACACATGTTGGGGCCCATCAGGGGGGCCAAGGGAGGGAGAGCATCAGGATAAAGAGCTAATGCATGCAAGGCTTAATACCTACGTGATGGGTTAATAGGTGCAGCAAACCACTATGGCACTCATTTACTTATGTAACAAACCTGCACGTCCTGCACATGTGTCCAGGAATCTAAAATTAAAATAATTTTTTTTAAAAAGAAAGGAAAATATTTGCAAGCATATATCTGATATGGGGTTAATATCCAGAATATATCAAGTATTCCTCAACTCAACAACAAAAACCAAATAATTCAATCAATAATGGGAAAAGGACTTGAATAGACATTTCTCCAAAGATGATATATAAATGGCCAACAAGTATATGTAAAAATGCTCAGCATCACTAATCATTAGGGAAATGCAAGTGAAAACTACCATGTGATATCACTTCATGTCCATTAGTATGGCCACTATTCAAAAATGGAAAGTAAGTGTTGAGAAAAATGTGCAAGAATTGGAATCCTTTTGCATTGTTGGTGAGAAAGTAAAATGATGCAGTCACTATGGAAAACAGTGCAAAAGTTCTTCAAAACATTAAAGATAGAATTACCATATGATCCAGCAATTCCACTGTTGGATTTATATCTGAAAGAATTGAAAAGAGGATATCAAAGAGATATATGCACAGCCATGATCATTGCAGTATTATTCACAGTAGCCAAGAAGTGGAAGCAACCTAAATGTCCACTGATTGATAAATGGATAAAGAAAATGTGGTACATACATACAATCAAATATTACTCAGCCTTGAAGAAGAAGAAAATTCTGTCATATGGTACAACTTCCAAGTTCACCCAAGTTGTACCACATGAAGTATTGTGCTAAGGATATATTATTGAGGACATTATGCTAAGTGAAATAAGCCAACCACAGAAAGGCAAATACTGCATTAATCCACTTATATGAGGTATCCAAAGTAGTCAAATTCATAGAAGAAGAAAGTAGAATACTGGTTTAAGGGGCTAAAGAGAGAGGTAAATAGGAGTTGTTCAATGGGTACAGAGTTTGAGTTTCAGTTTTGCAAGATTCAAACGTTATAGAGATCTGTTGTACAGCAATGTTCATATAGTTAAAACTATTGTACCGTGCACTTAAAAAATGGTTTAGATGGAGGTTTTTGTGTTGTATGTTTTTACACAATAGTAAAACGTATGGAGATAATAATATTTAACACTACTTTACTTGATTGCATAGAATTAAATAAGTCATCGTGTACAGAGTACTTATCATGGTACCTGGCATTCAGTAAGTGATAGTTATCATCCTTGTGTGTATTATCTCATTAAATGTATCTATTTGGCTTTAACTAGCTGAAACCCATGAACCAAGGACTAAGAACAGAAGTTAAGTGTTAAAAGAGAAAAGCAGTCTCTGACATCTGAAAGCTGGTTGCACATTCACAACTAGACCTTGGCGTTCTCTGGTTAAGCATAAACAATTACACAGAGCATCAACATCAGATAACGCCATTCTGTGACTTTGATGGATCAAGACTACTTGTAAACAAGTCTGAGCACAGGCATAAACAAAAACATTGTCCAAAGCACAAAACCTACCAAATATTCCACTATCCTGGCTAATATGGTAACTGCTACTTTTTTTAACCAGTTATAGACTTATTTTCATTTTGTTTCTCCCATCTTCAAGATAAAAATTAAGATACTCAAATCATAGAATTACCCCCACTCCTCACAGCATCCAATCCATAACAGAGTCCCACTTCGTTGAAACTTCCCCTAAACCACTTAATACAATCCCAGATCCTGTGATAATCTTATAAGTGCTTTCTATCCTCCTCTTCTTGTGGCACCATACAATTCCCCATGATGTGAGGTCACTCTCATTGCAACAAATCAATAATTCTGATTTGTTAAACTACAGTATGCTCCTGATGGTTTCTGGCTGGAGGAAATTGACAGTGCTGACCCTGCCAAGTGTAGCCTGGTATCTACTGATACAGTGCAGTAGTACAGATGCTCCCCTGTAATGACAATATATTTCAATGAAGCCTACCTCCTCCTCAAAGTCTTCACAGATTTACTCAGTTCGAAACAGTCTTTCCCTTTCCTTCCATCCCATAACACTTGCAGTGTACCCCATTACCACCCTAGTCTCTCCCTGGAGCAGTCTGGGAAACAGCAAAACCTAATGGGTGAAGGCACCAGCTTCAGAGTCACAGCCTTGTGTTTGAATCCCTAAACTTCCCCATTACAACTGTGTGCCTTAGGCAATGCACTACATCTGTAAAACCTGTATTACTTCTATTGTGAAGTGAAGAAAATGATATTTTCTTTCTTAACCCAACTTGTTTGTGTTGTGAGGATTAATGGGATAATCTACAGAAAGCATTTAGTCCAGTGTCTGGCACACAGCAAATATTAAATGTGTTTTACTGCTATTATTATATTTATTACACAAAATTCTTCATCCCTAAAGAAATTTAGACCTTATGAAAAAAAAGGATTAAGGGGACTGAGGTTATGAATCATGTTCAAGGCCCCTCTAGGTTGATCTAAGGCTGTGGAGACTTCTAAGGCTCTGGATCCTTTCTCCGTTGAACAACATTTATTTGCCTTAAACTCTACAGTGGTAGAGGGGTTACCCATGCTTCCACCTTAATATACTGTCCTAATGTCTGGACTACTGCACTATATCAGTAGATACCAGGCTACACTTGACAGGGTCAGCCACTGTCTTTGTTGGCCTTGGTTCTGCATGGGGAAAACAGCAAGACCAAGTGTATTGATCTTGGCCTTGTTTAACCTTTCCTTACCTTCTTTTTTTTTTCCTCCTCAGGTTTCACTGCAAGACTCTCAACTCCTTCTTTGCATTTCCCTTTACTTCCCTTTTCATTTCTCTACCTCTTATTCCCTCTTTTTTTCCTTCAAATTATTACCAGTAGGAATGACTCCTAATTCCTGTGCACTGAGACTAAAACTAACACTGATGCTAAAAAGGCCAAAAGTGAATTTGCATTGCCTAGAATGTTATTATAAGTATTATAATTGGGAGATATAGTTGTGCCATATACAATGCTGCATGAACTCACTACTTAAAGGTGGTTGAAGCAAAATGCCATAGGAACTCGGGAAAGGAGAATGGGGTGTGGGGATACATGGAGGCTACATAGAGAAGGCAGTCAATGGACAATGTAATGGATGAACAAAGGAGGCCAGAGACAGGGAGCAGAGAGACCCTTCAAAAGGCTCTTCAAATAATCAAGTAGAAAAGTACTGAGAGACTGAGAGAAGTGAGTGTAGGTGGGAATCGAAAAGAGGGATGGATAAGAGAGACTTGGGTCTCACAGTCCACAGAACATGGAAAGTGACATGCTGCAGGGGACAGAGACTGTGAATGAGCTCTGTGATCCAATGCTAGGAGACCTATACCACTCATAAGCTGAGTGCCCTTGGGCATGTAACTTCTCTTCTTGTGCCTCAGTTTTCTCACCTGTAAAATGGGGATGATAAGTATCTGCTTCATGAGGTTGTTGTCAAAATTACATATGTTGAAACATCATTATGTTTTCTTATCTTTTGATGAGATAATTCTGCAAATACCTTCTTGGTATTATTACAGGGAAAATGGAGTTAACAGGAGATCCTGTGACTACAGCAGCTGGGGCCATTGGACTGCTTGAAACTATGTATTCGATATCTTCAGGATTACTCTGAATCATTCTCATTCAATGGTGGGGCATTCCTGTCCCTGACGGAGACCCTCCTGGAGCATCTTCACCCCAGAGCAGTGGGAATGTTAAAGGGCTTGTTTTGAAGCTCCTACATCTGGCCATAGCCAGAGTGAGGCCCAATGGTTGGTTAAGAAGCACTTCCACCTACACACACTGTGTCTGTGAAAATGAAGGAAGAAGGAAGAGGTTGTTTCTGCTGGCCTTGTCTTGTGAAGGAGCTCCCTCACAAACTCACCTCCTCAAATTCTCTGACTCTGAAAGGGAAGCATTCACACATGATATTTCTATAAAATTACCTTTATAGCCACTTAAACACAGGCCTGCTTTATTTTGTGTTTCTTTTGCTGCATGACTAATTGGGACTTGAGGGAAGCATCCAGCAGCACACCTGTTTTATCTGTTGTTACTATCTCTGCTCTCCAGAGAACATGTTCACTGTGTAAAGAGGAGAAATATGAACACCGTCATTAGCAACGGCTTATTGTTTCCTTTCCCCAAATCAGGTTTAGCACATCGACCTAGTAAGGCATATGCTGAAAGTTATTGGAGTTGCTTTTAAGAAGAGATAAGCCAAAAGGTTGCTTTAAATTGTTACGGCATGGAGGTGCCAACCCCTTCAAAATATTGTGAAGTATATCATGCACACAAAATAATACTACTAATAACAGTTAATACAAAATCACCCACCACCCACTTTAAGAAATATTACCAGTAATTTAGAAGCCCCCTCTATGCCCTGTCCCTCCTTCCTTGCCCAAGTTGTAACCTTTCTCCAGCATTTGTATTGATTGCTCCTTTGCTCTTTGTTTTTCCCATTTTCTAGATAAAAATTAAGATACCCAAATCATAGAATTACCCCTACTCCTCCCTGAGTTTTTGTGCTTATACATACATTCCTGAGCAGTGTATTGTCTAGTTTTGTCTGGTTTGGGGTTTTGAGTGAAATCATACTCTAGGGAATTTTCTGTTGTTTGCTTCTTTTATTCACTTTGTCCTTTTTGAGGTTTTCCAGGTTGATGCATCTATCTGTAGTGGGTTCTTAACCTGTGTGAATGCCCCCTTCCCTGGAGTTCTGCCATAAACAGAGTAGCCCAGGCTGTAAAGTAATCATTGTGTGAGTAAACCACAATTCATTTACATATTCTGCCAGTGATCAATAATTGAACTTACTTCCAGGTTTTGGCTATTTGGTGCAATGCTGCTACGAAGATTCTTGTACATTTCTCATGGTATAAATTTTTCTAGGCCATACTTAAGAGTAACGTCGCTGGATTATAAAACACACCAGGTTCAACCTTACCAGGTAATGTAAAGATATTTTCCAAAGAGCTTGAGTCACTTTGTGTATTAAGAAGCATCTGCCAGAATGGAATTTGATATTCAAGAGATTTATTGGGGAAATGTGTGAAGGATAATGGGGAGAGACAGGTATAGCAAAGAGAAGCTTCAAACTTCAATACAGATCTGGACCTGTGAAAAGAGAGGCGGATGAGCAGTACATGTCTATGATGCCACAGTAGCTACATCAATTCACACTCCCACCAGCAGCACCCAATTCCTGTTTCTCTGCATCCTTGCTGACACTTAGTTTTGTCAGACCGCTTAATAGTTGCCAGTGTTTTGTGTGTAAAATGATATGTCATTGTGATTTCAACTTGCATTCCCCTGGTTACTAATGAGAATGGGCATCTATCCATAGTGTATGGGTCATTTGTATTTCATCTTCTGGGAAATGCCTATTCAGTTTTTGTGCTATATATATTTTTTTCTGTTGGGCTATGTGTATTTTTGTAAATGATTTATAAGTGTCATTTATATATTTTGTATGCTAATTATTTGTAGGTGATACATGTTACAAAAATTTTTAGCCAGCTTGTAGCTTGTTTTTCTATTCCCTTCATTGTGTCTTTTGATGAACCAAAGTTCTTAATTTTGATGTATTTGAATTTATTAGTCATTCCCTTTATAATTCGTGCCTTTTGTGACCTGTTTTAAAATTTTCCCACTCTAAGGTTATATAGTAAATGTATTATTTTTGTAAAAGTTTGAATACTTTCACAGTTCACATTCAAGTCTTTACTCCACTTAGAATTGAATTTTTAATATGCTATGAGATAGGGATTCAATTTTGTATTTTTCTTTATGTGACTAGCCAATTGTCTCAGTACTATATTTTGAATGGTGTTTCTACCCATGGTCTGCAATGTTATTCTGTCATATAGCATTTCCATATATGTGTGGGTTGTTTTCTGGGCTCTCTAAGCTGTTACACTAATCTGTTTATCCCAGGGAAAATATTGCACTGTCTTATTTACTGTAGCTTAAAATTATGTCTTGATATAAAGTAGGGTAATTCTCCCTACTTTGTTCTTTTTTAGGAGTGTATTGACTGTTTCAACACATTTACTCTTTCCATGTAAAATGTAGAATAAGTGTAACTTCTCCTGGGAAAAAAATTGCAATTTTTATTGAAATTGCTTTGAATCTATAAATCAGTTTAGAGAGAATTACATCTTTACAATACTAAGTCTTCTTACCTGAGAACATCACCCATTTCTCCATTTATTTAGTTTCCTTTAATGTCTTTAAAGTTTTATAAGTTTCTACAGAAAGTGCTTAAACATTCATTGCCAAAGCAGTATTTTCAAATGATGTAGGTTTAGGAACTTTTTGCACCCTTAAAAATTATTTAAAAACTCAAAGATTTTTTGTTTATATGGTTTATAACTCTCAATATGTACCATATTCAAAATTAAAATTGATTTAATTTTTACATATTTATTAATTTTAGAACAATAAGAAAGTATTTGCTATAATTAAAACATTATTTTATGAAATATATTTTCTGAAACAAAACAGTTTAGTCAGGAGAGTTCCACTGTTTTAATATTTTTTAAATCTCTGTAATGTTTCCTTTAATAAAAGGTAGTTGGATTCTCATATTTGCTTTGTATTCAATCTGTTGCATTATATAATTTTGGTTAAAGGAAATATGACCTCACACAGATACATAGTAAGATAAGTGAGGTTTCTATTCACCTTTTTATATAATTGTGGATATTCTTCTTTGATATTACATCAAACCCCCAAAAGTTAGCTTTCTAAAAGTTAAAATCTGAATTCTGAAATAATATCAATGAATCTTTTATACTGAGTTATATCAAAATCCATTGGTCTTGCTTACACTTTGAATTAATCTTTTACTCAAGCATAACTTTTAGTGTTATACATTAGGATTTTTTTGGTAAAATACTGTTTCACTTAGTTTTGCAGATCTTCCAAATGTTCACATATTTCAATATGAAACATCAGGAATTCACATTCATTAATGTTCCCCCCAACTCATAAAAATCCTTAAGTACTAGAAAGCTGTCAAATTCTAGGTGGCAGATTCAAATTTTCCTAAATTCTAATTTTCACTTTAATGATGGAATTTATCATAGGCAACAAATACCGTCCGTTGTTTTTCTCCTTTTCCTTTTTGCTTTTCTTTTCTTTTCTTTTCTTTTTTTTTTTGAAACAGAATCTTGCTGTGTCTGCCAGGCTAGAGTGCAGTGGCACGATCTCGGCTCACTGTAACCTTTGCCTCCTGGGTTCAAGCAATTCTCCTGCCTCAGCCTCCCGAGTAGCTGGGATTACAGGGGCACACCACCACGCCCAGCTAATTTTTGTGTTTTTAGTAGAGACAGGGTTTCACCATGTTGACCAGGCTGGTCTCGAACTCCTGACCTCAGTGATCTTCCCACCTCAGCCTCCCAAAGTGCTGCGATTACAGGCATGAGCTGCCGCACCCGGCCTGTCAGTTCTTTTTCTTGAAGTTGTAGTCTGATTTTGTTCATTTTCAAGGAAATGTCTGCTAAATACCCAAATTTGAATAGCTGTAGTTTGTCTCTGAGTTGTTCTTTAAAGTAAGTGTAATGCCATGAGAAAAGCAGATAATTCAGCTTGCAGCTCCAATCTGAGACAATCACTGGACTTTGGTACATGGCAGAAGTGTTCTCATATGAACTTCCCATTTTGTCACATGGAATATTAAAAAGACATGCTCAAGGGTCAAGATTTAACATAATTAATAATTTTTAATGATTCATAAAGGGCATTCTTATGTGAAATTGACTTTTTTCATTACAAGCATGAGACGGTGAATAAAACAATGGCAACTAACATGTTTATTTGTTAGGTATTTATTTTTGTTAGTAGGTATTGTTTTTTGTTAGTAGGTATTGTTACGCTAGGTAGTGTAAATTCTAACCTTAGTTATCTAGATTTCTGGAAAGCTTTATATTTGGCCTCATTTGTTTAGCTTGCTATAGAGACGCCTTAATTGAATTGTGCTTTATTGTTATGCCCTTGGCCACAAAGAAAATGACAAAATATTTTCTAAATGAATGGATGGATAAATTAACTGCTGCATTTACTACAAAACTATCATGTAAGATATTGTCCATTATGTTTTTTCACAGTCTCTGGTATAAAAACCACACCACCAAGAGAAAGTTTAATTTTCTTGAAGAATTATTAGACTTCCTTCTGTCAGAAAATGCTTCTATAGTTGCTTGGAAAATCTGAGTGAAGTTTAATGCTCAATCACTATAACTCTCAGGGCTTAATGTTAGCTTATTTTCCCTTTGCATTTGCATATAGTTAATCTTCCAGTTTTATCCTACTGATTTCAATGTATGTCTGTATAATGACAATAACAGCAAACATTTATTGAGTTCTTACTACTTGATCGAGGAGCTTTGATTAAATTATGTCATTGTACGCTGCTGCAAAACTTTTTGAAAAAGTATAGGGATATAAATCAATAAAGGCGTACATACATGTCAGTGTGAACTGATCATTATTTGAGAATGAGATTTTATGGTGATAATAAGATTACATTCAACATGGGGCCACTCTTACATTAATGTGTCAGTTGATTACTTTTATTTAAAGAGGAGTTAGGGAACTTCAGTTTCCAATAGTATTATGTCTTAGATATCCTGAACAACACTCTTGATGAATATAACTAAAATACTAGGTAGCACATATCTATCCCTAATTTAATGGCTTTAATTTGCTCCTGAAAACCCTGCTGCTGAGTGAAAAGCTGCTAAATGAAAAAAAAAAAATCCCATTAATTTTAACAGGAAAAATTAATATGCATCCATCTCAATTCAAGATACATAAGCAATTATCACTGATACTGAACAATAAAATTGAATAATTAAACAATGAAAACAAGTATATGCATGTAATAAACAACAATGTGAAAATAAATATCGTCTGAACATAAGGTTTAAAGTAATCAAGGTTTATTATGCTTTATTTTTCTGTATATATCATAATCTTGATCTATTTTTCTTTGTTGGAGTGGGGGGACTCATGATTATCTTGTATTGATGCTGCATCTAAAAATAAAATTATAGAACAGAAAATCAACTTTAGAGGAAAATAAAGAAAAATCACTAGACTGTGTTGAAATATGTGAAATAGCTCATGTGCACAACAGAATGAAGCTACCTCTTCATTCCTCTTACTTGGTATGTATGCCAGGCAAAATGTTTGGATTCATTTAGACTTAATGCACAATTCAACTTTGTTCCACTATACATATATGTGTGTGTGTGTGTGTGTGTGTGTATATATGTGTGTGTATATATATATATAAATATATATAAAATATATATATATATATATAAACTAAAAACTGTTGTGCTGATTAAATTCAGGAGGATGTTTCTGTCTGAAATTTTAATTTTGAAATATCACTTTTTATAGCATATTTATTTACCATGATTTTAGTGAATCAATACAGTGGCAAAAAAACATGTTAGTAGCCATTGTTTTATTCACTGTCACATGCTTGTAGTAAAAAAAAAAAAAGCCAATTTCACATAAGAATGTCCTTGATGAATCATTAAAAATTATTAATTATATTAAATCTTGACCCTTGAGCACATGTCGTTTTAATGTTCCATGTGACAAAATAGGAAGTTCATATAAAAGCACTTCTGCCATGTACCAAAGTCCAATGATTGTCTCAATTTGGAGTTATGAGCTAAATTATCTGCTTTTCTCATGGAATAACACTTTCACTTTAAAGAACAACTCAGACACAAGCTATAGCATCTATAAATAGCATGTTCGATATCAACTTCTTTAATTTTTATACCTCTCTGCTAGAGTTTTGCTAGTTTTATGACATCCACTTCAAAATTTTGGTACTCTGTTTAACATATCTGGTAACCTGGTTAGTCAGTTAAGCTAAGATTAATATAATTTAGCAAATAGACAAGTTGGTGATGCTATTAAAGTTAACTACAGTGACCAATATGTTCACCCAGATAAAAGTTTATCTTGTAGACAGAATTTCTCTCAAAATGCAGTTCTTCACCAATTTAAATATTACTTTTTATTTAACTGACACCAAATATTTCCCATGTACCTGACACTACTCCAAGTGCTTTACAAAGATTAATTCATTTAATCATCATCCTATGGGGTAAGTACTATAACTTCTCCCCCTTCCTGTTTTATAGATAAGGAAAATATAGCACAGATATCTTTTAAAAATACTTACATAAGGGAACACAGCCAGTAAGCAGCAGTCAGGAGTTGAACTCAGGCAATGTGGCTTCAAGATTCATGCTTTTACTACAATGATATGCTACCTCTTGTACAGGTACTTCACTGACATCCTGGAGTTCCACAACTTATGAGAAGCAACCTTGGAACTGGGTAACAGGAAGATGTTGGAACAGTTTGGAGGGCTCAGAAGAAGATAGGAAGATGTGGGAAAGTTTGGAACTTCCTAGAGACTTGTTGAATGGTTTTAACCAAAATGCAGATAATAATGTGGATAATGAAGTCAGGCTGAGGTGGTCTCAGAGGGAGATGAGGAACTTATTGGGAACTGGAGCAAAGGTGACTCTTGCTATGCCATGGCAAAGAGAATGGAGGATCCCAAAAGAAGACATTTATGCAGCCAACAGACACATGAAAAAATGCTCATCATCACTGGCCATCAGAGAAATGCAAATCAAAACCACAATGAGATACCATCTCACACCAGTTAGAATGGTGATCTTTAAAAAGTCAGGAAACAAGAGGTACTGGAGAGGATGTGGAGAAATAGGAACACTTTTACACTGTTGGTGGGACTATAAACTAGTTCAATCATTGTGGAAGACAGTGTGGCAATTCCTCAAGAATCTAGAACTAGAAATGCCATTTGACCCAGCCATCCCATTACTGGGTATATACCCAAAGGATTATAAATCATGCTGCTATAAAGACACATGCACATGTATGTTTATTGTGGCACTATTCACAATAGCAAAGACCTGGAACCAACCCAAATGTCCATCAATGATAGACTGGATTAAGAAAATGTGGCACATATACACCATGGAATAATATGCAGCCATAAAAAAGGATGAGTTCATGTCCTTTGCAGGGACATGGATGAAACTGGAAGCCATCATTTTGAGCAAATTATCGCAAGGTCAGAAAACCAAACACCACATGTTCTCACTCATAGGTAAGAATTGAACAATGAGAACACATGGACACAGGGTGGGGAACATCACACACTGGGGCCTGTCATGAGATCGGGTGGGGGGGAAGCATTAGGAGATATGCCTAATGTAAATGACGAGTTAATGGGTACAGCACACCAACATGGCACATGTATACATATGTAACAAACCTGCACGTTGTGCACATGTACCCTAGAACTTAAAGTATAATAAAAAAAAGAGAGAGAGAGAATGGAGGTATTTCATCCCTGCCTTAGAGATCTGTGGAAATTTGATCTTGAGAGAGATAATTAGGGAATCTGGCAAAAGACATTTCTAAGCAGCACAGCATTCAGGAGGTCACCTGGTTGATTCTGAAAGTGTTCAGTTGTGTATGCTCACAGAGAGATGGTTTGAAATTGTAACTTATATTTAAAGGGGAAGCACAGTGTAACAGTTTGGAAAATTTGTAGCATAACCAAGTGGTAGAAAAGAAAAACCTGTTTTCTGGGGAGGAATTCAAGCTGGCTGCAGAAATTTGCATAAGTAATTAAGAGCTGATTGTTAATAGACAAGGCAATGAGGAAAATGTCTCCAGTGCATGTCAGAGACCTTCACAACAGCCACTCCCATTACAGGCCCAGAAGTCTAGGAGGGAAAAATGGTTTTCTGGGTCAGGCCCAAAGCACCTCTGCTCCATGCAAAAGCAGACCACGGTCTTGGTGCCCTGTGTCCCAACCACTCCAGCTCCAGCTGTGGCTAAAAGGGATCAAGGTACAGATAGCTCCAGCCATTGTTTCAGGGTGTCCAAGCCCCAAGTCTTGGCAGCTTCCATGTGTTGTTAGGCCTGCAGGTGCACGTAAGTCAAGAACTGATGTTTGGAAACGTTCACTTAGATTTCAGAGGATGTATGGAAACGCCTGGATGCCCAGGCAGAGGTTTGCTTCAGGAGTGGAGCCTTCATGAAGAACCTCTGCTAGAGTAGTGTGGAAGGGAAATGTGGGGTTGGAGTCTTCACACACAGTCCCCACTGGGGCACTGCCTAATGGAGCTGTGAGAAGACAGTCACTGACCTCCAGACCCCAGAATGACAGATTCACTGACAGCTTGCACCATGTGCCTGGAAAAGCCACAGGCACTGAACACCAGCTAGTGAAGGAACTTCCCAAGGTTGTGGGAGCCCACCCTTTGCATTAGCATGCCCTGGATGTGAGACATGGTGTCAAAGGAGATCATTTCAGAATTTTAAGATGTAATGACTGCCCCACTGGGTTTCGGATTTGCATGGAGCCTGTGACCCTTTGTTTTGCCCAATTTCTCCTATTTGGAATGGGATCATTTACCCAATGTCTGTACACCACTGTATCTTGGAAGTAACTAACTTGCTTTTGATTTTACATGCTCATAGGCTGAAGGGATTTGCCTTGTCTCTCAAATGAAACTTGGGACTTGAACTTTTGAGTTAATGCTAGAATGAGTTAAGACTTTGGGGGACTGTTGGGAAGGCATGATTGGTTTTTAAATGTGAGGACATGATATTTGGGAAGAGCCAGGGGTGGAATGATATGGTTTGGTTCTGTGTTCCCACTCAAATCTCATCTTGAATTGTAATCCGCACGTGGCAAGTGAGGAACCTGATGGGAAATGATTATATATTGAATCATGGGGGCGGTCTCATGATAGTGAGGGAGATCTCGTGAGATCCGATGGTTTTATAAGTGTCTGGCATTTCCCTTGTTGGCACTCTTCTCTCACCTGCTTCCATGTAAGACATGCCTGACTCCCCTTCTGCCTTGATTGTAAGTTTCCTGAGACCTCCTAGCCATTCTTCCTGTTAAGCCTGCAGAACTGTGAGTCAATTAAACTTCCTTCCTTTGTAATTACTGAGCTTCAGATAGTATGCTTTATAGCAGTGTGAGAATGCGCTAATACACTTGATCTAGAAGAATTTCAAAATGGGTGTTACTCCCTTCAGCCATAGAAAACACTCATTCACCCTCCTCTGAAGGTCTGATTCTATATGAGGCTGCCAAGATGAGTTGTCTGCCAAATGTGCCCTGGAATAACTGACCAAGTTTGCCTGCTGAGTGTTATTATTTATAGTGTAGTGAGTGTTTACAAGGTCTACAAAGACAACTTTAGTTTTGACCAGGGCCAATTACTTCTGAAAGCCTCTCAAATTTAAAAAGGTACTAAAATATAGCCCTCTATTTTATCTCTGGAAATTATTTTCTGTTATATCAGGGGAACATTTATGCCTACACTGATTCTTGTAGTGATACAATACACACATTTTGCAAAGACATTTATAATCAGGATTATATGGCAATCTCATGTATTTTGCTTTATTGATAGATTCTATCTGCATAATTGTGGGCAGTAAAAAATAATAAAGCCAACATTTTCATTTGTGCTATGTATCCCATCCCTGCCCAATTTTACAAAATCATACAGCAATGGTAATTTCTTTCTTTCTTATGTGTATTCACCATTTTCCTCTTTACACTGTATCTTCTCCAATAATGTTTAAACATGCTCCAATCATTTATCTCTTTTAAAGATGCTCTTTGGTCTCTATTTCCTCTTCCTACCCTTGTCCTGACCAGTTGCCACCTCATCTCATCTGCTACCACTCACTGAATTGGTGTCTTTGTCTGTTTCTATGCTGCTATAAAAGAATATTTGAGGGTGGGTAATTTATAAAGAAAAGAAGTTTATTTGGCTCATGGTTCTGCAGACTGTACAAGAAATATGAATCTGGCATTTGCATCTGGCGAGGGCTTCAAGCTTCTTCTACTTATGTTGGAAGGTGAAGGGAAGCCAGTGTGTGCAGAGATCACATGCAGAGAGAGGAGGCAAGACAGAGGGGAGGAGGTGTGAGGCTCTTTAACAACCAGCTCCTGTGGAAACTCATAGAGCAAGAACTAGCTCACTACCATGAAGATGGCACCAAGTCATTTATGAGAAATCCACCCCCATGACCCAAATACCTTCCACTAGGTCCCACCTTCAGCTTTCAAATTTCAGCAAGAGATTTGGAGGGCTCAAATATCCAAACCATATCAATTGGCTTTTGTCAAGATTATTAATGATCTTGAATACTGAGGACCAAATGTAGCCATTGGAATCAGTGTGATCTATTATGTGAAGCTGAAGTTGGGTGGTCTTGGTGGTCACTAGCTTCTCCTAAATTCGGGTTGTCCAAAACTAAACACATCTCTGTTCTAAGTTTGCCTTCCTCTTAAATGCTGGCCATTTCAACAAATGTGATTTGTCATTCATCCTGTTAACCATGTCAGAGAGTCAGTTTAAAATTATGTTTTCAGTTGTGAATATGTTGAATTTGAGCTATTCATGGTCAAGAGGAGATATTAGGCTAGATTTGTTCCAGTATGTATTTATGATCACCATCCTTAAATGGATCATTAGTAAGGCTTGACCTTCCTTGTATGTTTTTCTGGTCAAACAATTTTCCTCTTTCTACAACTTTTCATAAAACTACATGTGTCTCTTAAAATGTCTCTAACCTTTACCACCTTCATTCTCAGCAGATGTATTTTCCTTCTATTTAATAGAAAAATAGAGCCCATTAAATAGAAAATCCTGCCACACATACACCCATCCTATTCTCCATCCCTCCCATTATAACACAGGATTTGCTCTTCCTCACATATAAAGTCAGTTTTCCACCTGCATTCTAGATTCCATCCACATCTGACTTCTCAACAACTGAGCACCACTGATTGTCTCCTTTTTAAATATTAAACCACCCCTTCTTAATGATGACCTTCCTCTGCCTTAAAACGTGCTCAAGCCTCTTCCATTAAAATAAACTATTGAAGACTTTGCTTCTAAGTAAATTGAAATCACAGGGACTAGTTTTTCCCTCCCAGATGAAATAACACACAAAGGCAAACTCTATGAAACAATTCTCAAAACATTGAAGATTAGACAATGAAGAACTGGGATCCTAGAGGGACAGGAAACAAATATAGCCTACAATTGGTTTGGCTTACTATTTAGAGAAATTCTCCAAGCTAGGTAGTAGGTAGGGCTATTTCTCTAATTTGAGAAGAAGGAATTAGGAGTCCATGTAGGCTGTGGCAGCTGGAGATCACAGGGTAAAATACCAGAGAAGATAAGCTATGTAGAGAAAGAACTCTAGAGATCTGCACAGAGTCCCCCATGAGTATTCAACCAAGTACTGATAAATGCATACATGTGAGGAAAGCACCCACGGTCATGAAAAGAATCACCTAAAAAGAATAGATGGAACTATCCGTGGGGTCCATACATTTCCTGGAATAGTGCTTGTTCTCAAGAGCCATAGTGGAAAATCTCATAACTCGTTGGACATTAAGTTGAATATATAGATGAGGTTTACCTCAGTCATAGTGTAAAATTAACCCTAAAGTAAATGCTGCTCTGGTCCCCCTTAAGAAAGCTAGAAAGTAAGACCTAAAAGGAAAACACTATTTCCAAGTAATTTAGGTGAATTTACAAATAAACCTTGAGACTATAGGAATACAGAAATCTGCAACATACATCAATTTAAAAGATAGAATGTCTACACCCAATAAAAAGTATCAGTCATGCAGAGAAACAGAAAAAAAATAAAATTTATCAATAAAAACAGATTCAGAAATGATACAGATGATAGAATTAATAGGCAATAATATTAAATGATTATTATAGCTATATTCTGTATGTTCAAGAAGCCAAGGGAAATATTAAAAATATTAGGTAGAGATACAAAATGTATGGAAAAAACCCAAGCCTATCATCTAGAAATAAAATCATAATGTCTGACAATAACAATCCAATGGATGCTATTCTATTAACAACAGATTAGACATTGCAGAATAAAAGATTAGTGAACTTATGGAGACATAGTAGGTGTATATATTTATTAGGGGTACATGAGATTTTTTAAAAGAACTTTTATTTTAAGTTCAGAGGTACATGTTCAAGTTTGCTATATAGGTAAACTCATGTTACAGACCTTTGTTTTACAGATTATTTCATCACCCAAGTACTAAGCCTACTACCCAAATAGTTATTTTTTCTGATCCTATCCCTCCTCCCAACCTCCACACTCAGAGAGGTCCCAGTGTCTGTTAGTCCCTTCTTTGTTTCCATGCCTTCTCACCATTAAGCTGCTCACTTATAACTGATAACATATGGTATTTGGTTTTGTGTCCTGTGTTACTTTGCCAAGGATAATGGCCTTCAGCTCCACCCATGTTTTTGTAAAGAACATGATCTCATTATTTTTTATGGCTGCATAGTATTCCATTGTGTATATGTACCACATTTGTCTTTATCCAGTTTGATTTCATGTCTTTTCTATTGTGAATAGTGCTGCAATGAACATATACATGCACATGTCTTTATGATAGAACAATTATATTCCTTTGGTATATACTCAGTAATGGGATTGATGGGTTGAATGGTAGTTCTGGTTTTAGCTCTTTGAGGAATCACCACAGTGCTTTTCACAATGGTTGAACTGATTTACACACCCACTAGCAGTTCTGTAAGTGTTCTCTTTTCTCTACAACCTTACCAGCATATGTTATTTTTGTGACTTTTTAGTAATGGCCATTTTGTCTGGTGTCAGATGATATCTCATTGTAGTTTTGATTTGCATTTCTCTAATAATCAGTGATACTGAGCTTTTTTTCATATGCTTATTGGTTCCATGGTATGTCTTCTTTTGAAAAGTGTTCATGTCCTTTGCCCCCTTTTTAATGGGTTTTTTTCTTGTAAATTTAAGTTCCTTATAGATGAAAAATATTAGACCTTTGTCAGATGCATAGTTTGTAAACAGTTTCTCCCAATATTTAGGTTGTCTGTTTAGTCTGTTGATAGTATCTTTTGCTGTACAGAAACTCTAGAGTTTAATTAGATCCCAGTTGTCGATATTTGCTTTGGTTGCAATCGCTTTTGGTGTCTTCATCATGAAACTTTTGCCTGTGCCTATGTCCTGAATGGTATTGCCTAGATTTTCTTCTAGGGTTTTTATAGCTTTTGAGTTTTAAGTCTTTAATTCATCTTGAGTTGATTTTTTAGTATAGTTTAAAGAAGGGGTTCAGTTTCAATCTCCTGCTTAAGGTTAGCCAGTTATCCCAGCGCCATTTATTAAAAATGAAGTCCTTTCCCCATTGCTTGCTTTTGCTAGCATTGTTGAAGATCAGATAGATAGTTGTAGGTGTGCAGTCTTATTTCTAGGCTCTCTACTCTGTTCCATCGGTCTGTGTGTCTAGCTTTGCACCAGTGCCATGGTGTTTTGATTACTGTAACCCTGTAGTATTATTTGAAGTCTGGTAATGTGATGCCTCTAGCTTGTTCTTTTGCGTAGGATTCCTTTAAGCAGTGTTTTGTAATTATCTTTGTAGATATCTTTCATCTCCTTGAATAGCTGGATTTCTAGGTATTTTATTCTTTTTGTGGCAATTGTGAATGTGATTTCATTGTTGATTTCACTCTTGCCTTGGCTGTTGTTGGTGTATAGTAATGCTAGTGATTTTTTTATGTTGATTTTGTATCCTGAAACTTTGCTGAAGTTGTTTAGCAGCTTAGGGAGTTTTCGGGCTCATACTATGTCGTTTTCTAGATATAGAATCATGTTGTCTGCAACCAGGAATAGTTATACTTCCTCTCTTCATATTTGGATGCATTTTATTTCTTTCTCTTGCCCAATTCCTCTGGCCAGGACTTCCAATGCTATATTGAATAGGAGTGGTGAGAAGGCATCCTTTCTTATGCCATTTTCAAGGGGAATGCTTACAGCTTTTGCCCATTTAGGACTATGTTGGCTTTGAGTTTGCCATGGATGGCTCTTATTACTCTGAGTTATGTTCCATTCATACCTGGTTTACTGAGAGTTTTTAATATAAAGCAATATTGAATCTTATTGAAAGCCTTTTTGCATCTATTGAGATAATCATGTAGTTTTTGTCTTTAGTTCTGTCTATGTGATGAATTACATTTATTGATTTGTGTATGTTGAACCTACCCCGCATCCCAGGAATAAAGCCTACTTGATCGTAGTAGGCTAGCTTTCTGATGTGCTGCTGGATTCAGTTTGCTAGTATTTTGTTGACAATTTTTGCTTCTATTTTCATCAAGGATATTGGCCTGAAGTTTTCTTTTCTGGTTGTATGTTTGCCAGGTTTTGATATCAGATGACGCTGGCCTCATAGAATGAGTTGGGAATGAGTCCCTCCTCCTCAATTTTTTGGAATTGTTTCAGTAGGAAAAGTACCAGTTCTTCTTTATACATCTGGTACAATTTGGCTGTAAATCCATGTGGTCCTGTGCTTTTTTTGGTTGGTAGGCTATTTATTACTGATTCAGTTTTGGAGCTTGTTATTGGTCTGTTCAGTAATTCAATCTCTTCCTGCTTCAGTCTTGGGAGGGTGTATGTGTCTAGGAATTTATCCCCTTCTTCTAGATTTTCTGGTTTGTGTGCATAGAGGTGTTCATTGTAGTCTCTGAGGGTTATTTGTATTTCTGTGGTGTCAGTGGTAACATCCCCTTTGTTGTTTCTAAGTGTGTTTATTTGGATTTTCTCTTTTTTCTTCTTTATTAATCTAGCCAGTGGTTTATGCATCTTATTAACTTTTTTTTAAAAGATCCAGCTCCTGGATTGTTGATTTTTTGAATGTTTGTTCAGGTTTCTTTCACAGAGTTCAGCTCTGATTTTGATTATTTCTTGTCTTCTGCTAGCTTTAGGATTGGTTTGCACTTGCTTTTCTAGTTGTTTTAGTTGTGATGTTTGATTGTTAATTTGAGATCTTTCTAACTTTTTGATGTGGGTGTTTAGTGTGATAAATTTCCCTCTTAACACTTCCTTAGGTATGTCCCAGAGATCCTGGTATGTTGTATTTTTGTTCCCATTAGTTTTAAAGAACTTTTTATTTCTGCCTTAATTTCATTATCTACCCAAAAGTCATTCAGGAGCAAATTTTTTTAATTTCCATGTAATTGTATGGTTTTGAATGACTTTCTCAGTCTTGATTTCTGTTTTTATTGCACCATGTACTGAGTGAGTGGTTGTTATTATTTAAGTTCTTTTTGCATTTGCTGAGGATTATTTTATGTCAAATTGTGTGGTTGATTTTAGAATATGTGTCATGTGGCCATGAGAAGAATGTATATTCTGTTGTTTTGGGGTGGAGAGTTCTATAGATGTCTATCAGGTCAATTTGGTCCAGTGTGGAGTTCAGGTCCTGAATATCTTTGCTAATTTTCTGCCTTGATGATCTGTCTAATATCGTCAATGGGGTGAAGTCTCCCACCATTATTGTGTGGGAGTCTAAATCTCTTTGAAGGTCTCTAAGAACTTGCTTTATGAACCTGGGTTGGGTGCATATATATTTGGGATAGTTAGGTCTTCTTGTTGAATTGAACCCTTTACCATTATGTAATGCCCTTCTTTGTCTTTTGTGATCATTGTTGGTTTAAAGTCTGTTTTGCCTTAAATTAGGATCACAACCCCCATTTTTTCTGTTTTCCATTTGCTTGATAGGTTTTCCTCCATGCCTTTATTTCGAGCATGTGAGTGTCACTGCATGTGAGATTGGTCTCTTGAAGAGAGCATACCATTGGGTCTTGCTTCTTTATCCAACTTTCCACCCTGTATCTTTTAATTGGGGCATTTAGTTCATTTACATTCAATATTAGTATTGGTATCTGTGGATTTGATCCTGTCATCAAAGTATTATTATTACACAGACTTCTTTGTATGGTTGCTTTATAGTGTGACTGTTTCTTGTACGTAAGTGTGTTTTTGTAGTGACTGGTAATGATCTTTCCTTTCCATATTTAGTGCTTCTTTCAGGAACTCTTGTAAGGCAGATCTGGTAGTTATAAATTCCCTCAACATTTGCTTATCTGAAAAGAATTTTATTTGATTGGGAAGTGTAGTTTGGCTGGATATGAAATTCTTGATTGGAATTTCTTTCCTTTAAGAATGTTGAGTATTGGTCCCCAATCTCTTCTGGCTTGTAGGGTTTTTGCTGAGAGGTCTATTGTTAGCCCGATGGGCTTCCCTTGGTAGGTGACTTGTCCTTTGTCTCTAGCTGCCTTTAACATTTTTTCTTTCATTTCAACCTTGGAGAATCTGATGATTATGTGTCTTGGTGATGATCTTCTTGTGAAGTATCTTGTGGAGATTCTCTGCATTTCTTGAGTTTGAACATTGGCCTCTCTAGCTACGTTGGGGAAGTTCTCATGGGTATTCTGAAATATGTTTTCCAAGTTGCTTTCTTTCTCCCCATATCTTTCAGGGACTGACTGTCTTATTTCAGAAAGCAAATCTTCAAGCTCTGAGATTCTTTCCTCAGCTTGGTCTATTCTGCTGTTAACAATTGCTATTGCATCATGAAATTCTTCTAGTGTGTTTTTCAGTTCTATCAGGTCACTTACATTATTTTTCTATACTGGCTATTTTGTCGGTCAGCTCTTGTATCATTTTATTGTGATTTTAGCTTCCTTAGCTTGAGTTTCAACATTCTCCTAAATCTTGATGATCTTCGTTACTATTCATAGTCGGAATTCTATTTCTGTCATTTCAGCCATTTCAGCCTGGTTAAAAACCCTCGCTGGAGAATTAGTGCAGTTGTTGGAAGAAAGAAGACATTCTGACTTTTTGAGTTGTCAGAGTTCTTGCGCTGGTTCAATCTCAACTCTATAGGCTGATGTTCCATCAATCATTGAAATTGCTGTCCTTAGGAAATTTTTTATTTCCTTTGCCTTATTTGATGACCTTGAAGGTTTGATTATGATATAAGGTGGGTTCAGTCAACTGGTTTTGTTTCTGGAACATTTTAGGGAGCCAGGGTTCAACACAAGAATCTTGGCAGTATGATGGAGGAGGGGCAGGGATGGACTCATGTTGGCAGCAGTGGCACCACAGGGTGCACACACACATGTGCACTGGTAGGGAAGGAGAGGCAAAGTTCCCCTGTGCAAACATGCACTGGCAAAGTGATATTGAAGGTGACTGTGGGTGAGTGTATTCAGGCAAAGTGACATGGGGGAGGCCGCAGTAGGGGGAGGGCATGGGCAGGCTGGTGCATGTCCACAGGGGCCACTCTGGAGAAGCTCTCTGCTGGTCAGGCATAGTCTGCCAGTTCAGGAGCTATGATGCAGGCCCCCAGGGGGTATGCCCCCTGGGCACCAGAGGCTGCTGTGCAAGCAAGCATGGCCAGGCTGAGTCCCAGGAGAGGCCAGCAGACTGACAGGTGCTCAGGTTGGACTGGACCTCTCTTATGGGCAGGACTACCCTGCAGAGTTCAGGTACCATAGTTCCCCTACAGCTAAAGTCTTCTATAGGAGCAAGTCGAGCCTAGACAGATGGGCTTCCCTGACTGTGCTCCACTACAGATTCTCCCACACTAAACTCTCTGGGCTCTGCACCAGCTAGAGTTCCACCCCTAACACTTCTCTAAGCAACTTTCCCTGCCAACTCAAGTGTCCATTGTGACCACAGAGTCTCCTCCTGCTGGGATTCCAGAGGCCTGTGGTGAGAGTGGGTTGTTCTTCGCCTGTTTAACTTACCCATTTCCCAGGAGTCATTGGGGGCCAGGAATGAGTCCCAGTGTCTTTTATCACTATTCAGGGTTCCTAGCTGCCTCCTCATTCATTCCAGCATCTGTATCTTTCCTCCATCCACTCTCAATGCCTTCTCTCTGATGATCTGCTAGTAGTGTGCCAATCTTCCTGATGTCCCAGTCTCTTGGTGGCAGATGTTCTTCCTGGCTGTCTTCAGTAGACCATCTTGCCCCTCAATCGACATGAGATGTTTTAATACAGGCATACAAAGCATGATAATCATATCATGGAGAATAGGACAGCCATCCCTTCAAGCATTTATCCTTGTGGTACAAATAATCCAATTGCACTCTTTTTTAAAAATGTGCAATTGTGAAATGTATAAATAAGTTATTGTTGACTATAATCACCTTGTTGTGCTATCAAATAATAGGTCTTATTTATTTTTTTTCTGTTTTCTTTTTTGGTACACATTAATAATCTCTACACCTCCACCCCCCACTATTGGGTGCCCACAAAAATTAAAAATCGAAAACGGTTAGTGAACTTGATGACCAGCAATAGCAACTATCCAAAATAAAAATGTAGACTAAAGATAAAGAAAAATGGACAAAACATCAGTGAGCTCCATGACAATTTTGAGCACTCTACTATATATGTAATTAGATTCCTGGAAGAAGAGAGGGTGGGGTAGAGAAGAAAGCAGAAAGTATATTTGAAGTAATAATGAATGAAACTTTTTGCAAATTTGATATAAGCTATAAACCAACTGATATGGTTTGGCTGTGTCCCCATGCAAACTTCATTCTGAATTATAGCTCCCATAATCCCCATATGCTGTGGAAGAGACCCAGTGGGAGGTAATTGAGTCATGGGGGTGGTTACCTCCATGCTGGTGTTCTCTGGATAGCGAGTGACCTGATGGTTTTATAAGGGGCTTTTTCCACTTTTGCTGGTGACTTCTCCCTGCTACAACCACTGGAAGAAGGAAATGTTTGCTTCTCCCTCTGCCATGATTGCAAGTTTCCTGAGGCCTCCCCAGCCATCCAGAACTGTGAGTCACTTAAATCTCTTTCCTTTATACATTACCCAGTATTGGGTATGTCATTATCAGCAGCATCAGAATGGACTAATACAGTAAATTGGTACCGGGTAGTGGAATGTTGCTATCAAGATACCTGAAAATGTGGAAGTGACTTTGGAATTTGGTAACAGGCAGAGGTTGGAACAGTTTGGAGGGCTCAGAAGAAGATAAAAAAATGAGAGAAAGTTTGGAACTTCGTAGAGACTTGGAGGGCTCAGAAGACAAGATGTGGGAAACTTTGGAACTTCTTAGAGACTTATTGAATGTCTTTGACCAGAATGCTGATAGTGATATGGACAATAAAGTCCAGGCTGAGGTGGTCTCAGATGGAAATGAGGAACTTGTTGGGAACTGGAGTAAAGATCACTCTTGTTATACAGAGAGACTGGCAGCATTTTGCCTCTGCCCTAGAGATTTGTGGAACTTTAAACTTGAGAGAGTTGATTTAGGGTATCTGGCAGAAGAAATTTCTAAGTGGAAAAGTGTTGAAGAGGAAGCAGAACATAAAAATGTGGAAAATTTGCAGCCTGACTTTGTGATAAAGAAGAAAACCCCATTTTCTGGGGAGAAATTCAAGCTTGCTGCAGAAATTTGCATGAGTGACTAGATGCAAAATGTTAATCACCAAGACAATGGGGAAAATGTCTCCAGGGCAGGTCAGAGTTCTTCACGGCAGCCCCATCTCAGGCCTGGAAGCCTAGGAGGGAAAAATGGTTTCATGGGCCAGGCCCAGGGCACCCCCTGCTCTATGCAGCCTTGGGACATTGTGCCCATCATCCCAGCTGCTTCAGCTCCAGCTGTAGCTAAAAGGGGCCAACTCAAGCTGTTGCTTCAGAGGGTGCCAGCTCCAAGCCTTGGTGGCTTACACATGATGTTGGGCCTGCTGGTGCACAGAAGTCAAGAATTGAAGTTCGAGAACTTCCACCTAGATTTCAGAGGATGTATGGAAACGCCTGGATGTATAACCTCTGCTAGGGCAGTGTGAAAGGGAAATGTGGGGTGAGAGCCCCCACACAGAGACCCCACTGGGGCACTGCCTAGTGGAGCTGTGAGAAGAGGGCCACCGTCCTCCAAACCCCAGAATGGTAGATCCACCAACAGCTTGCACTGTGCACCTGGAAAAGCCATAGACACTTAATGCTATCTCATGAAATCAGCCGGTAGGGAGGCTGTACCTTACAAAGCCACAGGGGTGGAGGTGCCCAAGACCATGGGAACCTACCTTGTGCGTCAGTGTGACCTGGATGTGAGACGTGGAGTCAAAGGAGATCATTTTGAAACTTTAAAGTTTAATGACAACCCTATTGGATTTCAGGCTTGCATGGCGCCTGTAGCCCCTTTGTTTTGGCCAATTTCTCCCATTTGGAATAGTTGTATTTAACCAATTCCTGTACCTCCACTGTATCTAGGAAGTAACCAACTTGCTTTTGATTTTACAGGCTCATAGGTGGAAGGAACTTGTCTTGTCTCTGATGAGACTTTTCAGTTTGACTTTGAGTTAATGCTGGAATGAATTTAGACTGTAGGGGACTGTTGAGAAGGCATGATTGGTTTTGAAATGTGAGGACGTAAGATTTGGAAGAGGCCGGGACAAAATGGTATGGTTTGGCTGTGTCCCCACCCAAATCTCATCTTGAATTCTAGCTTCCATGTATTGTTTGAGGGACCCAGTAAGAGCTAATTGAATCATGGGGTCAGTTACCTCATGCTGCTGTTCTTGCTATAGTGAGTGATTTGATGGTTTTATAAGGGGCTTTTCCCCCTTTTACTAAGCAATTCTCCTTGCTGCTGTCATGTGAAGAAAGACGTGTTTGCTTCCCTTTCTGCCATGATTTTAAGTTTCCTAGGCCTCCCAGTCATGCAAAACTGTGAGTCAATAATGTGTCTTTCCTTTATAAATTGCTCAGTGTCAGTACGTCTTTATTAGCAGCGTGAGAATGAACTAACACACCTACAAATTCATGAAACTCAAACATATCCAAGAATAAGAAACATGAAGTAAATACCAAGATACATGATAATCAAATTACTTAAAACTAGTAATAAACAAAAAAAAATCTTAAAAGCAGACAAAAAAGAATATACGTAGAAGAGTAAAAATAAGGAGGTCAGCACATTTCTCATCAGAAAAAATGCAAATGAGAAAAGAGTGGAGTAACTTCTTTAAAATGCTGAAAGAAAAAAATCCTATGACCTAGAATTTTTATCCAGTGTACCAATCAGTGTTCTTAGGAAAACCGGGCCAGTAGGAGAGAGGGGTAGTGGGGGAGTTGCTAGTTATTTTAAGGAATTGGCTCATGCAGTTTTGGTGAATGGCAGTCCTCAAATCCATAGAACAGAGTTGTAGGCTGGGAATTCTCAGGTAGGAGCTGATGCTGCATTCTTGAAGCAGAATATTTTCCTCCTCAAGGAAACCTGTTTTGTTCTTAAGACCATTGAAGTAATCGGATAAGGCCCATCCAGATTATTGAAGATAATCTCCTTTACTTAAATTTCAACCAATTGTGGATGCTATCTACATCTAAAAAACTATTTTAACAGCAGAAAGTAGATTCGTCTTTAATTGAATAATGTGGTAGTATATAGCCTAGCCAAGTTAACATATAAACTCGCCATCAAATCCAGTTAAAATATCTTTCAACAATGAAGATGAAATAAAAATGTTTTCAGACATACAAAAGCTGAAATTATGCATTACCCACAGAATTGCATGACAGTAAATTTTTAATGAATTTCTTTTAGCAGAAGGAATATCATATCAAATGTAAATCTGGATCTATAAAGAATGAACAATATGGGAAATTTATTGGCATGAGTAAGTATGATTGACATTTTTTTCTTAACCTTTGTAAAAGATAATTGACCATTTAAAGCAAAAGTAATAACAATGTATTGTGGGGTTTATAATATATGTAAAAGTAGTATAGAATGTAATGTGGACAAAGAGGTTCTTATACTATACATGAAGTGGTAATAACATCACTTGAAAGCATGTCGTGACAAGTTAAAGATGTATACTATAAATCTATCCTAAAGCAACCACTAAAGAAACATAACAAATAGTTATAATGAATAAGAAAACAAAGGATATAAAATGAAAGTATAAAAATTACTCTATTAGCCAAGTTAGGAAAAGAGGGGGAAAAGGAACAAAGAACTAATGGGAAAAATAGAAAACAAATATCAAAAGAATAAATTTAAACACAATCATATCAATAATAAGATTAAATGTAAATGGTTTCAAAATACCAATTAAAGAACAGATTGTCAGATTCAATAAAAAAAAAAGCATGAGCCAATTATATGCTCCCTAGGAGGAAACAACTTTAAACATAAAGGCACAAATAGTCTAAAAGCAAACAGAGAGAAAATGAAATATCTTGCAAATACTAATGAAAGAAAAGCTGAAGTGGCCTTATTAATATTAGACAAAGTAGATTTCAGAACAAGAATATTACCGGGGTAAAGAGTAATTTTATAATGATAAAGGGGTCAATTCATCAAGAAGACATAAGAATCTTAAATGTTCATAAACCTTAAAACGGAGCTTCAAAACTCAAAAAACAAAAACTAATAGAATTTCAAAGAGAAATAGACAAATTCACAATTACAGATTTCAACACCCCTCTATCAATAATGGACAGAGCAAGTAGACAGAAAATCAATTAGATTATTGGAGATTTGAACAACAGTCTCAGCCAAGCTAATCTAATTGACATTTATAAAAATTCCACTCAACAACAGTAAAATACAAATTATTTTTAGTGTACACAGAACATTTAACAAAACAAATCATATTCTAGAACATGAATTTAAGAATACAACTTATGTTCTTTGACAACATGGAGTTACATTAGAAATCAATGCTAGAAATATAACCGGAAAAATCCTCAACTATTTGCAAGTAAACAACACACTTTCAAATAACCAAAGGGTTGATAAAATCAACCAAAAGAGAAATTATAAGGTATCTAAAAATAACTAGAAATAAAAATACAACATGTTAAAATTTGTAGAATGCAGCTTAACTAGTCATTAGAGGGAAATTTATAAGTATCAAAAAGTTTATATTAGAAATATTGGGTGCACATGGACATAAAGGTGGCAACAATAGACACTGGGGACTACAAGACAGGAGTTAGAGCTAGGGGAGTAAGGGTCATAAAACTACCTATTGGGTACTATGCTCACTACCTGGGTTGTGGGATCATCCATACCCAAAACTTTAGCATCACACAATATATCCATGTAACAAACCTGCACATGTACCCCCTGAATCTAAAATAAAAGTTGAAATTATTTTTAAAAATTTAAATATGTTTTGAATTTAGATGCAAGATATTCTAATTGGTGAATTTGATTGTAGTTTTTGCAGGATATCACATTTTAAATAATATTTTGTCTTATGCTCTGTGGAAGGTTGTAACTCGTACAAAATGTAAAACTGGGGTAACAAGAATAACTGCTTACACAAACAATTTAAATGCTTATACCTTAGTAGTAATGAAACTTACTGAAAAAGAATAAATAGCTATATTTTTGTCTTGTTAAAAAATGCTTATATTGGAAATGAAGAAAGGTTTCAAATCAATTACATCAGCACTAATATTTAAAGATTAAATTAAGAAAGGCAAATTAAACATAAATTAAGCAGGAAAAAGAAAATAATAAAAATCAGAGAAGAAATCAATGAAATAAACTACAGCAGAATTTTTTTTAAATCAATGAATGGATAGTTCTTTAAGAAGATTAGTAAAATTGATAAGCTTCTAGCCAGACTAGTAAGAAAACACAGAGATGATACAAAGTACTAACATCAGGAGTGACAGAGGTGGCATCTATTCAGATATATTAGATGGTAAAAAAAAAATGAGGGACTATTACCAATAATGTTTTGTCAATAATATTACTAAGTTAGATATAGTGGTAAAATTCTGTGAAAGACGCAAAGTATCAAATCTCACTGGAAAAGCTATAGATAATCTGAATAAGCTATATCTATTACAGAAATTGAATTTGTAGTTAATCACCTTCCTACAAAGACAACTCTGGAGCCATGTAGATTCACTGGTGAATCCTACTAAACATTAGAAAAAGAAATAATAGCAACTTGCAAACCCTTCCAGAAAACTGAATAGGAGATACTTCCCCACTCATTCTATGAGGCCAATATTATCTTGATAACAAAATCCAACACATATTACAAAAAAAATTTAAAAGAGCAGTAAACCACAGAATAGCTACCTTGAGCAGAGATGCAAAAAAAAATTGGCCAAAATTCACCAAATTGGATTGCACAATATATAAAATAATAATATATCATGACAGAGTGAGGTTTAGTCTAGCAATGCAAGGTTAGCTTAGCATTTGAAAATCAATGTAATTTACCATATTAATGGACTACAAAAGAAGAAGTATATAATCAACTCGATAGATGCATAGAAAACTTTTGACAAAATCCAACATGCATTCCTGATAAAAACGCTTAGTAAACTAAGAACAGAAGGATTCTTTAGTCTGCTAAAGACCACTGCTTCAACATTGTAGTGAAGGTTTTCACCAGTGTAAATAAGAAGAGTGAAGGAAATAAAAAGCATCTAGATTTAAAACAAAAATTAAATTATCTTTATTTGCAGATGACATGATTAGGTAGAAAATCTGATTGAATCTGCAAGAAAATTATTTGAACTAATAATTGAATTTAGCAGATACAAGATCAATGTACAACAGATAATTGTTGAACTGGTATATTAATTATTCGTAGTAGGATAGGCATAGAGCAAGTAAGCCTTTAACTAGACCATACTTTATGGCTGCTAAAATAACCCCCACCTTAAATCACTCGAATATGATACCCAAGATACTTTCAAGGAACAGGAACACAGTTGAACTACACAATAGCCTCAGGTTATATATAACAGCTGTCACAAGCTGTAGCCTTAGAATTTACTTGTCTAACTTGTGGGGGCTTTTAGAGTTTTCTGTCACATTTTGAGTAAAATCTTGGGTCCTGAGTAGAGAAAAATCACTTCTATCACATACATTTTTTGTCAAATGTGATCTTTTGATTACATTTTACTCTGCCATCTTGAAAAAATAAGAAGCATTCCACAACAGTTTCTGAGCTCATGATACACCACACATCACAGTGTATCCTTCTGTTAGAGCACTCAGGTTCCATTGGGGAAATATGAAATCTGCCCAAACAGTAGTTGAGTGGAATGCAAAAGGCACTGTCTTTAGAACACACAGACCTGGGATCAAGTTCTAGCTCCTCCCCTCATTAAATGGAGGGAGAACCAGGACAAGGTTTTTAAAATGTTCTGAGCCTCAAATTCTTTATTTATAAGAGGGATAAAATAGTGTCCACTTTTAGTTGGGAGGATTAAAATAGGTAAATACATACAGTTATCAGGAGCAGGTACATACTTGGTCCTTAGAAAATTTTAGCCATTATTGTTATTGTTATGTTGTTATCATTATAGTTTGAGCACGAAGATGAAAAAGATTGCTTCCAACTGGAAGGAAGATCTGGAAAGACTTCTTGAAGAATTGGAAAATGGCTTTTGAAGATAGGTAGGATTAGAATATGTAATGACTAGGGGGAAGCAAGAGGGAGCTGGCCTTCAAAACAGAGGAATATATGTTCACATAAGCCTAGAGAAAGGCTTGAATGGAGAGGCACCAGACTTTTTACATTGATTACCTTAAAAATGGGAAAACGGGGAGATTATAAGCATTTTTAGTGTATCATCATTGGATGGTTTTGTCACAGGATTCTTAGGGTGTCGATTCACCAGCCAGAGACTGTGGCTGGTGGCATCTCTGAGTTTTGCTCACATCCACTGGGTTTGTTCCACCTGCTAGGCCTGGCAGGCTGTGCTCAGCTTGTGCTACTGGCTTGGATTCCATGCCTGCCAAGGGCAAGTCAGGCGTGGAGTAGAAAGGGGTGTGTGAGAGAGCAAGCATGGGGTCTGGCCACTGCTCACAGCCAGGCACACTAGCCCAGCTCCATGTGAGACTGCAGCTGGAACAGACGTACTGCAAGCTGCTTTCATTGCCAACACCAACATCCAAATAAGACAACATGGTGACACCTGAAAGCTCAGAGATGTCAGGAACCATAGAGCCCCAAAGAGGGTGTTAGAGCATGTCACAACCCTGGCTCAGGGATACCTGAGGTCTGGGCTTCCAGAAGGGCCACAGCTCTTCTCTTCTTCTTGTGGCCCTCAGCATGGTGAGTGGAGCGGGAGGGAGGTTTGTTTTGGAAGGGTGTATTTCAGCCCATTTTCTTACAGCTGTTTCAGTCCTACCACCTCACTCCAGCTGGTGGCTGCTGGGCTGGCCTGGCTCTGCTGCTGCTTCCTGTCGTGTGGGGTGGCTGCCTGGCACTGACAGAGGACAGGAGGGCTATAGTGTTACAGCAGCTCTGGCTTGAGGAATCCCAAGGTTTGGGCCCCCAGAAGGGTTGCCACTCTTCAATCCCACAGTCCAGGAGCTTGTTACCACCCAAATCTCAGAGAGCCAGTCAGGAATATGTTATAGCTCCCTTTATTCCTGCCATTTGGTAGGTCCCTGTGTTCTTGTCCCATGTCCAGGAAGAATGAAGTTATGTGAACAACTGGAAGGTGAGCAAGGTGGAAAGGAGCTTTATTGAGTGACAGAACAGCTCTCAAGAGACTCGAAGTGCGCAGCTCCTTTCCACAGGCAGGTTGTCTAGATGAGTGTCTATATCTAGCTGAGTCTGGGGGTTTTTATGTGCTCAGAATGGAGGGAGTGCATGCTGATTAGTCCATGAGTGGCCATGGGTGGGCCTTAAAAAGCACCATTCAATTGTCTGAAGGGCATCAATGAAATTCTGACTCCATGTGGTGGACTCCACCTGAACTGGCAGCTTGGCCCTGGGCCCCAGGCTTCAGGCCTGGCTTGAAGGTGAGGTTTCACTGGGGACACACCCCTTCCCCCAGGAACCTGTCTGCCTCTGCTGCCATCAGCATGCCACCCATGGTACCCAGGCTTTCCCTGCTAAGAAGTGCCTGCAGACCCATGCCAAGCCACCCTCAGCCCCCCAGCATCTCTCCTGTGCTTGTCAGTGCCCAAAGTCCAGAGGGGGCTGAGGCAGCAGATAGTTAGCCTGTCAACGCCACCCAAAGCATGTGCACACCCAACTGTGTTCACCACAACTCTGTTCCACACTAGAGCAGACACCAGGAACAGGGAGAGGCCAGGGAACAGGAGCAGGCACTCCCTGGGCTCCTAAGAGTGCAGGGATGCCTGGGTCTAGAGCCATGGCGGGGTGGCTATAGCTGCACCCCGGAGCAGGGGCTCCTGCCATGCCAACTTGGTGGGGTTCCCACTCAGATCACCTGTCTACAACAATCAATGGCTCCACAGAGCACATAGCCCTTGCCATGCCTTCCCCACTGCTGCTGGTGTCTTCAAAGCAGCCACTCTAGATAGTCTGCTGCCACCACCAGTTTTATTTATTTTCACTAGCTTGTATAATTTTTACAATAAAAATTATTTAAAAATTATTTTTAAAACCCCACAAGACAGGGGAAACAGTATAGCAGTGAGAAAACACAGGGGCGGAACGAAACCTTGGCCAGAGGAGGTAAGGTTATAAGGTAGAATGGAGCCAGCTTTTGTAAAGTGACAATTGAAGTTTGAATTGTTTTGTTTAAGTTGCTGGGGATCTGTGGAAAGGTTTTTTTGTTTTTTGTTGTTGTTTTTGTTTTTAAATAGGGCAATGGCATAAGAAGACCTGGCCTTCTTTTTTTTGGATTGAAGACATTTTCATCCAGGGATTTTTAGTTGAACAGCATCCCAGGTGCTTTCTGGTGATTTTCCAGGTCTCTCTTGGCTTTGCCTTTGGCTTTTGAATGACCTGTTCGCATGTCTGCTACCACCATGAGACTGCAAGCTCTGAGAAGGCATGGATTATGACATCTTCAACCCTGCTGCCTCTCCAACTTCCCACTCCCACCCTAGGGCCTAACCCCAAGGGAGCTGTCAATGAATGTTTGCTGCATGGAATGAATGGGGACTGACTTTTGCTGTGGCAGTTTCTTTGGCACATCTGACATAAGACACCTCCCTTCCTTAGGCACATAAATTTAGGAAGAAGGCAGAGTTTTCATAGCTATGAATTACTTCCTAACTAGTAAAACTGCAGGAAAACCCACAAAATTGCCTGTAAAGCAACAGCCTCATTAGTTGTAACTATAATAAAGAGTAATGACTCAGCAGACCACAACTCACACCCACAGGCACACAGGCCCTCTAGCAGGGCTCCTCAGGAGGCAGATCTGGCTCTTGGACACACAGGGAAGATCCATGTCTGTCTTAGTATATTCTTTTGCTAGACCTTAGCTTTAACCAACTGCATGTGACCCTCCCGACCTGTTCTATTTTATACAACAAAGTCGGGGGGTACAGAAGATAGAGTAGGCAAGCCTTAATTTTCAAAGTGTGCCTGTTTCAGAACTTCATGCCAGTCAGTATAAGAAAATGCTTATCTGTTGCCATCTCAATTCTCAAAGTGTGCATGTAATTTACTGTGGACAATACTCCTACTGGAGTCCATCCTATTTCTGGTCAACATGTTTGAAAGCTCCATTAAGTCACTGACGTGAATCTGGATCTCTCCAAACACTCTCTGGGAGGAATTAAACACTGATGGTCTCTAAGCTGTGGACTTTTTGTTCCATTGTACCGGTTGTGATATTTCACAGATTGTAGGGTCAAAAAAATCTGTTTATCAGTTAATATATAATGATCTTGCAGGCACTTGCACTGCTAAGTATAAGAAAACTGTGTGTGATGATGTTGATAATTATTGTTTTGAAGATATTGTAGGAGCACTACACTACAAAACTTGCCCTTTGATAAGTTAGCAAAGATCAGAAGGCTGAGATAGCCACATGGTGGTAGCATCCTCCCAAGTGCCTGGGTGCTCCTCTGGAGATTTAGAGCTTTTCTGGGAGCAGATTGGAGATCACGGCTTAAGTATCAGTAGTTTACACCTTTGTTGGACAGATTAAAAAGAAGAAAATGGTAAGTTACTGTACTCCAATTACATGCCATTTGCAAGGCTAGGCCTTTTACATGCATTAGTCAGTTTAGGCCTTAAAATGACAATGCAAGGTAGATATTATTCTTTCTGCTTATTTACTGCTCTTAAAATAATAAATGATAATCCATTACATCAACACACTAAAAATGAAAAATCACATAATCATATGAACAGGTACAGAAAAAGAATTTGACAAAATTTAACACCCATTTGTTATACAACCTATCAGCAAACTAGAAATATAACAGCTTTATTTATAATTGCAAAAACTTGGAAGCAACCAAGATGTTCTTCAGTCAGTGAATGGATAAACACATGGATATATCAAGACAATGGAATATTATTCAGCACTAAAAATAAATAAACTACTGTCAAACCATGAAAAGACATGGAGGAAACCTAAATGCATGTTACTAAGTGAAAGAACCCAGTATGAAAACTTTACTAACTATATGGTTTCAGCTATATGACATTTTTCAAAAGGTAAAACTATGAAGACATTAAAAAATCCTGATTTTTTAAATGGAATGAATAGGTAGTGGATTTTTAGGGCAGTGAGACTACTCTGTATAATATTATAATGGGGATGGATGTCATCATACATTTGTTGAAACTCAAAGAATGTACAACACCAAGTATGAACCATCACATAAGCTATGGACTTTGGGTAAGAATGAAGTGTCAATGTAGGTTCATCAGTTGCAAGAAATGTACCATTATGGTGGGGGATATCAATAATAAGGAAGGTTGTGCATGTGTGAGGTAATGGGATGTATAGAAACTCTACACTTTGCATTATTTTCCCATTAGCCTAAAACTGCTCTAAAACTAAAGTCTATTTTTAAAAAGATTATAATAAAACAATAAATGAGAAAGCAGGGTAGTAGGTAAGGAATTTGAGAAGCCTGTCCATGATTACATAGTAAGTGTTGTTTGGAAGTTGATCTACTGGTAAAGAGAATACAACAGTCTTAATCTGAAGGTTCTTAGCCTGCTAGTCCATGATCGGGGGGCAGGGGAAGGTCTGTAAATTCCTCATGACTGTATGAAAAATTGTGTAAAGAAAGTCTCTTCTGGAGAGACTTTCCCTAGCTTTCATGGAAACTCTAACAAGATTAAGAACCACATTGGACACATGGTATTGGAAATAGCTCCATGATAAAAGCAGATAGTCAATGTTGGAATTATGTACATTCTATTTGAAAGGAATGGTCACAACATGTTCCAATATACCTAGGTTAGGATTGGTCAGAAGTACCCCATTTCTATTTGTGACACAGTCAGCACACCCTATATCATGTGGGCTTCCTGAGGGTGATTTTCTGAGGTGAATTATATTCTGTGAGTACTTAAGAGACTTATTAATGCTACTCTGAGAAGTCTAAGTTACATTTGATGTCTTTTTTCTTTCAGAAGTTCTTAGATGGTAAATTTGATTTTTTGAATTATCTTCATTGAATGGTAAACTTATTTAAGACCACCAGGATTTCAACTATATTATGTTTCTGTGACAGAACAAGAAATACGTAAGCATCTGATAATAAACACCGTTACACGCTGTTAGAGCAAAAATGAACCCTAAAATTCCATCTCTCTCAGTGTATGTCAGGATTATTGATTCTGAGAGAGGAGGAGGGCTTGCCCATGGTCACTCAGCAAGTTAGGGGTTAAGTAATGAGCGATCCCATCTATAGTCTCCCAGGCCAGTACTCTTTTCGGAGGGATGACTCCTCAAACTTTTCAACTTGTGATATTCACATGCTTACTGGACAGCTCTACTTGTTATATTTACATGCTTACTGGACAGCTCTACTTGTTTACCTCTCTCAGGCAGCTCAAACACCACATATTTAAAACCAAACTCATTATTTTTCTTCTGCTTTTCTCTAAACACCTCTTTTACCCACCACCTCCACTCTCTATTGTCCCCACAACCCCTCAAGCCAATGACCGATTTCTCTGCCTTGCAAGGGGTAAATGGTGAGTTGACAGTCATTTTGATCTCTATTTTTCATGAGAACTTTGGTCTTAGAATGTTAGTGTATTAGTACTGTTGCTAGAAATTTTAAAAATGCAAGGATCACTGGAATCTAGGTGGAATGTATATCTAAATTATCTCTCCAAATCTTTCTGAAGTTAGAGAAAAGCAACCACTGGATAGCAAAGGTGACTTAGTAATCCACTATACCACTGACTGACACTGATTTTTCAGAGATATTAAAATCCCTGTTAATAAGATTATTTTGTTAAGTAGTATTGATTTTCTGCCTTTCTTGCTCCCAAACTCTTAATATATGCCCCACCATAAAATAACAGGAACAACCACTCTTCTGCCTTAATCTTTTTTGCTGGCTACAATACCAGGCTGAAACAGATTGGTTGATCCAAGCAAATGAGTACACAAACCACACCAGGGCCAATTTAAGTAAGGAAATAGTATTTCTCAAAGTGCAGGCTTCAGTCTTCAGAACACCAATATAGATCTCTGATGGGATATTAAGTGATTCCAAAAGCGTTTCATAGTTTCAGTGGAAAAGGCAATGAAATTAATTTATCCACATATGTTCCCTAGATTTGAAATGTAAGATTAATTATGATTGTCACAGAAATGTCTTAATGTTCTTAATAATCATTATAGTCTTAAAATCGCACATCCACTATAAGGACTTAGTTGATTAACTTCTCTTGCCTAATATTAATTATAAGATAGTTCTTCATTTTCATATTTTTATGTCATTTGTATATTATTGCTTTTGGGTGTTGTACAGTATTTTTTGTTGTTCCTTTTTCATTGTGTTTGATTTTAAGCTCAATTCAAAGATAGATTAGTGACTTAAAATTGTTTAATGAAGTATATAAAAAACTTATGAAAATGGTAACCAAAACACTGTAACTCAGAGTAAAGTGGTAAATTTAAATGGTGAGCAGGACTCAAGTACAAATATAGACCATGTATCTGTATGTTCTAGGACAAGTGAATGTGTGATTGCAATGATTTCATATAAGCAGGCAAAAAAGAAGGAAGAAAGGAAGGCGGAAAAGAAGGAAGGAAGGGAGAAAGAGAAAAGGAAAAGTGTGATGAGAAAATATGCTTAAGACTGTTCAAAATATTAAGAATTGTTAAATGGTTGCATAAAGGCATCACAGCTTTCATGTCCTTTTCTAACAAAACACATGGCATTAAATATTTGTTATGCAAGTGAACAATTAAGTTTTCCAGTAATTAATTAAACACAAAGAACAGGTTCAAATTACAAGAGCATTATTTAAGGATTTGCTGCTTGTAGAAATATCAAGAAGTGACAGAGGTTACTAGAGGTCACCCATATCTGTGCTCCACTTTTTTGCAGAAAGAAAAGCTCTGACATTTTAGTTGGGCATGTGGACACTCAGAACAAATGTGTAATTGCTCAGCTTCTTTGCAGCTATGTGTGGCCAAGTGATGAATTCTGGCCAATGAATATAAAGGTAAGTGACGCATGAGACTTGAGTATGTCCTTAAAGGAAAGAGACATTGTGCCTTCTCCCCTTTCTCTCCCATCTGCTGCCTGCATTGTGGATATGGTAGTGAGCTATCTTGAACCACATGGGTGAGGGCAGCACTTAAAAGAAGGAGAAGCAATAAGCTAGAAGGAACCTAGATCTCCGGATGATTTCCTGGAGCAGAGCCTACGTGCCATTCCTGAATCTTCTAACTCCAGGCTGTTATAAACGATAGAAGCCTCTGCTAATTTTGGTCTGTTTCATGCAAGCAAACACATACTCAGACTTCATTACAGGTATGAAGCCACTTGATTGCCAAGAAGTTTGTGATAGCATTGCAAATTTAGTAATAAATATACTACTCAGAGAGAAAGAAGAAAAAGGTGTTAGATGACACTGTTGAATGTTACAAAACATCAACAACAAACAAAAGAAAGAGCAATTACTATCATGTGTGCATGGTGCATGAAAGCAGATACTTTGCAAAACAAAATCACTCATGTATAGAGTATAAATCAGCTCTTGGCATATGTGTGGGACATATATGATTGTTGAATTCAATTACTTTTATTATTGTTATATTTATCACTGACAACTAACAGTACAGAAGGGGAGGGGGCTTTCTTAATTTACTTAATAATTATTTCATGAGTGATTGCTTAAACTGGGGAAAACAGTGCATCTGGATTAGTACTGATGGAGAATCTGCAATGTGTATATCAAGGAAGGGTGTTGCCAAACGAAACATTAGAGGTTATGCCTGAATATCCAAGCATACATAGATTTATTTATAGAAAATAACCAGTGTTCAACAACTGGTCTCCTGATCTTGTCTCAGTTTTGAAAGGAATAATGACAATTACTAATATGATCAAAATATGTGCTCAATTCCATTTCTTTTCAGATTGCCATGAGAAGAATCAAGCAATGAATCTAAGACTCTGCTTTTCTACAATGAGGTATGCTGACCGTCAAGGGGAAAGATGCTGCATGTGATTTTGAAAAGAAGGATAAGATTTCCTCACTGCATTGAAACAATGCCAGTAAAGACCATTCTGATTTTGGAGACTTGCTCAAATGGGGCATTTCAGTGAAGGATCTGAATTGACTCCTTCAGGGTTAAGCTGGCATGATGTTTTATGTGGAGGATTAGATGTAGAAATTTATTAAAAACAAAATGGGTCAGGTGGTTTGATCTTCAAGAGTTGGACTCCTTCCCACCACTTGCTAATTATCTTCACCTGAATAAGAAGTCAACTGATGACATGTTATTGCATGTGGTGGGATGATACACATCTTAGTTCTGGATGCTATAACCAATGACCACACACTGAGTAGTTTAAACAACAAACATCTATTTCTCATAGTTCTGGAGGCTTAAAGTTTAAGATTGGTGTGCCATGATGGCCAAGTTCTGATGAGGCCACCCTTCTGGGTTGCAGACTATCGTCTTCTTGCTGTGTCTTCATATGACAGAAAGAGGGTGTGTGAGCTCTCTAAAATCTCTTTTATAAGAACACTAATCTTATTCATGAGGTTCCAACCTCATGACCTAATCACCTTCCAAATGCCTCAACTGATAATAACATTGCATTAGGAGGGTAGGATTCCAACATATAAATTTTGAGGGAACATAAGCATGCATTCCACTGAAATACATGAAATAATAATATGTCACATCTTTTCTATCCCTACTATCCATTTATTTACCACATCACCGTTATACACTCAAACTAGACTTTGGCCAACACAGTCTCCAGGAAATAATGTGATAGCTGAATTGGAAACACAAAAGAATTTAACTCCAGGTAACACATCTATGTTCCACACAAGAGACTGAATGAATATATAAGTCAGGGTCCTGGCAAGAAACAGATGAGTTAACTGATCAAATTTAATGGATGGACTTTTTACAATTATATGGGCAGAGGGAAATAAAAAAAAAAGGATGGTAAGAAACCCAGGAGTTAGCAACAATAGGGAGCCATTACCACTCCTTGGCTTGAAGGGGAAAGGGATAGGAACGGTTATAGTAATGCAAAAAGAGCTGCAGCTATGGTTGTCAGAGAGGGTTGCCTGATCAGAGCTGTGGCCTTTGGTAGAGATAAGAAGCCACTGTCAACTTGTGACTCAACCGGGAGAGAGCCCAGGGAATAAAGATCTTGATTTCTCTGCCCATCCAACATCACTCTCCTACCAGTGCCTCTCATTGGCCAAACCCAAACAAGAAGCCAGAGGACAAGGACATTGATGAGATCCATACAGGTTGGCCTGGGGCCGCACAGCAGAGTGGAAAAGGGTAGAGCAATTCTGGAGGAAGAAATGCATAGTATTCATTACAGGGGAGAGAGAAGGTAAAAGAGATTAGGCTACCTGCATGTACCTATTTTAAGGACTTTCATGGAATTCCCACTCAGTAATTCTACTTACATCTCATTTTCCAGCACTGAGTTAGCTACAAGATCACATATATCTACAGGCAGGATTGGAAATTTTGTTCTTTTCTTTTTTTTTTTTTCTTTTTCTTTTCATCTGGCCACATTTTCCTCCTAAATAAAATGAAGATTCTACTGGAAAGAAAGAACAGGAAAGTGGATAATGGATAGGCAACTGGCAGTCTTTGCCACAGCCTACTTGATCAACTGCTGCAATTGATTGCCAATATTTGACTTAGGATTTTAGATCTATTTTCAGAGAAGAGATTGGTTATAGGTTTTCCTTTGGTGCTAAACTTATCTTTTGTAAATATAAAGGTAGTGTAGCCTTGTATAACTTGAAAGCAAACTGTCAATGTCCTTAAACGCTGTGAAACAATTTACATCATGTGGAAGCTTTCTTGACTGTCAAAATTATCAGAATAAGCTTATAAGTCCTCTAATCCTCTTGTAATTTACAAAATCTTAATAGCTATATGCAGTTATATTCCTTTTCTCATTTCTACTTGGTTTAGATGTGTCTTCTTTCTTCTTCTTCTCTTGAAGAAGAGTCCAGCAATACCTCTATTCCAAAGCAAGAAAAGAACGTTAGAAGGAAAGTTCAGTATCCCTGAAGAACATAGATGCAAAAGTCATCAACAAAATACTAACAAACTGAATCCCACAGCACATGCCAACGACCTTACACCATGATTACCTGGGATTTATCTCTGAAATCCAAGGATGACTGAACATACACAAATAAATAAGTATGATACACTACATTAACAGAATGAAGGATTATAATCATGTGATCTTCTCAATAGATGCAGAAAAAATATTTGACACCATTTACCATTGTTTCATGTGTTTCATGACAAAATCTCCCAACAAATACACTATGGAAGGGATGTATCTCAACATAATAGAGGCTATGTATGGCAAGCCCATAACTAAACTCATAATCAAAGGTGACAAGCTGAAAGCTTTTCCCCTAAGATCAGGAACACAAGTATGCCCACCCACTCTCGTCACACTTCTGTTTAATATAGTACTAGAAATAAACCTACACATATGCAGTCAACAAATCTTTGACAAAGGCATCAAGAATACACCATAGGAAAAGGATAGTCTCTTCAGTAAATAGTTTTGGGAAAATCGAATATCCACTTGCAGAATGATAAATTGGACCTTTATCTGATACCATACAAAAAAATCATCTTAAAAAGGATTAAGGATTTAAATGCAAAACCTGAAACTATAAAAGTCCTAGAATAGGCCGGGCGCGGTGGCTCAAGCCTGTAATCCCAGCACTTTGGGAGGCCGAGACGGGCGGATCACGAGGTCAGGAGATCGAGACCATCCTGGCTAACACGGTGAAACCCCCTCTCTACTAAAAAATACAAAAAACTAGCCGGGCGAAGTGGCGGGCGCCTGTGGTCCCAGCTACTCGGGAGGCTGAGGCAGGAGAATGGCGTGAACCCGGGAGGCGGAGCTTGCAGTGAGCTGAGATCCGGCCACCGCACTCCAGCCTGGGCGACAGAACCAGACTCAGTCTCAAAAAAAAAAAAAGTCCTAGAATAAAACATAGGGAGAAAACTCCTTGATGGTCACCTTGCCAATCATTTTTTTGGATATAATACCAAAGCACAGGCAACAAATGTAAGTAAAAATAAACAAATGAAACTATGTCAATCTAAAAGGTTTCTGCACAGCAAGGAAACAATCAACAAAATGAAAAGGCCACCTATAGAATGGGAGAAAATATTTGCAAACCATTTGTGTGGTAAGGATTCAAATAACTCAATAGCGAGAAAAGAAAAACAACACACACACACACGCACAATTTTAAAATGGGCAAAGGAATTCAATAGGCATTTTTTTTCCAAAAAAAAATTACACAAATGGCCAACAGGTATATGAAAAGGTGCTCAACATTACTAATCATCAGAGAAACGCAAATTAAAACCACAATGAGATATCACCTCATACACATTAGTATGGCTATTATAAAAAAGTCAGAATGTAAATGTTGGTAAAGATGTAGAGAAAAGAGAACCCTTACACACTGTTGATGGGATAGTTCATTGGTACTGCCGTTATGGAAAATAGTATGAAAAATTCTCGAAAAAAGAAAAGTAGAACTACTATATGATCCAGCAATTCCACTCCTGGGCACATATCCAAAGGAAATGAAATCAGTATGTCAAAGAGGTATATGTACTCCCATGTTCATTGTAGCACTATTCACAATAGCCAAGATATGAAAACAACCTAAGCATTCACTGATAAACATATATCTCACATTTTCTGTATATATATGGAATAGATATCTATACACACACATATATATGGAATATATATACATATATACACATATTCCATTGTGTATGTATATGTATACATATATTCCGTCATTAAAAAGAAGGAAATCCTGCCATTTGTGGCAAGTAGGATGAACCTGGAGGATATTATGTTAAGTGAAATAAGCCAGACACAGAAAGACAAATATTGCATAATCTCAATTATAGGTGGAATCTAAAAAACATTGAACTCTTAGAAACAAAAAATAAAATGATGGTTGCCAGGGTCTGGGGCGTGGTTGTTTGTCAAAGTATACAAACTTAAGATGAGCAAGTTCTGGAAAGCTAACATATAGCATGGTGACTATAATTAATAATGCATTGTATACTTGAACTTTTCTAAGAGTAGATATTAATTATTCTTACCATTTTCCCCTCCATTCTCTCTTTTGTTTGTCTAGAATTCTTCTTGGAAGCAGTTCCCAAATTAATTACCTTAACTGTTAACCCTGGAGCCCCTCTGGCTACTTGATTCTATTGATTGTGAGCTTGAAGAGATCTTCTATGTGTACATTGGTCTCAGTTTCAGTCCAATCTGTTTTCTATCTTCCAGGGATTCCTTAACATTTCTGGTCTCCCAATGACAGTCTTTCTTGTTTATCAGCACTTCTTTACATTTATTACTTCCCTATAAAACATATTTTTCTGTATTTTCTAATAATATGAGGAAGGACGGGCTTAATCTGCTATGTTGATGGGAGCCTCCACACTTATTTTTGTCTTATTGTGGAGAATATCATTTATGTTGTGTCCCAACCTTTGTGGAACTGGGCAGATTAAAAATATCAAACACAAAAACATAAATAAAAATCATGGAAGTTATCAAACCTGTTCATTTTCACACAAATATTTACTGCAAATCTTGAAATTCTGAAAGCAGTCGGTCATGTGTTATTTTGGAGACAGTTTGATAACCTGTGTCTCAGCCACGGGGACTCCAGAGGAAGAAATATGGGAGTCTCCACATGGTGACGAAAAGCCATTCCAGATCCCTCAGGGCCACAAATGTGAGCACAGGGTAGACTGTAAGCTCCACTCATTCAAGGACCACAGTGATTTATATAACTGTTCTATTCTTTGTGCCTGAGCCATACTTGTTGCTCAATATATAAATAAAATAGGAAGAACTTGTTGTGCAGAAAGAAGATGCCAATTATAAAGTTATGTCCTCATTCTTGTCTTTTTCTATTCTTATGTGGAGGCTAGGTTACATTTTGACCAGTGGTAACTTGTGGGTACAATCTCAAAGGCAGTCATATGTGTGAAATCTTCCACCAATGGTCTAGAATACTTTATGTATCAGCAAAAGCAAGAGCTAACATTCACTTAGTGCTTACACTGTATCGTACTTCTAAGTGCTTAACATGTGTAATCTCCTTTTATTTTTACAACACAACCCTCTCAAGTAGGCACTATGCTGATGTCCAGTTTACAGATGTGGAAAGTGAAGCTCAGAGACATTAAAATAACCATATTCACATAGCTAGTGGTAGTAGAGTCAGGATTTGAATCCAGACAGTTGGATACACTGCCTCCACGTCTTGCCTTTTTTGGTGGCCTGACTCTACCTTATCTTTAAAAAATGCCTTGAAGCCTTTGTCTGGAGCACTGCAGCTTGATTCCAGAGTCTTTTGGGACATGGTGTATGAATGCTCATTCTGGTCTTTTAACAACCAATCCCATGAAGGCAAGATGCTGAGTCAGATCTGGGCCAATCCAATGTTCCCTCCAACAAAATTGCCTTGCATAATATATTATATGGATCTGGTTGTAAATCCTCTTCATAAAAATCAGATAGAAACAATTTTTGAAGTTGATATCATTAGTAAAGAAACAGTCATTTAACCAATGCTATACTGTCATTTAGAAATGATATGACTGTAGTTGTTCATTTGTGGACCATATATTTGAGCATAAACTATTTCCTAACTCTGTAACATACCTCATAAAATCAACAGGATCAATTCACAAATAATGTAACAGCTCTCTCTCCTCTCAGAGAGGCCTTCTCCTTCCTACCTGACAGACACAGTGCTTTAAACCTTTCAGTCAATCTCTTATGCATTCATTTTTGGCTGTAGTCATTTTTGCCTATGGTCATTTTTTTCCAGGTTGTATTCACAGCTTTTAGCCATGTTTATAAGGAGCAAAGTATTATATTAACCTCTGGATTCATGCAGTGTTTAGAATAAAAGCATTCCATTTTTGACTCAATTTTACCATGTTTTGGCAAAGTATACGCATGTTTGTGGAAAGTAATTTAGATTTTCCTTTGCTGCCTGACGATTGTCCACTAATTTGTTTTTCCTTTGGGTTTTGTATGGTTCACTTCTGTCTGGACATTTTTAACTCTTGCGAATTGGAATAATATATACTCTAAGGAACAGTGAATCATTGCACAGATGAGTCAGGTTGTCTTATTCAAGGACAAAAATCCATTAAGAGTTAGTAGTGTATGTAGTGGGAGTGGTGGAGGAGTACTGAATCTTATAAATAAGCGTACTATCTTGGTCAGTATTTAATAGAAGAATAACTAACTTTATATTTTAATGATCTGGAAAGGGCCGTTCCTGTTCACCTCTCATATTTATGCATTGGAAACTGGAGAGGGAAATGTGACTTGCCTGGAAAAGGTTACAATAGATTTGTAACCAAAGGGTTATGTCTGAGGGGGCTTTTTTCCCATTTGAGACTTAAATAAACTAAAAGACCTGCCCTTCACTTAGATGGATTGAGTCCAGGTTTTCTCTTGAAAAAAAGAAATTGGAGACCTTCACCTAAAAAACCAAAGGTTTCTTACAGTGAGCCCTATGTAGGTAGGATCAGGTTTCTCTACTTGCAAACAGGATTGCATTGGAAACCAGCCTAAACAGATCTCCCATTCCCATCTCAGCCCCAACCCCAACCTGGAATTCAACCCAGGAAATAATTTCAAAGTCTCAAATCCTAAGTGCAACCAAGATACAATAACTTTCCTCCTACTAAAAAAAAGTGGGATATTTCTAATACTCTTTAAAATTTGAGGTAGCTAAAACTGGCTTGGATCTATATTTGCTAAATCTAAAAATATGGAGAATAACGTCAGCTACAACTCAAAGGAAACTTTTCCATGTGAGCTCCTTTGGGTGTTTGACTTTTATCTATATTGAGCTGATTAAAAACAGTTGCTATTTTGAAACAAGTAGCAAATTTTATTCAGCGGGATTCGGGAAGGGCAGGCCTATTCTAAAGAGAATCTATACATCTGTGTGTGTGTGTGTGTGTGTGTGTGTGTGTGTGTGTGTTTTAAGGGTAATGCTATATGCAGGAATAGGAAAGTATGATTTATGTTAAATCTCTTGCAATGGTGTTCAAGTTGACAACAAGATAGCATGTCACTTAGCCTTTAATTTCAGCAGAAGCTAATTATACAGTGGATTGTCTAAGGGCTACTCTGTCTTACCATCTTTATTCCACAAACTCTGCATTTTAAAACCTTTCCAACCGACACAAAGACTGCACCTATGCAGTCATCATTGCCATGGCAAAAATGACTGCCGTGAGAAATTTCCTGAGGGTCACCCTTTGCCCTCACGGTAGACATCATAGTTACTGTTTCATGTTGTCAGCATCTGGAAACCTCGCAAATTTTCCAAGCTGAAACAAACCTTGGAATTGGGGTGCAATAAGTGAATTGCTAAGTGGATTCCTTTGTTCAACCCAAGTGACTAAGATGTAGATGCAATAAATACATTTGTCTGTCAAGTGAGACTCTGGCCTCCAATATCCATTGCTCTTGGTGACATCAGGGTGGTTATGTGTGTTCTTGAGAACATAAATTTTGTTGTTGTTTCTGATTTTTATTAATCTGCCTTCAAAATACTTGATTTTTTAAACAGGGGCTAGGAGTCTTAATAAGAGAAGTACAAAAGGCAGTGGAAATAGAAATGCATGCTTCCACTGTACAGAACAAAAGGATTCAGGTTGAAAATGAGCAAAAATTGAATCCCATTTGAAAGCAGAATTTGCAATACTAGGCAGCAGCTGTCTGCAAATGTCTGTGGGGAATTTTTTTTTTTCAAGTTACAAATTAAAAGGGGTTCCTTGGGTAAAGAACAGTTTGAGGGAAAACAAACTCAAACTGCCATAAATCTGAGACAAAAATATTCTGAGTGGTAATGAGAGACATTTGGAAGTAATAGCATTGTATGCCTCCTGAGTGATTGCTTGATTTTAAGGAAGTAATCTTTTTTTTTTTTTTTTTTTTCTCCTCAAGGAAAACCTTTTGAACTTTCAGAACTCCATTCATTTGTGTTGATTCAGTTTTTCAAGGCTAAAAAGGCTGTCTGGGTGAAATTGACACTCGTTTCTAGGCATACATTACATGTCATAACCAGATTACTGTTTTCCTGATCCCTTTCCACCTTTCTTCTTCACTGATGAGTCATTACATTGTGAGTTGACACCTCAGGTCACCCGAGAAGGTCTCCATACATCATCACGGCTAGAATCTGTCACTCTTGACTGGCCCTTGTTTTGAAGTTTGCGATCTGGCGTTAGGATAGTCAGCACCCTTTGACCTTTCTGATGTAACTCCTCACATAGACTGCTTGTTTAGCTTTTAGAGCCTTTAGGTTGATTAGACAGAGTGATTAAATCTCCCGGATATGTTCACTTACATTTAATGTTCTTGGACATTAATTTTAATGCTCAATAAATGACTTAGTTTGATAAGGTGTTAAGTGACCTAAATGGATAGAAAACAGCTCAGAGACCTCAACCAGGCTTTCCTTCCAACTTGGATGGGAAGGACAAGTCATCACTACATTCTCTGTTTTTTCTTATTATCAAGAGACTCCTGACTGCTTGGTTTATGAGAAGCTTGTGAATGAGCAGTGGCACAATGGAAAAGGGCCAACTGATTGCCAAATGTGCAAGCATCATTCACAGGGTATCCCTCAGAAAATATTGAGAGAAAGAGTTCATTTTGGAAAATAAATCTGGTTTAACTACTAAAATACAAAAGCAATTCCCCCAAAGCAAAGCAATTCCATACATGGTGATTTCTTTTCGTAGCCAACCCCAAAGAAAGCAATAGATCATTTTTAATCTCCAAAAATTGCATGGTTTCTGTGACTTGCCTTTCAGAATCAAGTATTTCACATTCAGCTCATGACTCTGAACCAGTTGTACCTGAAAATCACATCTCAGGATGAAAATGGCAATTGACCCTCAATAACTGGCATTAGGGAAAAATGATTTCTGATCTGTGGTAACTCTGCTGCCTGTAGTCCTCATTAGAGTTCCATCAATACATATTAAAATGCATGTTCAAATAAAGATTATCGGGAAATATTTTAATTCCTATTTAATGACAGTTGAATCATTGTCACATATGATCAAGTAATGAGGGCTGTGTGATCCAACTAAGACATCTTTACTAATTTGAGAAATCTTACAAAAGGATTCCTAGTTAATTATGATGAAGTTGCTTTCTTCTGATAAGTAAAACTGTTTCCAGGAAAAGTTAATAGAGAAATCCTGTTTTCAAATTATAATTTGTTTGATTTTATCTAAGCACATTTTAAGGTTTTTAAATTCTATGTTAAATAAAATGACATTTGAGGGACAGATTATGAACCCTTTGGGCACTCACTTGGGGCAGGTATGATAGATACCAACATGGAGAATGCACAGGATTATGAAGACTAGGCAGGAACCAGACAGGCTCACAAGTAATAATATTGTAAGATACAAAGGATAAAGGATAATTGTGACCAGACAAGTGCATACAAAGAATTATGGAAGCATAGAGAAGGAGGCAACTTATTTTATAGTGGAGATGACATTAGAGTTGAATGTGAACCTCAGTAAGATGGCAGTAGGCCAAAAGGGGAGGGAAGGACATTGTAGGAGTGACCAGTTTGAATGAAAGTGTTGTATTAAGCCATTCTTGCATTACCATAAATAAACACCTGAGACTGGGTAATTTATAAAGAAAGGAGATTGAATTGGCTCATGGTTCTGCAAGCATCATCTTGGCTTCTAGGAAGGGCTCAGGAAGCTTAAAATCATGGCAGAAGGCAAAGGGGGAGCAGGTGTCTCACATGGTGAAAGCAGAAGCAAGACGGAGGGGTGGTGCCACATACTTTTAAATGAGCAGATTTTGTGTAAACTCAGAGTGAGCGCTCACTTATCATCAGCCCAAACCATTCATGAAGGATCCGCCCCCAGTGTTCCAAACACCTCCTACAAGGCCCCACCTCCAACAATGGAGATTACATTTCAACAAAACCAACCTTCAGGTGTGAAGGCATGAAAGGTGATTGTATATGTAACAAAAACAGGAGTAGTCGAGTGTGACCCAAACTCCAAAGGGATGCTGTGATGTAAGACTTAAAAAGCAGTTTGGGGGCCAATTGTAGGAAAAATTTTAAATACTTGGCTACAGAGGGAGTTGAATGTTACTCTTCAAGCCCCCAAAATTTATATTCAAATATTGAAACCTAAGGTTGAGGGATGTGATGGGCCTAGAAGACCTGAATATCCACTGGGGAATCTGAAAAGAAAGGCGAAAGTAAACTTGCCAAGAGACAAGGCAGCCTGGGCAAAATAACTTGGTTTGTTATTATTTAATACAAGGAGATATGTCACTAAAACAAATTTCTACTTTAGATTGAATGTAAGAAAGATTGAAGTTATTATTACTTTATTATTACTCTATCGGAAAAATGTAGATAAAAAGAGCAGGTAATTTATAGATTCAATGCCATACCCATTAAGCTACCAATGACTTTCTTCACAGAATTGGAAAAAACTGCTTTAAAGTTCATATGGAACCAAAAAAGACTCCGCATTGCCAAGACGATCCTAAGCCAAAAGAACAAAGCTGGAGGCATCCCGCTACCTGACTTCAAACTATACTACAAGGCTACAGTAACCAAAACATCATGGTACTGGTACCAAAACAGAGATAGAGACCAATGGAACGGAACAGAGCCCTCAGAAATAATACCACACATCTACAGCCATCTGATCTTTGACAAATCTGACAAAAACAAGAAATGGGAAAGGATTCCTTATTTAATAAATGGTTCTGGGAAAATTGGCTAGCCATAAGTAGAAAGCTGAAACTGGATCCCTTCCTTACTCCTTATACGAAAATTAATTCAAGATGGATTAGAGACTTAAATGTTAGACGTAAAACCATAAAATCCTAGAAGAAAACCTAGGCAATACCATTCAGGACATAGGCATGCACAAGGACTTCATGTCTAAAACACCAAAAGCAATGGCAACAAAAGCCAAAATTGACAAATGGGGTCTAATTAAACTAAAGAGCTTCTGCACAGCAAAAGAAACTACCACCAGAGTGAACAGGCAACCTACAGAATGGGAGAAAATTTTTGCAATCTACTCATCTGACAAAGGGCTAATATCCAGAACCTACAAAGAACTCAATCAAATTTACAAGAAGAAAAAAACCAACCCCATCAAAAAGTGGGCAAAGGATATGAACAGACACTTCTCAAAAGAAGATATTCATACAGCCAACAGACACATGAAAAAATGCTCATCATCACTGGCCGTCAGAGAAATGCAAATCAAAACCACAATGAGATACCATCTCACACCAGTTAGAATGGCAATCATTAAAAAATCAGGAAACAACAGGTGCTGGAGAGAATGTGGAGAAATAGGAACACTTTTACACTGTTGGTGGGACTGTAAACTAGTTCAACCATTGTGGAAAACAGTGTCGTGATTCCTCAAGGATCTAGAACTAGAAATACCATTTGACCTAGCCATCCCATTACTGGGTATATACCCAAAGGATTATAAGTCATGCTGCTATAAAGACACATGTACACATATGTTTATTGCAGCACTATTCACAATAGCAAAGACTTGGAATCAACCCAAATGTCCATCAGTGACAGACTGGATTAAGAAAATGTGGCACATATACACCATGGAATACTATGCAGTCATAAAAAAGGATGAGTTCGTGTCCTTTGTAGAGACATGGATGCAGCTGGAAACCATCATTCTCAGCAAACTATCGCAGGAACAGAAAACCAAATACCGCATGTTCTCACTCATAGGTGGGAATTGAACAAGGAGATCACTTGGACACAGGAAGGGGAGCATCACACACCAGGTCCTATTGTGGGGAGGAGGTGAGGGGGAGGGATAGCATTAGGAGATATACCGAATGTAAATGGCGAGTTAATGGGTGCAGCACACCAACATGGCACATGTATACATATGTAACAAACCTGCACGTTGTGCACATGTACCCTAGAACTTAAAGTATATATATTAAAAAAAGAGCTGGCAATTGACTTTTTCATAGTGTATGATCAGCACAAACATTTATTCATCAATCTGGGAGATTACTGCTTACCCTTATGTGCCAGGAACTGAGCTAAAAGCTGAAGATATAGGGAAGAATAAGGAAATTGCTCTTAGCACTCAGGGAGATCAGAATGTGAGACAAATAAATGAACAATACATTCAATGCAGAGAAATCTGTGCTGAGCTCCAGATACCTACAAGAGTGGCAACAAGGAGGGGAGAAACCAAGTCTGCTTGGGTGCATTCAGGAAAGCTTCCCAAGATGGGAGAAGCATAAGCTGGACCTAGTCTCTTTAAAGAGCAGTGGTTTTCTCAGGATACCAGAGTTTCTAAAGAGAAGTCTTCGAGCAATCACGGCTGAAAAGCCCAAGCTGAGTGTCCATCCCTACAGAGTAAGAATCCTAGACAGTAGGAAGAAGACAGGGGCTGATGCCTGCAGGCATCAGATGGGTCCCAAAATAAGATGAAATTCAATGGGAGGATGATCAGGCATTGTAAAAAGGAAGCCCAAAAAGCAAAGACCATAGCTTTACTTTCTCCTGAGGGCAAGAAACATCCTACCAGATATTACCAAGTGCTTTTTTTCCTTTGAGTGTTTTGAGGCAAAGGATCATGGAAGCCATGATTATTGACATAATTTTTAGAAGAAGGCTTAACCAATCACCATCCCCACCTACTGCTAATTGTTCTTTAGAAGAACAGAAAAGGTAACCCATTTCTCAACTCATCAGAATACACGCAACTAAAAAGAGATGACTGTAACAAGATCATAGCAACTCACAAAAAATGGTTTGAGGACATTCTGAACACATCGCCCTATTCTTTCTCAGGTTACCCATTACAGCCACAGCCCTCAGACTCTCTACGTTCTATTCTCCAATTCTGCTCCTGCAGTCCTTCCCTTGGGGAACTGCTGCTGGGCTCTGTTCAGCATTTGCCAGTAGTTCAAACTAGTTACAGGTGGCAGGGCTGAGATTGGGCCTGACTGCCCAGAAACACATCAGTTATTTGATGAAGCAGGTAGAATGAACTCTTGGGCATCCACAGCCTGGTCCTCAGTGAGGTTTGTAGAAACAGGTCTTGTATCTGTTGGTGAGATCAGCCACAGGCTACATCTCTTGCAACAGCTGCTATTGAGATACAATAAAGTGTAGATGGCACCGTGCACATGCCTTGAGTTTGGGTTTACTCTGCATCATCCATCATCCAAATTCATCAATGATACTGATGGCAAAATAACAGCACCTATTCATTGAGCACCTATTAAGTTTATACAGATGCTCCTTGCTCCTTGACTTACAGTGAGGTTATGTCCTGATAAATCCATCATAAATTCAAAATACCATAAGTGGAAAAAGGACTTAATACACCTAACCTATCTAACATCATACCTTGGCCCAACTTACCTTAAACATGTTCAGAACAATTACGTTAGCCCACAGTTGGGCAAAATCATCTGGAAATACAGTACACTGTAGAGTATGGGTTCTTTACCTTTGTGATGTCATGGCTAACTGGGAGCTGCAGCTCATTGCTGCTGCCCAGTATCACAAGAGACTACCACACCTCATATCAGTAGCATAGGAAAAGATCAAAGTTCAAAATACCATTTCCACTAAATGCATATCACTTTTGAACCATCGTTGTAAAGTTGAAAAATTGTAAGTCAAAACATCATATGTCAGGAACCGTTTGTACAGCTATGCATGACTTCATTTAATTACCACAACAGCCTTCCAAGGTAAGCATTATCTTTTTGATACTACAATGGGGAAAAATCAGAAAGTCAAAGTGAAGTAACTTGTCTTCCATACTGGTTGCCTTCCAGAAGTTTCACCTCCTCTGGAGCTGGTTTTCTGACAAAATTCATACCCTTTGGAGAAGAGAATAGTGCTTGGAAGTGATCATGAGGAAGACTTCTGGGATCCAGGTAATGTTCTATTTCTTGACCTGGGTGGAGTTGTATGAGTGCATTCACTTTGAAAAATGATTGATTTTTTATATATTTCTTTATGTTTACTTAGTTTTTTTTTTTTAGTTCCTACCATTTACCTCTGTTTTCATTTCTGTCTCTATTATTTAATTCCACTTTGAATCAATCACTCAGTTTCCCAATAATTGTCAAAGAGGAAAGGCCTATGACAAATTGCCTGGAGGAATGAATGGGACAGCATGCTACCGGGTCAAGCGGTCCACATGTGGATCAATCTGGAACCCTTGGCCTGTGAGCACTATGCTCTAGCCAATTGAGTTAAATTAGTCCAGTCACCACAAAGTGGCCTTATCACAAATTAGTCTTTTGCATCAAATAGTGGTTATTTTTACCTCCAAATGATTGATTCCCAACCTTGGGTGTGCTCTGGGTAGAGCTATGAGCAGACCAGTATCCAGGGGATAAATGCCTTACCATTTGCCTGAAGTTATTTTTGAAAAAGAAAACTGACTTTTCAGGATACTGCTGAGCACATCTCACTTAGAAAAGATCAGAAAACAATCTGTTGCATTGATTTATCCTAGGACAGGAGTCAGGTAAAAGTTGCTGGCAGGGGTAGGAGTATTTATCTCCGTGCTCCCTATTTCCCAAAGTGGGTGGGGAACTGTGTTAAGTAGCCCAGGGAGCACCTAGAGCACATAAGTAAAGGCGTGGTGATGACCAATCCTCTGGCAAATACATTATCCTCTTAATTCTGACTAGGTAATGCTAAAGTTAATGGGAGGCCATTGCTTTGGACTAGTCTCCTATATTAGGCCCCAACAAACCAGACCAAACAAAAATGGAGTCACTTATGCCAAGTTCCAAACAATCAGACTGAAACTTTATGGAAGCAGGTAGATCCCCAAATAGACTACTTTTTTTCCTGAAAACAGGAAATTCACAGCAACCAATCAGAAAGAGTCCAACCTCCCTGAATCAGTGTAATAAGGAAATCCCCTTTTCTTTAACCCTTATAAGAAGAGTGACTGGTAATAACCTGATGTTAAGCAATCTGCTTTTTTTATTGTTCTGTTTGCTTTTTCCCACCCTACAGAAATGAATTGTTCTGTCATGCCCAGAGACAGTCATTCTATTTTATGAAATGAAGTGTTGACAAATTCCCAGATTGCAAATAAAAACCAATTAGATCTTAAACTAAATGTGTTGTAATTTTGTCTTTTGATGGTAAGCACAATTATGTCCATGTCACAGATCAGGAAAGTGAAGACCAAATTAGGAAAGTGATTTGCCAAAAACATATAAGCCAAAGGTGGCAAATCACAGTTTCAAACTTATCCTTCCCACTGTCCTATGGCATCCACATACCCAAATCAGAGGAGGATGATAAGTGGATGAATTGAATCAAATAACTAATTATTATTCTAATTAAAATCTGATTCCTCCAAAACAAAAAAAACCAAAAAAACAAAAAACTTCAACCACATTTTTTCCTCATATTGACAAGCAGAAGTTATAAACTCAGAATTGGAGGAACAAACTTGGGTTCAACTCCTGAATCTGCCACAAACTGTAGGTCCTTGGATAACTCATTTCATCGTTCTCAGTCTCAGTTTCTTCATCTGTAAAATTAGGATAATAATGCCTACCTATGTGATAGAGTTGTGAATAAGTTTATAAAGAGTCTTAGTTCAGGATGCCATAACAAAATACCATAGAATGGATGGCTTGTAAGCAAGAGAGATTTATTTCTCACAGTTCTGGAGGCTGGGAAGATCAAATCAAGGCACTGGCAGAACTGATATCTGATAAGAGCCCATTTCCTGGTTCATAGGTAGCATTTTCTCTTTGTGTCCTCACAGAGAGACACAGAAGTAGAAGAGGTGACCTAGGTCCATTGGGCCTCTTTTATGAGGGCGTTAATTCCATTTCTGAGGGCTCCACCTTTATGACCTAATCACCTCCCAAAGGCCTTGCCTCCTAATGCCATCATCCTGAGAGGTAGGATTTTAACATATGAATTTTGGGCTGACACAAACATTCAGCCCATAGTACTAAGATATATAGCAATTTTATAAAATAAAAACTGCTATTACATGTATCAGGAGGAATTATTCAAATATAGGCTAGAGAGTGACAAAGCACAACAGAGGCAGAAATCAAGTACTCTGAGTGGGGGTCCGAAGAGGAAACAATCACTTACGGCTGTGGGAAACAGAAGACTTTATGGGGGAATTGACCTTTGAACTATATCTTGAAGGATGGAGAAGAGTTGGATATGTAGGCATGGGATGGGAACAAAGGGTAAAATATGGAAGAAATGTTTATTAGGTGTATGCAGAACAAGTATTTTAGTTGTCTGGAGGAGGGGATTACATGAAGGGTTGTAGTAGCAAAATATTGGCGTGGAAATGTGGTATGAATAGGGTTTCTGGATTCTCATGGAACATGTCTTTATTTATTTTTTATTTTCAATTTTTTTATTATTATACTTTAAGTTCTAGGGTACATGTGCACAACGTGCAGGTTTGTTACATATGTATACATGTGCCATGTTGGTGTGCTGCACCCGTTAACTCGTCATTTACATTAGGTATATCTCCTAATGCTATCCCTCCCCCCTCCCCCAACCTCACGACAGGCCCTGGTGTGTGATATTCCCAACCCTGTGTCCAAGTGTTCTCATTGGAACGTGTCTTTAAATGCCAGTACAAGGCAACAGGACTTTCTTATGCAAGCAAATTGAAGTATTTTAAGGTTTTGTGCTGGGAGTGATGAGCAAGGAGGCAAGTGATCAGAGCTGAATTTCAGGATAGAAACTGCCATGGTGCCTTGGGCGGAACAACACAGGTATGCAGACCCTTGGAGATATTATTACAATATCCCAACAAGAGATGATGAGGTGCTAAGCAAGAGCAGCCCCAGAGAGGCTGAAGCAGGTAGAAGACTCTATAAGACAGAGAAACAATGGGGCATAATAGCATCTGATGAGAGGCAGAGAACGGGTCCAAATATGGTTCAAAGCCTGGAACTAGAGGAAATGGCAGGATGATGATGGGGTGGAATGGGTTGGCCTTTCATAAACAAGAGACTAGACCCACTGCTAGTGTCTGGCACATTGAACCTCTCAAGTTTGGGCACCTGGGTAAATCTGCTTCCACTACTACACAGAAGCAAGCAGGCAAAAGCCATTCAAGCTTGGTTTCAATAAAACCACTGGTGAGAGATAGCTTTTCCATTTTGTTGTTACTAATAATATAGTCTCAACTACATCTCTATACAAACTTCCAGTAATATATTTGCCACTTTACAAAGCCCAAGTTGCTTCAGCACCAGTAATATTGTACATAGCATGAACAACAGCCCACTGCTCTCTGGGGTTTAATATGCTGTGAACACATTTCTGCATCTTTAAATGAACATAAAGTATTTACCCAGACCTTTGGCATTGTCTTGGTCCCATTGTTAATATGATAGACCCAGCCAAATGCTATCAGAGAAGAATGATTTATACATGAAAGATATTGTCAGAAATGGTTGAGAGAAAACGTATGAAGGAGAGGGGCATTTCATTTGTCTTCATGTAACTCTTTAAAACCAGTGAGAGTAGCAAGATGACTGCATTCTTCAATAAACCTTTGATAAGGCATTAAGGAAGCTGACATGGTATCTCTTGATGGGCCATTACTACCTGCTTTGGATGCCAAGTACTTTCATCCACTCCAGAAGTATATTAATGAGGCAGGAAAGGCGTATCTGGGAAATAAAATCATCATCTAAGCATGGCTTTTCTTCTTTGTTAATCATCTCCTCTTTCTTTTGTTCTCTTTTACATTTCAAAAGTTGGTCTGGGTAAAGTGAAGCCTGCTGGGGTTTTGAGAATAAGAAACACATGCTATTGGCTCCCACTGGTTTTCACTGATTTTTTTTTTTTTTTTTTCTAACACATGCAGGGTGTAGGCATTTTGATGTTTGCTCTTGGGCGGCTTTTCCCAGGTGCTTTCCTCCCTCCAATTTCCCCCTTTTTGCTGGGCTTCAAAGGGGTAAATGAGGAGTCAGTGGCCACATTTAGCAGTTGAAATGGAAACAATGGCTTTTCAAAGGGGTGCCACAGAGGCTGAGGTTTGGAAGATGGCTCAAGTGGCATTTCTGGGAGCAAAGAGAGTTCAGCAGTGCGTGGCAACTTGCTTCGTTCAACAGAGCTTTGCTAGCGTTCAGGAAACTTTCAACTCCAAGCCTCTGTATTTATTTTATTTTAAAGGGGGCGAGAAAAGAAATCAGGAGCATTCTTCAGATGCGAGTCACTAGGAGCCCTGCCTGTCTTCTGCATGGAAGCCTGTGTTAATCCGTAAAAAATTGATTTATGTCACTGCCAGTTATGTGCTCATGTGGAGACGAGAGCAGCCCCATGGAGATGAAGGGCTGCTCTTCACGCTGTCTTCATAGGAAGAACTTAGCAACGGAATTGCCCTGGTCTTCTCCCTGCTTTCTTTCTGGGAAAGACGGGTTGCAGGTGTGTTAAAGAACAGTGTTTGCTTAATGATGCACTTAATGAAAGTCTTTGATCAATGATAATTTGTGAGCTTCAAGTAGGGGAGGCTTGAAAAGCACAATCATTTAGCGAGTAACTATTTTCTCAGGCAGAAAGGGGGAAAATTGATGCATCAGGTCTAGTAATCTGCAAGAATATGACAGAAAGATATGAGTGGCTAAATGCTAGATAGGCAAAAGCTATGGATGAGGCTGAGAGAGGGGGTGTACACCAAAGTGCTAATTGGCAAAGTGGAAATAAAAAACAGTGAGAAGGAGTGACCCAGGTAGAGACAGGTTAGGTGAAATGAGAGATGAAATCAAGGGAGGAATGGGCAGCAAGGGCATGCTTGCTGAAATCAGGAGGTTAGGAGACCAAAAGGGAAGAAGCACAACATGGAGATCAAAACCAAGATTAAATTATCTACAAAGGAAGACAGTGAAACAAGGTAAATGACTGTTAAATAACACACTTGGCTTGTAGCAGGCAGTAATTCAATCAGTAGCTCCATCAGAAAGGGGAGCTGCTGTGGTCATGAGAGAGTGCTGCAGCAAAAGCCTCCTCCCCACAAGACAGACAGTAACCTGGAGGAAGGAAGAGGGAGTGACATCCAGCAGGCAACCCACCAGAAACTCTTAAGGGTGGCCACAGGGTCTGTGATGCCAGCCCCCTGCAAGCTAAGCAGCGCATTTTCTAATTCTTAAAACCTATGGACACTTTAAGTCAAAGGATATTATGCTATTCCTCCCACCCCAAATTAACTATAAAAATTGCACTTACGTTCTCTGTTCTCATGAGTCTAGAGGGCTACCGTAAGTTTGCATTTGAGAGTTTCAATAAAAAAGCGATGGCTTTTTCTCGCTTTTTAAAACGCACAATTATAATATTAAAAGCATTTTTTAAAATTCCACACACTCTGAGATTCTGACACCCCCAACTTGGGGAATGTAGTCCTCACTCACCACTAGGAGTCACTGGTCTTTGAATAGATAGTAAAAGCCAATTACTATGAGTCTTTAAAGGCAGATTCTTAGAGCTGTACATACCCCTAGTCTAATGCCTCTCTTTACAGATGGAAAAACAGGCTCAGAGAGAAAAATGAAGTTGTCTAAGGTCATACTTGGAGTGAAAGAGTGAGTAAGGTTTGGTACCTAATGTCTCTTGAGTTCCAATTTAGTGTTGTTTCTGTCTCCTTTCATTAATTTCTTTTTTTTTTTTTTTTTTTTTGAGACGGAGTCTCGCTCTGTAGCCCTGGCTGGAGTGCAGTGGCCGGATCTCAGCTCACTGCAAGCTCCGCCTCCCAGGTTTACGCCATTCTCCTGCCTCAGCCTCCCGAGTAGCTGGGACTACAGGCACCCGCCACCTCGCCCGGCTAGTTTTTTGTATTTTTTAGTAGAGACGGGGTTTCACGGTGTTCGCCAGGATGGTCTCGATCTCCTGACCTTGTGATCCGCCCGTCTCGGCCTCCCAAAGTGCTGGGATTACAGGCTTGAGCCACCGCGCCCGGCCTCCTTTCATTAATTTCTAATTCAACTTGGGTTGAGCTGAAATACACCTGGGTTTAATCTAGAAATAAAAAAGACAGCTAAGCAAAAGAATTTTATTATCCAAATTCTAAAGGAAGGTGTCTTATCTGTATACTTCAGAAGTCTGAAAGTAATATAGGATCAAGGCCTAGCCCCTAACACAGAAATTCACACAACCTAAGAGTGCAGAAGATATTTCTTGAGTAAATAAATGAATGAGTAAATTTTTTAAAAAACATGGAAAAGCTGCCTAGTTTAGCACGTGGCCCATGGTGTCCTTTTTTTGGGTGAGTCTCAGTTTCCCAATCTGTTCAAGAAGGGTAATTTTGCTCCCTGTCTTAAGACGTTCTCGCAAGCATCAAATGTATATCAAAGTGATTTGTAAACAGGAAATGCAAATATTATACAGAAGAGCCCTGTGAATTGGTTTGATAAGAAGCCAAGAGAACAGAGATAAAGTCCCCAAATTAAAAATGGAATTATACAAATCCTTTCCCCACTGTGAGTTCCCCTCAAGCAAAATTCTAGTGTATACAGCTTTATCTCTGTATACTTTACCAGAAACAAATCTTTGTTTAAGTATATGTGAGTCGATTCCCAGTTCCAAGATGGCCGAATAGGAACAGCTCCAGCCTCCAGCTCCCAGCGTGAGTGACACAGAAGATGGGTGATTTCTGCATTTCCAACTTAGGTACCAGGTTCATCTCACTGAGACATGTCGGACAGTGGGTGCAGGACAGTGGGTGCAGCCCAACAAGTGAGAGCTGAAGCAGGGTGAGGCATCGCCTCACCCAGGAAGCGCCAGGGGGAAGGGAATTCCTTTTCTTAGCCAAGGGAAACTGTGACACAAAACACCTGGAAAATCGGGTCACTCCCACCCTAATACTGCACTTTACCAAGGGTCTTAGTAAACAGCAGACCAGGAGATTATATCCTGTGCCTGGCTTGGAGGTCCCATGCCCACGGAGCCTCCCTTGTTGCTAGCACAGCAGTCTGAGATCTAACTGCAAGGTGGCAGCGAGGCTGGGGGAGGGGCACCCACCATTGCTGAGGCTTAAGTAGGTAAAGAAAGCACCAGGAAGCTCGAACTTGGTAGAGCCCACCGCAGCTCAAGGAGGCCTGCCTGCTTCTGTAGACTCCACCTCCGGGGACAGGGCATAGCCAAACAAAAGGCAGCAGAAACCTCTGCAGATTTAAATGTCCCTGTCTGACAGTTTTGAGAGAGCAGTGGTTCTCCCAGCACAGAGTTTGAGATATGAGAATGGACAGACTGCCTGCTCAAGTGGGTCTCTGATCCCCAAGTAGCCTAACTGGGAGACATCCCCCACTAGGGGCAGACTGACACCTCTCACCTCGCATGGCCGGGTACCCCTCTGAGACGAAGCTTCCAGAGGAACCATCAGGCAGCAACATTTGCTGTTCAGTAATATTCACTCTTCTGCAGCCCCTGCTGCTGATACCCAGGCAAACAGGGTATGGAGTGGACCTCCAGCAAACTCCAACAGACCTGCAGCTGAAGGTCCTGACTTTTAGAAGGAAAACTAACAAACAGAAAGGACATCCACACTAAAACCCCACCTGTACGTCACCATCATCAAAGACCAAAGGTAGATAAAAACCACAAAGATGGGGGAAAAAACAGTGCAGAAAAGCTGAAAATTCTAAAAATCAGAGCACCTCTCCCCCTCCAAAGGAGCGCAGGTCCTCACCAGCAATGGAACAAAGCCGGATGGAGAATGACTTTGACGAGTTGAGAGAAGAAGGCTTCAGACGATCAAATTTCTCTGAACTAAAGGAGGAAGTTTGAACCCATCGCAAAGAAGCTAAAAACCTTGAAAAATTATTTGACGAATGGCTAACTAGAATAACCAATGTAGAGAAGTCCTTAAATGACCTGGTAGAGAGGAGAAGCATGACACGAGAACCACGTGACAAATGGACAAGCTTCAGTAACTGACTTGATCAACTGGAAGAAAGGGTATCAGCGATTGAAGATCAAATGAATGAAATGAAGCAAGAAGAGAAGTTTAGAGAAAAAAGAGTAAAAAGAAATGAACAAAGCCTCAAAGAAATATGGTACTATGTGAAAAGACCATATCTACATCTGATTGGTGTACCTGAAAGTGATGGTGAGAATGGAACCAAGTTGGAAAACATTCTGCAGGATATTATCCAGGAGAACTTCCCCAACCTAGCAAGGTAGGCCAACATTCATACACAGGAAATACAGAGAACGCTACAAAGATTCTCCTCGATAAGAGCAACTGCAAGACACATAATTGTCAGATTCACCAAAGTTGAAATGAAGGAAAAAATGTTAAGGGCAGCCAGAGAGAAAGGTCGGGTTACCCTCAAAGGGAAGCCCATCAGACTAACATCAGATCTCTCAGCAGAAACTCGACAAGCCAGCAGAGAGTGGGGGCCAATATTCAACATTCTTAAAGGAAAGAATTTTCAACCCAGAATTTCATATCCAGCCAAACTAAGCTTCATAAGTGAAGGAGAAATAAAATCCTTTATAGACAAACAAATGTTGAGAGATTTTGTCAGCACCAGGACTGCCCAAGAAGAGCTCCTGAAGGAAGCACTAAACATGGAAAGGAACAATGGGTACTAGCCACTGCAAAAACATGCCAAAATGTAAAGACCACCGATGCTAGGAAGAAACTGCATCAACTAATGAGCAAAATAACCAGCTAACATCATAATGACAAGATCAAGTTCACACATAACAATATTAACCTTAAATGTAAATAGGCTAAATGCTCCAATTAAATGACACAGACTGGCAAATTGGATAAAGAGTCAAGACCCATCAGTGTGCTGTATTCAGGAGACCCATCTCACATGCAGAGACACACATAGGCTCAAAATAAAGGGATGCAGGAAGATCTACCAAGCAAATAGAAAACCAAAAAAAGGCAGGGGTTGCAATCCTAGTCTCTGAAAAAACAGACTTTAAACCATCAAAGATCAAAAGAGAAAAAGAAGGCAATGGCTTCTTTACATAATGGTAAAGGGATCAATTCAACAAGAAGAGCTAAGTATCCTAAATATATACGGACCCAATAAAGGAGCACCTAGATTCATAAAGCAAGTCCTTAGAGACTTACAAAGAGACTTAGACTCCCACACAATAATAATGGGAGACTTTAACATCCCACTGTCAACATTAGACAGATCAACGTGAGAGAAAGTTAACAAGGATATCCAGGAATTGAACTCAGCTCTGTACCAAGCAGACATAATAAACATCTACAGAACTCTCCACCCCAAATCAACAGAATGTATATTCTTCTCAGCACCACATCGCACTTATTCCAATATTGACCACATATTTGGAAGTAAAGCACTCCTCAGCAAATGTAAAAGAACAGAAATTATAACAAACTGTCTCTCAGACCACAGTGCAATCAAACTAGAACTCAGGATTAAGAAACTCAATCAAAACCACTCAACTACATGGAAACTGAACAACCTGCTCCTGAATGACTATGGGGTACATAACAAAATAAAGACAGAAAAAAAGATGTTTGTTGAAACCAATGAGAACAAAGACACAACATACCAGAATCTCTGGGACACATTTAGAGCAATGTGTAGAGGGAAACTTATAGCACTAAATGCCCACAAGAGAAAGCAGGAAAGATCTAAAATTGACACCCAAACATCACAATTAAAAAAACTAGAGAAGTAAGAGCAAATACATTCAAAAGTTAGCAGAAGGCAAGAAATAACTAAGATCAGAGCAGAACTGAAGGAGACAGAGACACAATAAAAACCCTTCAAAAATCAATGAATCCAGGATCTGGTCTTTTGAAAAGATCAACAAAATTGATAGACTGCTACTAAGACTAATAAAGAAGAAAAGAGAGTAGAATCAAATAGACACAATAAAAAATGATAAAGGGGATATCACCACCGACCCCACAGAAATACAAACTACCATCAGAGAATACTATAAACACCTCTATGCAAATAAACTAGAAAACCTAGAAGAAATGGATAAATTCCTGGACACATACACTCTCGCAAGACTAAACCAGGAAGAAGTTGAATCCCTGAATAGACCAATAGCAGGCTCTGAAATTGAGGCAATAATTAATAGCCTACCAACCCCCAAAAAAAGTCCAGGACCAGACGGATTCACAGTCAAATTCTACCAGAGGTACAAGGAGGAGCTGGTACCAATCTTTCTGAAACTATTCCAATCAATGGAAAAAGAGGGAATCCTCCCTAACTCATTTTATGAGGCCATCATCATCCTGATACCAAAGCCTGGCAGAGACACAACAAAAAAAGAGAATTTTAGACCAATATCCCTGATGAACATCGATGCAAAAATCCTCAATAAAATACTGACAAACCGAATCCAGCAGCACATCAAAAAGCTTATTCATCAAGATCACATGGGCTTCATCCCTGGGATGCAAGGCTTGTTCAATATACACAAATCAATAAACGTAATACAGTATATAAACAGAACCAAAGACAAAAACCACATGATTCTCTCAATAGATGCAGAAAAGACCTTTGACAAAATTCAACAGCCCATCATGCTAAAAACTCTCAAAAATTTGGTATTGATGAAACGTATCTCAAAATAATAACTATTTATGAAAAACCCACAATGAATATCACACTGAATGGGCAAAAACTGGAAACATTCCCCTTGAAAACTGGCACAAGACAGGGATGCCCTCTCTCAACACTCATATTCAACATAGTGTTGGAAGTTCTGGCCAGGGCTATCAGGCAAGATAAAGAAATAAAAGGTATTCAGTTAGGAAAAGAGGAAGTCAAATTGTTCCTGTTTGCAGATGACATGATTGTATATTTAGGAAATTCCACTGTCTTAGCCCAAAATCTCCTTAAACTCATAAGCAACTTCAGCAAAGTCTCAGGATACAAAATCAATATGCAAAAATCACAAGCATTCTTATACACCAATAACAGACAATCAGAGAGCCAAATCATGAATGAACTCCCATTCACAATTGCTTCAAAGAGAATAAAATATCTAGGAATCCAACCTACAAGGGATGTGAAGGACCTCTTCAAGGAGAACCACAAACTACAGCTCAACTAAATAAAAGAGGACACAAACAAATTGAAGAACATTCCACGCTCATGGTTAGGAAGAATCAATATCGTGAAAAAGGCCATACTGCCCCAGGTAATTTATACATTCAATGCCATCCCCATTAAGCTACCAATGACTTTCTTCACAGAATTGGAAAAAATTACTTTAAAGTTCATATGGAACCAAAAAAGACACATATTGCCAAGACAATCCTAAGCAAAAGAACAAAGCTGGAGGCATCACGCTACCTGTCTTCAAACTATACTACAAGGCTACGGTAACGAAAACAGCATGGTACTGGTACCAAAACAGAGATATAGACTAATGGAACAGAACAGAGCCCTCAGAAATAATACCACACATCTACAATCATCTGATCTTTGACAAACTTGACAAAAACAAGAAATGGGGAGAGGATTCCCTATTTAAAAAATGGTGCTGGGAAAACTGGCTAGCCATAAGTAGAAAGCTGAAACTGGATCCTTTCCTTACACTTTATACAAAAATTAATTCAATATGGATTAGAGACTTAAATGTTAGACGTAAAACCATAAAATCCTAGAAGAAAACCTAGGCAATACCATTCAGGACATAGGCATGCACAAGGACTTCATGTCTAAAACACCAAAAGCAATGGCAACAAAAGCCAAAATTGATAAATGGGATTTAATTAAACTAAAGAGCTTCTGCACAGCAAAAGAAACTACCATCAGAGTGAACAGGCAACCTACAGAATGGGAGACAATTTTTGCAATCTACTCATCTGACAAAGGACTAATATCCAGAAACTACAAAGAACTCTAACAAATTTACAAGAAAAAAACACAGAACCCCATCAAAGAGTGGGCAAAGGATATGAACAGACAATTCTCAAAAGAGGACATTGATGCAGCCAACAGACACATGAAAAAATGCTCATTATCACTAGCCATCAGAGAAATGCAAATCAAAATCACAATGAGATACCATCTCACACCAATTAGAATGGTGATCATTAAAAAATCAGAAAACAACAGGTCCTGGAGAGCATGTGGAGAAATACGAACGCTTTTACACTGTTGGTGGGACTGTAAACTACTTCAACCATTGTGGAATACAGTGTGGTGATTCCTGAAGGATCTAGAACTAGAAATACCATTTGACCCAGCCATCCCATTACTGGGTATATACCCAAAGGATTATAAATCGTGCTGCTATAAAGACACATGCACATGTATGTTTATTGTGGCACTATTCACAATAGCAAAGACTTGGAATCAACCCAAATGTCCATCAGTGACAGACTGGATTAAGATAATGTGGCACATATACACCATGGAATACTATGCAGCCATAAAAAATGATGAGTTCATGTCCTTTGCAGGGACATGGATGCAGTTGGAAACCATCATTGTCAGCAAACTACCGCAAGAACAGAAAGCCAAACACCACGTGTTCTCACTCATAGGTGGGAATTGAACAATGAGAACACTTGGACACAGGAAGTGGAACATCACACACCGGGGCCTGTTGTGGGGTGGGGAGAGGGGGGAGGGATAGCATTAGGAGATATACCTAATGTAAATGACAAGTTAATGGGTGCAGCACACCAACATGGCACATGTTTACGTATGTAGCAAACCTGTACATCGTGCACATGTACCCGAGAACATAAAGTATAATAAAAAATAAATAAAATAAATAAATAAATAAATAAGTATATGTGAGTCAAACCTGATAGAGGTAATTAGAGAAAGGGGTATTTGAGATAGGAAATGGAAAGAAGAGTGGAGTAGATGGTCAAGCAGAAGTGGAGACTTTTGGGTAGTGAAAAGAAGCTGGAGAAACAAAGGAAACTGCAATATGACAAACTACATCAAATATTTCTAAAACACAATGTAAAATTTTAAAGACACAGATTCTAAAATCACAATGCCTTACATTTTGATTATACCATGCATGACATATTCACATGATACTTTTAAAGACATTAATGTCAGTCTTGTTTAAAATATAAAGCAAAAATGGGAGAAGACCCTTTGAGATATTAGGCAAAATTCTTTAAAAAGCAGACAAGTCATACAGCCTGTAAATAAATTGGATTAAAGGCACATGGGTTATTTTTCTTCCTTTAGCTCAGACATATTTATTTGACCACACACATACCTATATTAACACACTAGTGTGTGGCATTTACAAGTTCAAGCATCCAATAATTATGGTTTGGTTCTCTACAGAACAGGTGATACTTTTGTACTTATGAAAACAAGGAACATTGGTTTAAAGAAAAAGCGTACAGAAGATAAGTGTTTTGAGATGGGTATTTGGGAGCTTGAGAGAGACTCAGAAGATGGGAGCTAACCACATGACTCTAATGTAGGAAAGTTCTTGAACATAGAAGCGGACATAGAAAAATAAAATTGTCTTCTGGGTATCATGTGTAACAAAGCAAAACAAATTGAAAACTTCTCATTGACAATGCTAGGATGGTGAGATCCAGGGAACTTTCTAGTCCATAAAGGTTGGCAGGTGTAAATAAATTGGGTAATTTTCATGTCTCTCATTTGTAATATATAAACTCTTGTTAAGATCTTTAGTGATTTGTCTAAACTATTTTTGTGAAAGTAGAGGAACTGATAAGGGTTTTCAATTGCTAAATTGGTCCCACAAGAATATTTTTGGATAGGTCTGTCAATTGCTGACTTCTACAAACACACCCACACACACAAACACACACACACACACACACACACACACACCTGTGATGGTTAATTGCATGTGTCAAACTGGGTAGGCTAAGGGATGCCCAGATAGCTGGCAAAACATTATTTCTGGGTGTGTCTGTGAGGGTGTTTCAGGAAGAGATTAGCATTTGAATTGGTAGACTGAATTGGTCTATCAATTGGTAAAGAAGATCCACCCTCACCAATGTGGGTGGGCATCATCCAATCCATCGAATAGAGGAAAAAGGTAGATGAAGGGAGAATTTCCTATCTGCTTGAGTGGAGACATCTGTCTTCTCCTACCCTCAGACATCAGAGCCAGTTCTTAGGCCTTTGGACTCAGGCCAGGACTTACACCATTAGTCTTCCAGTTCTTAAGCCTTCAAGTTTGGACTGAGATTACACCATCAACTTCCCTTGGTCTCCAAATTTTAGACAGCAGATTATGGCACTTAGCCTCCATAATCAGGCAAGTCAATTCCTTGTTTCACACACACACACACACACACACACACACGTATATAACTGGTACACACAAATATATATATGTACACACACATACATACACATATATATACACACACACACACACACACATATGTATATATAATGGTGTGTGTACCAGTTAGGGTTCTCCAGAAAAAGAGAATATACACACACACACACACATACATATACACACACACATATTATACATATTATGATACACACACCATAATAATGTTTTGATTGATCAAGCTAAGTCCATTTATCTCATTCTGCAGTAAGAGATATCAGTATTTGCCTGTCTTAGTAATGTCTAGGAAGGGGTAGTCAATAGTAAGATATGCATAAGATTTTGGGGGTCTGATTTAGAATAGATTATTTAACGCTGGAGCATGATTAGGATTGGAATAATTTGTGATATTTCAATCATTTGGAACTGACGAACACAGTGAGGTAAGGGTTTTGAAGCAAGCCTTGAAGAGTAACAGTAACAAAAAAAGTGCACTGAATGACTTGCCAATTTGAGAAGGGACCCATCGCCCTGATGAGAATTAGATGAGTGTTCTTTTGTTCAAATATTTGAATTTTTAGGAAGTCCCTGAAGCAACCAAAAATTATATACAATTTCATCTTCCCAGATAAGAATTTCCTGGGATAGTAAGATCATGTTCTTAATGCAATTATGCTGTGTAACCACTGATAGTTTCCATTCTCAGGTGACAAAATTGAGGCTGAGAAAGTCCTGGATTCAAGAGTTGGGATGGAGTAACCATACTCTCCCTTGTTTTTCTTAGTGCATACAGTTATAAAATTTAAACAGATTACATGAAGCAGCTAAGTGAGAGCTTTGAAAAGTAAATGGTAGTGGGAAGATTGAAGAGGAAGGTGAGAATTTGAAGTACCAACCAATTGTTGGTGAGTTTCCCATTTTTTCCCTCCAGTATCTCCAGTCCTGAGTCCAAGGTAGGAACCTAGACAGAACTGCAGGAAAAAACATACTTCTGGTTTAAGAAGCGGGAAAGGGGATAGCTAATATTCAGAGGCAGTAGGATTCATTTTACTTTTTTTTTTTCTTCTTTTCCTTCTCAGCCCCCAGACAGTTCCACAGTGGTAGTGGTGATAATAACAGTGATGGCAGCAAGGCTCCAGGTGCTGAAAGCTGTGAGAAAGTGTATTACCCGATGGGTTGTTCCTTCCCACTGCATGGACAAAACCAATTCACTGAGACTGGTTTTGCAGTAGAGAAATAACCTATGTATTTATTTTTTAAATTCAACTTTTATTTTTTATACAGTGGGTGCATGTGCAGTTGTGTTACATGGGTATATCACATCTAGGTAGTGAGCATAGTACCAATAGGTAGTTTTTGTTTTGTTTTGTTTTGTTTTGTTGACAAGGAGTCTCGCTCTGTCGCCTAGGCTGGAGTGCAGTGGCCTGATCTCGGCTCACTGCAAGCTCCACCTTCACGCCATTCTCCTGCCTCAGCCTCCCGAGTAGCTGGGACTACAGGTGCCTGCCACCACTCCCAGCTAATTTTTTGTATTTTTAGTAGAGACAGAGTTTCACCGTGTTAGCCAGGATGGTCTCTATCTCCTGACCTCGTGATCCACCCGCCTCGGCCTCCCAAAGTGCTGGGATTACAGGCATGAGCCACCGCGCCTGGTCCCACCAATAGGTAGTTTTTTAGCCCTTGCCCTCCTCCATTCCTCCCCCATCTAGTAATCCGTAGTGTCTGTTGTTCCCATGTTTATGTCCGTGGTGCTCAATGTTTAGCTCCCACTTAGAAGTGAGACATGTGCGATTTGGTTTTTTGTTCCTGTGTTAATTTACCTAGGATTATGGACTCTAGCTCCATCTATGTTGCTGCAAAGGACAGTATTTCATTCTTTTCTATGGCTGCATGGTATTCCATGGTGTACATGTATTACATTTTCTGTATAGGATCCACCATTGATGGGCACATTAGGTTAATTCCATGTCTTTGCTATCATGAATAGCACAGCAATGAACATACAAGTGTATATGTTTTTGGTATAATTATCTATTTTCCTTTGGGTATATACCCCGTAATGGGATTGTTGAATCGAATGGTAGCTCTGTTTTGAGTTCTTTGAGATATTTCCAAATTGCTTTCCACGGTGACTGAGCTAATTTACATTCCCACCAACAGTATGTAAGTATTCCCTTTTCTCCACAGCCTTGTCAGCATCTGTTTGTTGGTTGTTGTTGTTTTTTGACTTTTTAATAATAGGCATTCTGACTGGTGTGAGATGGTATCTCCTCGTGGTTTTGATTTGCATTTCTCTGATGATTAGTGATATTGAGCATTTTTTCATGTTTCTTGGCTGCTTGCATATCTTCTTTTGAGAAGTGTCTGTTTGTGTCCTTCACCCATTTTTTCATGGGGTTATTTGTTTTTTGCTTGTTGGTTTAAGTTCCTTGTAGATTCTGGATACTAGATCATTTTTGGGTACTTAATTTGCAAATATTTTCTCCCATTCTGTAGATTATCTGTGTACTCTGTTGATAGTTTCTTTTGCCATGCAAAAGTTATTTAGTTTAATTAGGTCCCACATGTCAATTTCTGATTTTGTTGCTATTGGATTTGGGGACTTAGCCAAAGATTCTTTGCCAAAGCTGATGTTGAGAAGGTTTTCTTCTAGGATTTTTATAGTTTGAGGTCTTACATTTAAATCTGTAATTCACATTGAGTTAATTTTTGTATATGGTTAAAGGTAACAGTCCAGTTTCTTTCTTCTGTGTATGGCTAGCCAATTATTCCAACACCATTTATTGAGTAGGGAGTCCTTTCCCCATTGCTTGTTTTGTCAGCCTTGTCAAAGATAAGATGGTTGTGGGTGTGTGTCTTTATTTTTGAGGTTTCTATTCTGTTCTTTTAGTCTTTGTGTCTGTTTTTGTACCAATACCTTGCCGTTTTGGTTACTGTAATCTTACAGTACAGTTTGAAATTGGGTAGTGTGATGCCTCCAGCTTTGTTCTTCTTGCTTAGGATTGTTTTGGCTATTCAGGCTCTTTTTTGGCTCCATATGAATTTTAGAATAGTTTTTCTAATTCTGTGAAGAATGACCTCAGTAGTTTGATGGGAACAGCAGTGAATCTCTAAATTGCTTTGAGCAGTATAGCCATTTTAACAATATTGATTTTTCCAATCCATGCACCTAGAATGTCTTTCTGTTTATTTGTGTTATATCTGAGTTCTTTCAGCAGTGTTTTGTAGTTATTGTAGAGATCTTCCACCTCCTCGGTTAGCTATATTCCTAGATATTTTTTTTTGTGTGTGACTATTGTAAATGGGATCGTGCTCCTGATTGGACTCTCAGCCTGGATGCTATTGGTGTATAAAAATGCTACTGATTTTTGTACATTGATTTTGTGTCCTAAAACATTGCTAAAATTATTTTTCAATTCTAGTAGCTTTTAGTCAGAGTCTTAGCAGGTTTCTAGGCTTGAAATCATGTCTTCAGCAAAGACAAATAGTTTGACTTCATTTCTTATTTGTATGTTTTTTATTTCATTCTCTTCCCTGATTGTTCTGGCTAGGACTTTTGGTACTACGTTGAATAGGGGTGGTGAAAGTGGGCATCCTTTTCTAGTTCCAGTTCTCAAGTGGAATGGTTCTAACTTTTGCCCATTCAGTATGATGTTGGTTATGGGTTTGTCATAGATAGCTCATTATTTTGAAGTATGTTCCTTTGATGCCTAGTTTTTAAAGGGTTTTTATCATGAAATGATGCTGGATTTTATCTAAAGCTTCTTCTGCATTTATTGAGATGATAATATGTTTTTTGTTTTAATTCTGTTTATGTGGTGAATCACATCTCTTGATGAGCATATGTCAAACTGGCCTTGCGTCTCAGGAACAAGGCGTACTTGATCATCGTGTATTAACTTTTGGTTGTGCTGCCGGATTCGATTTGCTAATATTTTGTTGAGGATTTTTACATCTATGTTCATCAGAGATATTGGCCTGAAGTTTCCTTTTTTGTTGTGTCACTGCCAGATTTTTGCAGTATTAAGCTGATGTTGGCCTCATAGAATGAGTTAGGTAGTTCTTTCTCCTCAATTTTTTGGAATAGTTGCAGTAGGATAGGTACTAGTTCTTCTTTATGCATCTGGTAGAACTTGGGTGTGAATCTATCTGATCCAGGCATTTTGTGATTGGTAGGTTTGTTTTTTCTGATTCAATTTCATAGATCAATATTGGTCTGCTCAGGGTTTTAGCGTCTTCCTGATTCCATCTTGGGAGATTATGTGTTTCCAGGAATTTATCCATTTCCTCTGGGGGTTCTAGTTTGTGTGCACAGAATTGTTCATGGTATTCTCTGAGGATCTTTTGTATTTCTGTGGGATCAGTTGGAATGTCATTTTTGTCATTTCTGATTGTATTTATTTAGATCTTCTCTCTTTTTTTTTAACTTTGTTAGTCTTTTTTTTCCCCCTTCATTTCTTCTTAAAAAATGGGATACATGTGCAGAATGTGCAGGTTTGTTACATAGGTAACATACATAGTGTGCCATGGTGGTTTGCTGTACCTATTGACTCGCCCTCTAAGTTCTCTCCCCTCACCCACTACCTGCTAACAGGCCCTGGTGTGTGTCATTCCCCTCTCTGCATCCATGTGTTCTCAATGTTTAACTCTGAATTACGAGTGAGAGCATGTGACATTTGGTTTTTTGTTCCCGTATTAGTTTGCGGGGATCATGGCTTCCAGCTTCATCCATGTCCCTGCAAAGGATATGATCTCATTCTTTTTTATGGCTGCATAGTATTCCATGGGGTATATGTAACACATTTTCTTTATCCAGTCTATCATTGATGGGCATTTGGGTTGGTTCCATGTCTTTGCTATTGTAAATAGTGCTGCAATAAACATACTGTGCATATGTCTTTATAGTAGAATGATTTATATTTCTTTAGGTATATACCCAGTAATGGGATTGCTGAGTCATATGATATTTCTGGTTCTAGATCCTTAAGGAATTGCCATACTGTCTTCCACAATGGTTGAACTAATTTACATTCCCACCAACAGTGTAAAAGCGTTCCTACTTCTCTGTAGCCTTACCAGCATCTGTTGTTTCCTAACTTAATAATCGCCATTCTGACTGCTGTGAGATGGTATCTCATTGTGGTTTTGATTTGCATTTCTATGATCATCAGTGACGTTGAGCTTTTTTTCATATGTTTGTTGGCCATGTAAATGCCTTCTTTTGAGGAGTGACTCTTCATATCATTTGCCCACTTTTTGATGGGGTTGTTTGTTTTTTTCTGGTAAACATATTTAAGTTCCTTGTAAATTCTGGATATCAGACCTTTATCAGATGGGTAGATGGCAAAAATTTTCTCCCATTCTGTAGGTTGCCTGTTCACTCTGATGATAGTTTCTTTTGCTGTGCCCAGAAGCTCTTTAGTTTAATTAGATCTCATTTGTCAATTTTGGCTTTTGTTGCAATTGCTTTTGGTGATTTCATCATAAAATTTTTGTCCATGCCTATGTCTTGAATAGTATTGCCTGAAATTTTCTTTCTTTGTCGTGTCTCTGCCAGGTTTTAGTATCAGGATGGTGTTGGCCTCATAAAATGAGTTAGGGAAGAGTTCCTCTTTTTCTATTGTTTGGAATAGTTTCAGAAGTAATGGTACCAGCTCCTCTTTGTATTTCTGGTAGAATTCAGCTCTGAATCCATCTGGTTCTGGGCCTTTTTTGGTTGGTAGGCTATTAATTACTGCCTCAATTTCAGAGCATGTTATTGGTCTATTCAAAGATTTGACTTCTTCCTGGTTTAGTCTTGGGAGGCTGTATGTGTCCAGGAATGTATGCATTTCTTTTAGATTTCCTAGTTTATTTGTGTACAGGTGTTTATAGTATTCTCTGATGGTAGTTTGTATTTCTGTGGGTTCAATGGTTATATCCCCTTTATCATTTTTTATTGGGTCTATTTGATTCTTCTTCTCTTCTTCTTTAGTAGTCTAGCTAGTGGTCTATGTATTTTGTTATTTTTTTCAAAAAGCCAACTCCTGGATTTGTTGATTTTTTGCAGGGTTTTTCATGTATCTGTGTCCTTCAATACTTCCCTGACCTTAGGTATTTCTTGTCTTCTTCTAGCTTTTGGATTAGTTTGGTCTTGCCTCTCTAGCTATTTTGACTGTGATGTTGAGCTCTTTCTAACTTTCTGATGTGGGCATTTAGTGCTATCAATTTCCCTCTTAATGCTGCTTTAGCTGCATCCCAGAAATTCTGGTATGTTGTCTCTTCATACTCATTGGCTTTAAAGAACTTATTGATTTCTGCCTTAACTTCGGTATTTACCCAGGAGTCATTCAGGAGCAAGTTGTTCAATTTCCATGAAATTGTATGGTTTTGAGTGAGTTTCTTGATCCTGAATTCTAATTTGATTGCATTACAGTCTGAGAGAATGTTTGTTATGATTTCAGTTCTTTTGCATTTGCTAAGGTGTGTTTTGATTCCAATTATGTGGTCGATTTTAGAGTAAGTGCCACGTGGCACTGAGAAGAATGTATATTGTGTTGATTTGGGGTAGAGAGTTCTGTAGTCGTCTACTGGGTCCACTTGATCCAGGGCTGAGTTCAAGTCCGAATATCCTTGTTAATTTTCTGTCTCATTGATTTGTCTAATACTGACAGTGGGGTGTTAAAGTCTCCCACTATTATTGTGTGGGAGTCTAAGTCTCTGTGTAGGTCTCTAAGAACTTGTTTTATGAATCTGGATGCTCCTGTATTGGGTGCATATATTTTCAGAATAGTTAGCTATTCTTGTTGAATTGTTCCCTTTACCATTATGTAATGCCCTTCTTTGTATTTTTTGATCTTTGTTGGTTTAAAGTCTGTTTTGTCAGAGACTAGGATTGCAATGCCTGCTTTTTTCTTTCAAACTCTAATATCCTTTTTCTCCATTTGCACTGTGTTCTGAGAGTGTGTTTGGTACAATGCCAATGTTTTTGAATTTATTGAGACTTGCTTCATGACTGGGCATGTGGTTGATCTAGCATATGTTCCATGTGCAGATCAGAAGTATATGCTGTGGTTTTTGGGTGGAGTGTTCTGTAGCTGTCTATTAGGTCCAATTGGTCAAGTGTCGAGTTTAAGTCTGGAGCTTCTTTATTAGTTTTCTGCCTTGATGATCTGTCTAAAGCTTTCAGTGGAGATGTTGAAGGCTCTCACTATTATTGCATGGTTGTCTATGTCTTTTCATAGGCCAAGAAGAACTTGTTTTATGAATCTGGGTGCTCTAATGCTAGGTGCATATATAATTAAGATACTTATGTCTTCTTGTTTATCTTTATCCTTGTTTACCCTTTATCATTATGTGATGCCCTTCATTGTCTTTAATTTTTATTGTTTTAAAGACTTTTATCTGATATAAGAGTAGAAACTCCTGCTCAAGAAAGAGTTTAATTAACACAAGGCCACCAAGAGGCAATCCTGGTGTTGTCACTCAAATAAATCTCTATGAAAGTTCAGAGGTTAGGGTTTTTCAAGGATAGTTTGGTAGGCAAGGGGCTAGGGAATGGGTGCTGTTGCTTGGTTGGAGATGCAGTCATGGGGTGTGGAAAATGGTCTTCATGCAATAAGTCCACCTCTGGGTAGAGGCCATAGGACTAGTTGAGTCTTGTGTCTGGGTGGGGTAAGTCAGTTGCCAGAATGCAAAAGTCTAAAAAAAAAAAAAAAAATCTCAAAAGACCAATCTGAGGTTCTACAATAGTGATGTTATATATAGAAGCAATTGAGGAAGGAAGTCAAAAATCTTATAATGTCTGACCATATTGACTCTTGAGCAGTAAGAGCCTATAGAAAATATGCCTATATTTTAGCAGAATTTAGGTCCTTCCCATAATCTAATCTTGTGGTCTTTCATTAGTTTTATGAAGATTGTTTCAGCCCCCAAACATAGAGGGGATTAGTTTTAGGAAGGGACTATTATAATCCTTTCTTCCAAGTTAAACCATAAACTAAATTCCTTGCATAGTTAGCTTGGCCAATGCCCAGGAATGAGTGAAGACTGCCAGCCTGTGAGGCTAGAACCAAGAAGGAGCTAGCCATGTTGGATTTCTCTCACTGTCATAGACTTTTCAAAGGTGGTTTCAAAAGGGAAATCTACTTTTCTGATAAGAGGGGTTGAAGTTATAGGAGTCCCACAAATAGAGCATAACGACTGTGATGCAGGTAAAATTTGAAGAAATAATGGCTGAAAAATGCCCACGTTTGATAAAAGACACAAACCTACAGATCCAGGAAGCTTAGTGAAATCTAAACAAGTTAAGTCTAAAAAAATCGAGGCCCAAGCATATCATATTAAAACTTCTGAAAACTAAAAATAAAGAAATAATTATCAACTGCAGCCAAATATAATACATGAGTTATAAGGAAGCAATGACTTGCCTGTCTGTGGATTTCTTATCACAGTGGAACAGCTCTACCATGGTACTCTGGCCATCTTGCACATTTCCACATAGGTTCCACAGGCAAGGCTAAACCATACGTTCACCTAATCCTGTGATCTTTCTGAAACATGGTTTGATAGGCAGCATATTAGGAGCGATTGCAAGTTTCTCACTTGCCTCCCTAGTTTTTGAGAGGCTGCCATGAGCAAAGTCCTCATCCTACCTCCCTGGTTCTGGTGAAGTGTAGGGCTATTCACCTTGCCTCCTCCCCTTTAACTAAAGTCTAGAGTTGGCTGTTCCATGACAGAGCAACCCTCTGCTTATATTGTTAATCATCTGGTCCACTCAGTTCAGTGTCATCCTGTGGGAACAGGGATGCAGATAGTTGACACCATGCTGATCTTGCTTATGCTATCAGTGTGAGTGCAACTGTCTAACTGCATTTGGACTTGTTGTCTCCTTACTAGCTGAATCTATGGAACTGTAAGAAGCCAATATAACAGTTGCTACAATGTTGCTGCTCAGGAAATGCTTGACACTCATCAGAAACCATTTAGGCTAGAATGAAAGTACAAAACATTTTTTTTAATTCTAAAAGAAAAAAGCTGCCATTCCAGAATTCTAGGTGGAAATATACTTCAGGAAACACAAAGAAAAAATAGATATTCTCAAATGAAGGAAAAGTAAGAGAATTAATTGCCAGTATAACTGCTCTAAAGATTTGCTCAAAGTTCTTTACTCTGAGAGGGATATGATACCAGAAGGAAATATGAAACACCTGGAATAATGAAAGAAGTGCAACATAAATGATAATTAGGCTATGCTTATCTTGATTCTTAAAATATATTCAAGAGTTGAAATCAAGAGTTGCTGAGAACAGTGGCTCACACCCATAATCCCAGCACTTTGGGTGGCTGATTCGGGAGGATCACTTGAGCCTAAGAGTTCAAGTCGAGCCTGGGCAACATAGTGAGATGGTGTCTCTACAAAATTAAAAAATTTCCTGGGCATGATGGCGTGTTCCTGCAGTCCCAACTATTCGGAAGGGTGAGGTGGGAGGATCACTTGAGCTCAGGAGTTCGAGGTGGCAGTCACTTGTGATCATGCCACTGCACTCCAGCCTGGGCAACAGAGTGAGACTAAATCTAAAAAAAAAAAAAAAATCAAAACTTATAACACCAATTGGGGTTTAATGTGCAAAGGTGTAATACAGAACTCAACTGTTAATATAATATAAAATGGGGTAGGGTAAAAGGACCAATATGATGATGAGAGCCCTATATTCCTTTGAAGTGGCAATTGATTAGTTCTAAGTAGACTATAAAAAGTTAAACATGTATATTGTAATTACTAGAGCAACAAATTGAAAGAGTCACAGATGTGTAATCAAAAACACAGTAGATAAATTGACATGCATATCTTATGTCTAAATAAACCTAAAGAAGACAGAAGAGTGAAAACAAATGGATGAAAAATAAAGAAAACAAATAACAAATGATGAATTCAAATCCAAACCTATCAGCCATTACATTTAATACAAATGGTTTAAACATACATATTAAAAGATAGAGATTGTCAGAATAAACTTGAAAAGCTATAAGACCCAACTATATACAGGAATTTAAATTTATAATATAATTATTTTTTCATAAATTTACCGAGTTGTGCAGTTTTAGAACATTTTCATTACCTCTGTAAAATTCTTTATGCCAGTTTACATTTAATCACCATTCCTTCCTTCAGCCCTAGGCAATCACTAATCTACTTTATTTAGTTTTAGATTTGTCTTTTCTGGACGTTCCATATAAGCAGAATCATACAATATGTGGTCTTTGGGGCTTAGCTTTTTCTATGTTATACTTAAAATAGTATGTTAAACTACTATTGAACACCCACCTTATTACAGGCATTATAAACTAGGCTTCTTGTGACCAAAAAGAGACATGAATCTTATAGTCTAGTGAGGAAAACAGACTCTAACCACGTACTCATACAAATAAGTGTAAACTCATACAAATGACAGGCAAGTAATTGTTTCCTAGATTTCCTGATGCTCTGGGAATGTGACTAGGAGTTGAGAAAAGCCCTCACTGAGGAAGTAACATTTGATTCATACTGAAGAATAGGAGAGGCAAAGGATAAAGCATTCCAGCTAGATGGAAGAGGATGTGCCTACCAGCAGGAGGGAGCATGTTTATTATAAGTGACTGAGAAAATATTGTTTGGCTAGAGATCAGAGAGGAAAGAAGAGTGTAAGATAAGGCTGGAGAGAAGGGTAGAGGCCAGATCATGCTGTCATATTAAGCTATGTGTATGATTTTGCTCTATTTTAAGACCAATGGGAAGCCATTGAAATGTCTTAAATTGGGTTGGTGGGGGAAAGTAGGTAACTCGACAGATTTGTTTAAAAAGACCCACACTAGCTGCAGTGTGAATAAGAAATTGAAAGAGAATCAATGTGGGTGCAGGGAGGTGAATTAGGTGACTGTTGTGGTAGGTGGTTCTCTCTGATGCCCCAACTGGCATGCAAGATGCATCTCATCAGGGTGATCCGCTGTCATACATAGCCCTTCAGGGTAAACTTCAGTCACAAAATGTAGGTTAAGGGATAGGCTTTATTGAGAAAAATTTGTGACATTTTTGAAAAGACAAAATTATAGTGATAGAGAACAGATCACTGGTTGCTAAGGAGGGGTGGGAGAGACTGCCCCTATAAAGGGGTGGGAGAGTTGTCGTTATAACGGAATAGCAGCGGGAAGTTTTATGGGGTGATGGATTTATTCTATATCTTTATTGTGTTGGTAGTTACACAAATTTACACGTGTGATAGTTCATAGGACTATACACCCCCAAAAGTCAATTTTACTTTATGTTAACTTTAAAAATAAAATCAAAAATCAAGTTTGTGAATAAGCAGTGATAGCTGGAGTTCTCACAATTCAACTAATAAAACAATTTAATATTTATATGATAATTATTACCAGAATAAATGATTATGTTCATTGCTTTATTTTTTTAACAAGCAGTTTCCAAATTCATAGTTTTAAAAATAACAATCAAGACCTTTGGGATATTTTTAATAAAGCCTGGAAAGATTTTGCAGAAAAAAAAAAGTAATTGAATCTGACTGGCTCAGGGTTACATGATAAAAAAAATTGCCCGTTTAGAACTTGAATAGCGATTTGTGACTCTAACTTCCACTTTCCTTTCCAGCATCTTTAAACGGGCATTTGTTGCTGCCCCCTGTGGCATCAATATCTGCCCAGTAGCTATGAGAATCACGCACCAGTTTTAAGGCAGAAACTCAGCTGATTGGGACATATGGACCAAGCTTTCCTGCACAGGCAGCACCCTACCCCATCATTCCCCCTGAGAAACTCACTACCTTCCTCCTGTTTACAGCCCTGACTGAATGCATCTCTCTCAACCATCCAGTAAACACAGTTTTATGATAGGGATTACTTGCTGCTCAAAGAAGAAAAAAGAATCACTTACAGTTAATTTTAGAGCAAATTAATAATATCAACAATAACAATTACTAATATGCATTGCTATCCTTTTAAGTCAAATTATATGTTGCTATAAACCAGACCGAAAATATGACTTTCTCTACTAGTGAAAGTCTTAATTAAAATGATACATTTTAATATACTTTTGCTACATAATATAAATTATCTCTCCCTACATCTATTTTTGTATTCTTCCCTTTAATAATGTTTACTGTGTAGTGTTAAAGAGGAAGAAAATTGGTGATTAATAAAGGAATGAACAGGTGGCTACATTGCTTCTAAAAGATCAGTAGTGTCATAATTTCTTAATTATTATTATGCTCTGTAAGGATTTTTAAATACATGATGATATATTTCCTTCTTCTACGTCTGGCATACTATAGCTAGTGGCATTACATTTCATTTCGAATAATAATTAATGAGAAATGAGGTATCTCTGTACATTTTAGTCCTCCTGTTTTAGTCTCTTAAGTAACCATTCTGTCACATTTGTTATGCAAATGCTGCAGCACTGCGTGTAATTTCAGCAATATGGGAGACCACATCTCAGAATGCCTTGAAGTACTTTTGTGGAATTAATAACTTTTTCCTGAAAGCAGAATTTTCCATATGCCTTTCAAAGAAGCAGATGAAAGCTGCGTAATTGCTCTGTTTTCATCAAGGTGAACGAACCAATGAAACATTGAAAGTATCAGACAATAGAGGGAAAAAATAAGCTTGTCTTTCCTCTGGCGCATTGGTGTATGTGAAAGGGTGCTAAATGTACAATTAGATACAGAGTACCTGCATCTCCTTAATAACCACCCACTTAGTCGGATAAGTGTCCTGCCTGTCCAGATAAGGCATGTGTTTGATTAAGGGAAATCATTCAGTGTAAATGCTCGTCTATGTCGCCAATCAAAGACAGAGTCAGCTTGTCTATTATGGATCTGTCAATCTCGTCTGTTTGCTTATTAAAGTTTCTTTAGCAAACCCAGTGGCCTCCCTTTGGTATGCTAAGCAGGCCCAAACTTTGCTAACATCTTGGAGTGAAGTCACCAGCCTTTGAATGACTCTGGGAGAGTCTACAGGCCTTCTCCAATTTAGCAAAGCGTTTTGTTCCAAAAGTTTGTTTGTAAGTCAGTTGTTTGGAACTTGAGAAGCATTTTTCCCATGGAAACAATGTTACAAATGGTGAGAAGGTTCCCAGGCCAGTCCACAAAGGCCTATTTAACCAAGAATATGGCTGGACTATAGGGCCCATAGCACTAGAAAGCCAGCCGCCATTAAGATTATTGTTTCTATGGGAAAATGTGCTCCCGGGGCTAATTGTGGATGCCAGCAGCAATTCCATAGCCCTGTCTAGCCTCTGGCAGCTGGAGCCTGGAGTACCCCAGTCTCCTCTTTCCTTCAGGCTTGCGAGGTGGAAAGGTGAAAAGTCCCAGGGGAATCAAAGAGAAAGAGCGTGGGAGGTCCAGGGGCTTCAGCAGGAGAGATCTAGAGGGACAGGGTGGCCAGATTAGAAACTAAAAATATTGGATGCTTAAAGTTGACATTCAGAAAAACAATGAATACTTTAAAATATATATCTCATGCAATATTTGGGACATATCCTTTAAAAAGTATTTATCTGGAATTCCAATTTAACCAGAGTCCATATTTTATGTGGTAACCCTAGGTAGGATTCATAGGCTTGGTGGATTGCCATGGTTGCAAGCACTCTGGAGCAAAAATGCAGGGGTTTAATAAGGAAGGACAGAATCTTCACAGGTCAGGGAAGACTTCTTCAGGAAAGCAGCAGAATGCTGCTCTTCCGTATAAAGAAGTATTTGAGAAAACTGAAGTTTATAGTTTATAGTCTTCAGCTCAATAACACTTTTGATTTGAGCTCTTTCAGTTGGAAATCTTTCTAAGCCATTGTACTTGCTTCGTTTACTTCTTAAGAGTAAACATAAGTTCATCTTGATGATATGAGAGTGACATTTTTGGCTACAGAAGACTGTAACTTCTGTCTTGCTAGCATTATTTTGTCCTCTTGCTGACTCACTCTGAAGGGAGCCAGTTGCCATGTTGCAAACTGTCCTGTAGAGAAGCCCGTGTGACAAAGAACCAAGAAAGCCCTGGCCAACATTCTGCAAGGTATTGAACCCTGTCAACAACCTCTTGAACTTAGAAATTGATCTACCAAAGTCAGGCTTTAAAATGACTGCAGCAGCAGTGACACCTTGATTGCAGCCTTGTGAGAGACAGAGCCACAAGATACAGCTAAACTATACTCAGATTTCTGACCCACAGAAATTTTGAGGTGATGAAGGTTTTCTGTTTGAAAGCACTAACTTTTGGAATTATTTGTTACACAGCTATAGATATAATATACCTCCATATGCCCATATTCTACAATTAACCTTTTACTACACTTACTTTATCACCATGCTTGCTATATCTACCTATCTATTCATTCTTCTATATATCCACCAATCTATTTTATTTGTTGATTTTGTTGTTGTTTATGGCTACATATTTTTTACTTCTATACTGATTACTATGTTAGAGATGCCTGAGGATGTGAGAACACTTACCTTTAAATAATTAAATTAATAGTGTTTGATCCTTCCTAAATTATGGATCAAATATGAACAATCCTATAACCCAGGGACATTGTCTAATAATTTATCCTTAAAATAGTTTGGAGACTATTTCCTCCAAACTATCATTCCCACCCTGCTTTGTAATCTTTTTACAATGCATTTATTTATTTATTTATCTTTTAAAATTCTGTATTTAAGATGTTGCCACTTTTCAGTGCTTCAGCCAAAATTTTCATTTCATCATCTTTTTTCAATTATTATTGCTGCACAACAAACTACTCTGAACTTAGTGTCAAAACCAACAACCATTGATTTATTATGCTCAAGGATTCTTGAGTCAAGAATTTGGACAGAACACTGTGGGGGTTGTTCCATGTGTTGTGGAGCCTCAGCTGAGAACACATATGACCGGGATAATTTGAATAGCTGAAGGCTGGAATTACTTGGAGGGTCCTTCCCTCGTTTAACTAATGCCTAGGCTACAATGTCTTGAAGGCTGGACTCAGCTGAAATTGTTGATGAGAGTACCTACATGTAGCCTACCATATGACTGGGGTCTCTTATAATATGACAGCTGTCTTCTGAAAGAGAGCATCCTGAGATGACGCTTTCAAAGAGAGTAAATGTTCCAAGAGAACTAGGAAGGATTGGCCTAAGCTTTCATAAACTGGTCTTGGAAGTCACACAATATCACTTCTGACGTATTCTAATTATCAAAGAAGTCACAGCCCACTCAGATTCAAACGGAGGGGGCATGGACTCCATCACTCAATGAGAAGAGTGTCAAATAACTTGCAGCCATGTTTTACAACCACCAGACATTTTAATTTCTCTTAATTGTTTCCTATGTCTACTAAAGAGGTAGAATATATTGGAAGATGCTGCCAAAATTATTCACACTTTCAGACAACCGCAAGATATAATAGTTAACTCAGTAAACAATGTAATTTCCAAAATACAGCTGTTATACGATACTTGAAAAAACTTGACAGAAATAACTGATGACTCATTTGCAAATTTTGGAATAAAAAGTAGTTGACATTACAGAGCATGTTACTATCTCAGTATTACAACTGCAAAGAAAGTCACAACTGAAATACAGAAAACTTCTCCCTCAAATCGTATTTCTGTGGGTCCTTAAAGTGTATTTGTATGTAAGAATCTCACCATACCCTTGTGTTTCTCTTTTCATTCATAAGTGTGATCACTCAATGGCTTAACCCACCATCTACTTACCCAAATAGTCTCTTCAAAAATACTTGTTGAATATATGATTGAATCAATGAGTGGATAGAAAAATGACTAATCCTTTGCCTACCAGAAAGGATATTTGGTGAAATAAAATTATTGGATTTGGAGTCTGGAAATGGAGACTTTTTGCCAAATGTAAAAAGCAAATTCTGAATTGTTCAGTCATTCGTCCCTCTATCCATTCATGTTCAACACATTTTTGGAATCTAGGTCTAATAGGGCATAAATTCAGTGGACAAATAAAATATCAGATTTATATAATGAAAATACATTATAAGTGCCATAAAAAAAAGCAAGGGTGTTCTAAGGCACAATAATGTAGAAATGGACTTCATAATAGTTGGTCAAAGACAGTTTTTTTAAGGAGGAGACATTTAGGCTGATACCTGAAGAATTTGAAGGAAAGAAGGATTTGAGGAGTAGAAGAAAGACAGTATGTGTGAATTTCCAGAGATAGGAAAGGAATTTGGAGTGTAGCTGAATTATAATGGACAAGGGAGAGTAATACTAGACCAAGTGTTGGCTAGGGTAAAAAGTTTGGAAAGCTGTAAGTGAGGAGTGATGGGATCTGATTTATATTTTTAATAAACACTCTATCTACTATATGCATAGTGAAGTATAAAAAGCAAAGAAGAAAGCATTCCTTGCCTTTTCTCTCTTTTAATGAAGTCTTTGGATAAAAATTAGTTATTTAATGTACTCCAACTTACTAATATTTTCGTTTATTGCTTATTGATTTTAGTGTCCTATTTACTATTTCGTTTCTATCCTCAGGTTATAAATATACTCTTATATTAATTTTTAAAAGGTTTAGTGTTTTGTCATTCATATTTAGCTCTACAAGATACAATTAATTTATTTTCATGTATAGAATGAGGAACAGGCCCAATTTCATCTTTTTTGCAAATATACATCCTATTGAGTCAACGTCATGTATTGGAAAGGCTATTCTTTCTCCAGTGCTGTATAATGTCACCTTTACATAAAAAAGCGTCCATATGTGTGTTGGTCTATTTCTAGGCTTTCTATTCTGATCACTTTGTCTATTTATTTCTCTGTGTATTCATGCTATGCTGTCTCAATTACTGTAGTTTTATAACAAGTGTTGATATCCAATATACCAAATCCTCTCATAATCTATAGATTGGCTTTGAGAAAATTAATATATTACAATGTAGAGTCTTCTATTCTGTCAACATAGTACATCTCCTCATTTATTTCAGTATTCTTCCCTCCTTTCTTTTCTTCCTCATTCCTTCTCTCCTTCTTGCCCTCCTTTCTTTCTTTTTCTTCCAACCCTCTCCCACTTATTCCACTAGTCTCTGTATTTTTTACAGTCCTTTTTGCATTTTCCATATTTTGTCTATTTTTAGAAGGCCTATTTATCTTTTAAAACATCTGCTTTTCTATGGTTTCCTATTTCCTGTATGTATTTTCAAACTTGCACTTTTAGGCACATAAAATATAGCTGATGTATAGCCTTGTTCTATAATTCTAATATCTAATGTCTTTCAGGTCTGTTTCTACTGTTTGCTTTTACTATTTAATCATTCTCATTGTTCCTTATTTCTTTAGTTTTTAAAGTTGTGTTCTAAATTCTTGTCCTTTAAAAATTGTTTATAGAAATTGTTTAATGTCTATGGCAGTGAAGTTTTTCTCAAGAGTAGAATTGCATTTGCTTCTGCCAGGCACCAGGGTCACTAGCAGCCTGGAACCATTTTAATTTAAATTCATGACTTTTGGTGTTTGGGATCATGCAGGCCTTGGCCAGTTGGGCTTTGAATCTTTATGAATATTAGTTTATGATTACTACTTCTGAGAGTGAATTCCCCCTCAGTACTAAGGTAACTTTCTTTACAGTGATCTGGGAGTTAAGTGGTAGGTTTACACATGGTTCACCTTTACACTGAGGAGGCAGCCCTTTGAAACCCAAGTTTAAAGTAAAAAGATTATTCTGTCTGATGTCTCCTACTTTGGGTGGAGCCTATGTTTTGACCTTTGGCCTCCTCAGAAAACCCAAGTTAAAAATAGAGAAGATTGGCATATGGCTTTAGCAAAAGTGATCTCAGTTTAACTCTTTATAAACTTGTGTACTTCTTTTTCCCTTTAGATTTTGACCTTGTAATTCTTTACTCTGTTATCACATCTTCAAAGAGCTAAAAAATATTTGTTATTAGTCTTTTGTTGTTTAGTGTGGGAAGGTTGTTTGAATAATCTAGTATGTCATAAAGGGAAATTGAAGTGTCTGGGCCATTCTTCATCTATTGAACTTTCCTTCATACTTTTAGTGTTGAATTTACTGAAAATGTATGTTCAGGTGTAAAAAGGTGTGAGTGTGTGTTGGTATGCATGACAATGGCACTGTGAGGTCACTGTATTTTCTGAAGTCCAATATAGGTGGAATATTTTCTTCCAATGTGCTACCTCTGCTGCTTTTGGCAGAGTCAAAGGCATTGGAGTCTCTGCTCTGGATCAGCCTGTGGTCTCTGGTTAGCAAGTGCCTCGCTCTTTTCCTGAGAGTGGAATTGACTACTTGGGTCTTTTTTTCGTTGCTTGAAAGGGTCTTGAAGTAGTTTTCTTACTCTCTCTGCATTTACATGCTTCATTTCAACAATACATGAAGAAAATATTCTTTTTTATTTATGCTTTCACAGTTGAGAACTGTGAAAATGCTGGAGCTAGCTCATCCAATTTTTATAACATTTCCCAGGTCACAGAGAGTGACATACCAAATTTAACTTTTTGAGAAAAAGTGACAATTATGTGTATCTATTTTAGTCATTTAGTTTCTATTAAACATTTCGTAGAAATTAATCTTTGATGAGTAGAACTTTTAGGTAGAATGTTCAAATATATTTATTTATAAATTGATAGATAATATACTGCTGAAATAAACTTCGCAGTGCAGATATTTTTCTTGAATAATATGATGTTTTGAAATATATATATTGTGGAATGGTTAAATCTAGTTAATTAACATACTGTCTCACATAGTTATTTTGTGATAAGAATACTTATCCACTCTTTTAGCATTTTTTTTTTTTTTTTTGAGATGGAGTTTCTCTCTTATCACCCAGGCTGAAGTGCAACGGCATGATCTTGGTTCACTGCAACCTCTGCCTCCCAGGTTCAAGCAATTCTCCTGCCTCACCCTCCTGAGTAGCTGGGATTACAGGCATGCACCAACACGCTTGGCAAATTTTGTATTTTTAGTAGAGACAGGGTTTCACCATGTTGGTCAAGCTGGTCTCGAACTGCCGACCTCAAGAGATCCACCCACCTTGGCCTTCCAAAGTGCTGGGATTACAGGCATGATCCACAGCACCCGGCATCTTTTAGCATTTTTCAAGAATAGAACTACTCAACTTCAAAATACACTATAAGGCTACAGTAACCACAACAGCATAGTACTAGTACAATAACAGACACATAGACAAATGGAACAGAATAGAAAGCTCCGAAATAAAGACACACACCTACAACCATCAGATCTTCCACAAGGCCAACAAAACCAAGCAATAGGGAAAGGACTTGCTATTGAAAAAATGGTGCTGGGATAACTAACTAGCCATGTGCATAAGAATGAAACTGGACCTTTACCTTTCATCATATGCAAAATTAACTCAAGATGGATTAAAGATTTAAAGGTAATGCCTCAAACTATAAAAACCACAGAAGACAACCTAGGACATATTCTTTCCAACAGCAGCCTTGGCAAAGAATTTTTGGCTAAGTCCCAAAAAGCAATCACAACAGTAGCAAAAATTGATAAGTGGGACCTAATTAAACTAAGGAGCTTCTGCTTAGCAAAAGAAAGTATCAACAGAGTTAACAGATGACCTACAGAATGGGAGAAAATACTCACAAACCATGCATCTGACAATGGGCTGGTATTCAGAATCTATAAGAAACTTAAACAAATCAACAATCAAAATCAAATAACCTCATGAAAAAACATGGGCAAAGACCAAAGACAGACACTTCTTAAAAGAAGACATACAAGTGGCCAACAAATATATGAAAAAGTACTCAATATCAATAATCATCAGAGAAATGCAAATCAAAACCACAAGGAGATACCATCTCACTCCAGTCAGAATTGCTAGTTAAAAAGTCAGCAAAATAGATGCTGGTGTAGCTGTGGAGAAAGTGGGACACTTACACAATGTTGGCAGGAATGTAAATTAGTTCAGTCACTGTGGAAAGCAATTTGGAGATTTCTCAAAGAACTTAAAAGAGAGCTACTATTCGACTCAACAATCCCATTACTGGGTATAAACCCAAAGGAAAATAGATCATTATACTGAAAAGACACATGACATATGTGTTCATTGTTATTCATGGGAGCAAAAACATGGAATCAACCCAGGTGCCCATCAATGGTGTATTGTACAAAGAAAATGTGGTACATATACACGATGAAATACTACCCAGCCATATAAAAGAATGAAATCATGTCCTTTGTAGCAATATGGATGCAGCTGGAAGACATAATCTTAAGCAAATTAATGCACAAACAGAAAACCGAATACTGCATGTTCTAATGTACACGTGGGGGCTAGACATTGAGCACCCATGGACATAAGCATGGGAACAATAGACACTACAGACTACTGGAGTTGGGAGGAAATTAGGGAGGGGGAGCATGAGTTGAAAAAATTACCTACTGGGTGATATGCTCACTGCCATGTAAGAAACCTGCACATCTGCCCCCATATCTAAAACAAAAGTAAAAAAAAAAAAAAAGAATACATCATCTTTAAATATAGTCACCATGCTGAAAGTAGATCTGTTGAATCTATTTCTCCTATCTAACTGTAATTTTGTATCCTTTGGCCAACCTCTCCGCATCCCTTCCAATCAGCACAGCCTCTGGTGACCATCATTCTACTCTCTATTTCTATGAGATCAGCTTATTTAGATTCCACATATGTGTGAGATCATGCAGTATATGTCTTTCTGTGCCTAATTTCACTTAACATGATGTCCTCCAGGTTCTTCCATATTATTGCAAATGATAGAATTTTCTTCTTATGACCAAATATTATTTCATTGTATATATATACCACATTGTTTTTATCCATTAATCTGTTGATGGACACTCAGGATGATTCCATATCTTAGCTATTGTGAATAATGCTGCAATGAACACAGGAGTACAGACATCTCTGATATACTGATTTCTTTTCCTTTGGATATATACCCAGTAGTGAGATTGCTGGATCATATGGTAGTTCCATTTTTATTTTTAGGAACCTCTGTAAATTTTTCCACAGTGATTGTACTAATTTACATTCCCACCAACAGTGTACGAGGATTGCCTCTTCTCCACATCCTCACCAGCATCTATTATTGCCGGCCTTTTTTATAAAAGCCTTTATAACAGGAGAGAGATAAAGAGATAATATTTCATTGTGATTTTGATTTGCACTTCTCTGATGGTTAGTGATGTTGAGCATTTTTTCATATACCCTGCATTAGTCTGTTTAGTGTTGCTATAACAGAACACCTGAGATTGAGTAGTTTATACAAAAAAGTGTCTATTTAGCTCATGGTTCTATCAACTGAGAAGTTCAAGAAGCGAGGTGCTGGCATCTGCTTGGCTTCTAGTTAGGGCTTTTTGTGCTGCATCATAACATGTCAGAGAAAGTCAAAGAGGAAGTGGACACACGGGAGGAGGCAAAACCTGAAGGGCATTTTAGTTTTAAAACAATGTACTTTCAAGGAAATGAATCCATTGCCACAAGAACAAATTCTGTCCTGTCAGAGTGAAAACTTAATCGCTACTGTGAGAATGGCACTAAGCCATTCATGAGAGATCTGCCCCCATGATGCAAACACCTCCCACTAGGCCCCACCTCCCAACACTGCCATACTGAAGATCAAATTTCAACATAAGTTTTGGTAGGGACAAACAAACCTTAACCAAACCATAGTTCAGTGAAGGATGAGGGTCATATGGTATGGAACACAGCCACATCTATTAAATGAAGTGGAGCAAGGTGTTCAGGGACACCTTTTGGAGTCAGACAAAACTGAATTCAAATACCACCTCCACCATTTACTATATCTATGTGTCCTCGGGTGAATCATTTAAACTAAGTCTTATCTGCAAAATATGAGAATCAGAATTTACTACACAGACTGCTTATGTGGATTAAATGAAATAATGTGTAAACTACACCTAGCATAATGAATGACACTGAACACATAATAAGTCATCAGTAAATTTTAATCATAATAATCATCCCTGAGTGGAAAGATGTGTGTGTGCATGAAATGGGCACTTGTATACATATATAGGTGTATATACCTGTATATATATATATATATATATATATATATATATATGGTATATACATATGTGATATGTGTATATCAGATCTTCTGGAATTCTTTGAATGATGTGAATTTATGTTGGAGGAGGTATGTTATAGATCCAGTTATCTGGGAATAAGTTATCATCTGTGATAAGCTTAGAGTATGTAGTTAAGCCTTTTCAATGTAAAAGTGAGACCAAGAGTCCCAGTGAGGAAGAATATGGCCAAGAATCTGGCTATTGCTTGAAAACAATCCATCCAGAAGAATTTTAAAATGGGTTCACATTTGGATATCTTGTTCATTTCTTGAGAGGTATGTGCATAATTTGCTCTGCACAGTGCCAGGCATATAACATGTACTCAATAAATTTATTTACTGAATATTTCATATAACAACTGACTGACTATACAGTAGGTGGTAGCTGATACCCTCTAAGAAGGAGTCTAAGGGTGCATTTGCCATATTCACTTTTGGCCTATCTAGGATTCATATTCATTAGCCTATAATAACTGCAAGAGGTATACAAGTCCAATATGAAGCTCATATACATTAGAAAATGTTCCCAAAGTGTAAAATTAGTTTATTGGGAAGTGGGCGTCAGGACTAAGCATTGTTTCTTTTCTACCACAAAAACTGAAATTTGTACCCAGTGAGAGAGTTATAATGGTTATAATGTAAGGAGTACTTGGAGTTTCACCTTTGAAATTTACTGATTTAACTTCCTTAGATAATTTCTTGTAACTGGAATAGCAATGACATCAGTAAAATAATTTACATTGATTTTCAGCAGATAATCAAAGAAAGGCAAACAAGGATGAGGCCACGAAAGATATTGGAGGCTAGAATAAAGAAAGAGAGTATTACAGTCTCCCTCTGATGGGTTTGGTGACTCCAACTTTCTCACCCATGAACAAGAAAGGGGCTTGCAAGCCTAGAGTCCTAGGACTCTCCAGCCACTATTCCCAGACTAGCCTATGGCTGTCCAGAAAAAAAGCTAAGTAGTGACATTATTTTTGAACTTTAGAAAAGAAACATTGTGGGGGATTTTAGCCATTATTCTCTAGACATCTGTTCCTCTCCAACTTTACTTTCCTCAACATAGAATTTCCCATAAACCTATCTCTCCATAAAATCTCACATCGCAGAATCGTCATCTTCATGTGTATTCACTAGAATTCTAGAGCAAAGAGAGAGTATATGCAAAAGGCTTTAACTGGAAATAATTTAATGAAGGAACTATGTATAAAAGTATGGAGAGGGCTAAGGGAACTCACACTCTTCAGTGCCTGAGTAGTGGGGCACTCAGAGGCTAGCAACAGTGAGAAGCTGTTACATCTCTAAGGCCTAAAGAGGAAAGAGTAAGAACATCATTACTGCAGCTCAGTGACAGTTAAAGTCATAGAACAGGGGCTACCCTATTGGGCCATGGGTAAAGGAAAGCAGCCCCTGAAAATCCATGGCACTGTGGGGACTAGGTGAGGAGACAGCCAGTATCCCAACCTCTTTCCTCTCACCCTCTTCTCTCTCACTGTTGCTCAAATTGTCCAAACCCGACCAGAAGCTAGGGAGTCCATGTGAGGCAGTCTCATGGGGGTACAGAGAAGAACAGAGAAGGGTGGATGATGGATTTTGGTGTGGGAAAATTGGAAATAAGCCCTACAGGCCCACTTTGCGTTGAAGCACCTAGTCTCATCTTTTGCCTAGATGAAGAGACTCCTATCCTCAAAACAAAGTCCCATTAGCCAATGTATCACAAGTTCATATCTGTTTATTCATACTCCCGCCTAAAACACACTTTGCGAAGTTAGAAATATTAAGAGGACCTGATACTCTTCCTGTAACGAACCAGGATGAAGGGAGGAAAATAATTCATACAAAACACATGGCGACCACAGTTCCCTTTTGTGTAGCTGATCATTAGGCCTCTATCGATAAATTGTATCTGTCTTATTTACATACATTCCATCTTCTTTCTACTCTCTGATATCTGCAAAGATTTTTACATGGCATGATGACCCAAAACTTCATTCCCACAGGATCTAAGTTCTTATTGGTCCATTCTTATTGAATTGCCTCAGTCTTATGTTAACTTTTGTTATTGACAATGGGAATGCTAGAAGGACCTCAGTGAATCACCTGGGTCCATTTGCAGTCCTCCTGGCTGCTGGTGTGTAATGGTAACTCAATTTTATCTTGTCAATCAGGATCAATCACCCCACCCTTATGATCACCTATTCTCCACCTCTTGGTTCAGCATATTGGGGAATCTGAAATGACCAGTAGGCAGTGTCAACTTCTAATTCATCAGCTCCTGCTTAAAAACCTACATGTGATATATCAGGCCTGACCATAGGCGATTACAAAGACTTTACTTGGCAGATAAAAATCTTCCCTGTTCACACTAGACTTGGTGCACAGAAACAGAATTGGAGTCAAGGCCTTAGATCCTTCTAGCCAGTCATGATCTTTATGTATGTATTTTCCTAGCTTGGACATCTTAACACCTGGTCTGTTTATCTGAGGCCTTGGGCAGAGGCCTGTCTCAGGTGTCTCTGCTGAGACCTTCTTATGGGAGGAGGAGGGGAAAACCTTGAAGACACTTCACACTCTGACTGAGGACCTAGTGTTTTTGCACCCTGAGCTCTCTTCTTTCTCCCATTCCCCATTCCAGGGCCCATAAAACTACTGGAGCCTTTTATTTAGGGCTCCTTCAATAGTGAGATGACTCCCACATCCACACTGATCCACTGGGCCCTCAACTTGTGTGCCATTCCATAGGAGGAAATAAAACAAGGAGTTGGCACTCTGGTTTAGATGCTTGCTAATACCATCTTAGTAAGTGAGTACAGGCTTAACTCATTTGTAACTTGTTACTTTAATTGGCTACAATGACACCTGGCAGCTCTGCTGGCTCCCCCGGCTCAGCTAAGCTCCTTACAATGAGAACAATTACCACTATTCTCTGGTGGAAATATTCTTCCCTTGGGTACCAGCACTTCCAAAACCATCAACCTGAAGGCTTGAGAGACAGGAAGCACACTTATGTAATGTGTAATAGTGATTGAGGTAATTTTTATTTCTTCCCTTTGGTTCCCAGACCTGTGTATTCTGGCTATGGAAAATCACCATATCTTGGCTACTGTTTTGAAACCTATACTGCATCCTATAGATCAGCACCTCAATTTTGCAGAGTGTTATCACCCTGCTGGCATTATCACTGAGTCTCCACTAGGCCATCCCGTCTTCTATTACGCCTCCGAGTGAGGGGATATATGTTAACACTAGTGAATTCCACAGGAAAAATACAATGATTCCACTTTTGCTGCAAAATTAGTTCTCTGGTCAAAAGAGGCAATGCTGTGAGTGATAACAAGATGAAGCATAAAATAGTTCTTAAATCCATAAAAGGTGAGGGTAGAAGAAGTGCTGTGGATTTGAAAGGCAAATCAGTGCTCAGAAAAATATTTGTTCCCACAAATTTCTGCTTCCTTCATGATGGTACAGAACAAACCTGACATTAGGTGGTTAGCTCAGTGAGAGGTGAAGCCAGCTGGACATCTGGGTCATGTGGAGACCTGGAGAACTTTCTGTATTACAAGAGGATTGTAAAATGCACCAATTAGCACTCTGTGGCTAGCTAGAGGTTTGTAAAATGGGCCAATCAGTGTTCTGTAAAAACGCACCAATCAGTGCTCAGTGGCTAGCTAGAGGTTTGTAAAATGGACCAATCAGTGCTCTGTAAAATGGACCAATCAGCACTTTGTTGAATGGACCAATCAGCACTCTGTAAAATGGGCCAATCAGCAGGACGTGGGCAGGGACAAATAAGGGAATAAAAGCTGACAACCTGCTCAGGTCCCCTTCCAGGGTGTGGAAGCTTTGTTCTTTTGCTCTTCACAATAAATCTTGCTGCTGCTCACTCTTTGGGTCTGTGCCACCTTTAAGAGCTATAACACTCATCACGAAGGCCCGTGACTTCATTCTTGAAGTCAGCAAGACCAAGAACCCACCAGAAGGAACCAACTCCAGACACATCGGCATTCCAAGGGAGAGGTACCATGTTGGAGATAAGCATTGGCCTCCTCTGTTGACAGGCTTGTCACCCTGTAGTGACAGTATCCAAGTCAAGCCCAGTGGGCAGAAGGCCATGTTATGGAGCCCATTCATAGCCTTCATCCATGCCACTGTGGCCACTTTGTACACAGACCTCTTGAGCAAGTATTGATGTAGCTGGGGAAAGTCTCATCTTGCCTACCAGGTTATCAGGGGCCTCCTCTGGAGGGGCAAGTCTTTTTGGCAAGAACACATATAAGACATATATATATATATATATATATAATTTCAATAGATTTTTGGGGAACAAGTGATGTTTGGTTACATGTATAAGTTCTTTAGTGCTGATTTGTGAGATTTTGGTGCACCCATCACCCGAGCAGTGTGCACTGCACCCAAAGTGTGGTCTTTTATCTCTCACCTCCTTCCCACCCTTCCCTTGGAGTGCCCAAGGTCCATTGTATCATTCTTTTGCCTTTGCACCATTATAGCTTAGCTCCCACTTACAAGTGAGAACATACAATGTTTAGTTTTCCATTCCTGAGTTACTTCACTTAGAATAATGGTCTCCAACGCCATCCAGGTTGCTGTGAATACCATAATTTCATTCCTTTTTAAGTCTGAGTAGTATTCCACGATATATATATACCAACAGTTCTTCATCCACTCGTTGATTGGTGGGCATTTGGGCTGCTTCTATATTTTTGCAATTGCGAATTGTGCTGCTATAAACATCCATGTTCATGTATCCTTTTTGTATAATGACTTATTTTTCTCTGGGTAGATACCCAGGAGTGGGATTGCTGGATCAAATGGTAGATCTACTTTTAGTTCTTTAAGGAATCTCCACACTGTTTTCCATAGTGATTGTACCAGTTTACATTCCCACCAGCAGTGTAAAAGTGTTCCCTTTTCACGACATCTCCACCAACATCTTATTTTTTTATTTGTTTTTTATTATAGCCTTTCTTGTAGGAAAAAGGTGTCATCATATTGTGGTTTTGATTTGCATTTCCCTGATCATTAGTGATGTTGAGCATTTTTTCATATGTTTTTCCATATGTTTGTTGGCCATTTGTATATCTTTTGGGAAGTGTCTATTCTTCCTTATCCCAATTTTGATAGGATTGTTTGGTTTTGTTTCTTGCTGATTTGTTTGAGTTCCTTGTAGATTCTGAGTATTATTAGCGCTTTGTCAGATGCATAGTTTGCAAAGATTTACTCCTACTCTGCTAGTTGTCTGTTAACTCTGCTGATTATTTCTTTTGCTGTGCAAAGACTTTTGAGTTTAATTAAGTCCCATCTACTTATCTTTGTTTCTGTTGCATTTGGTTTTGGGTTCTTGGTCATGAAGTCTTTGCCTAAGCCAATGGCTAGAAGAGCTTTTTCTGATGTTATCTTCTAGAATCTTTAGGGTTTCAGGTCTTAGATTTAAGTATTTGATCCATCTTGAGTTGATTTTTGTATAAGGTGGAGATGAGGATCCAGTTTCATTCTTCTCCATGTGGTTTGCCAATTATTCCAGCACCATTTGTTAAATTGGGTGTCCTTTCCCCATATCACATTTTTGTTTGCTTTGTCAAAGATGAGTTGGCTGTAAGTATTTGACTTTATTTCAGGGTTTTCTATTCTGTTCCATTGGTCTATGTGCCTATTTTTATGCTGTTTTTGTGACTATGGCCTTGTGGTATGGTTTAAAGTCAGGTAATGTGATGCCTCCAGATTTGTTCTTTTTACTTACTCTTGCTTTGGCTATGTAGGCATTTTTTTATATGAATTTCAGGGTTGCTTTTTTTCTAGTTCTGAGAATGGTAATGGTATTTTGATGGGAACTGGGTTGAATTTGTAGATTGCTTTTGGCAGTATGGTCATTTTCACAATATTGATTCTACCCATCCATTAAAATTGGAAGTGTTTCCATTTGTTTGTGTCATCTATTGTCTCTTTCAGCAGTGTTTTGTAGTTTTCCTTGTAAAGGTCTTTCACCTCTTTGGTTAGGTATATTCCCAAGTATTTTATAGTTTTTGCAGCTATTGTAAAAGAGATTGAGTTCTTAATTTGATTCTCAGCTGGGTCACTGTAGGTGTGTATAGCAGTGCTTCTGATTTGTGTATATCGATTTTGTATCCGGAAACGTTACTGAATTCATTGATTAGTTCTAGGAGCTTTTTTAGATGAGTCTTTAGCATATTCTAGGTATTTGATCATATCATCGGTGAACAGCAATTGTTTGGTTTCTTCTTTACTAATTTGGATGCCCTTTGTTTCTTTTTCTTGTCTGATTGTACTGGCTATGACTTCCAGAAGTATGTTGAATAGAAGTGGTGAAAGTGGGCAGCCTTGTCCTGTTCCAGTTCTCAGGGGCAATGCTTTCAACTTTTCCCCATTCAGTATAATTTTGGCTGTGAGTTTTCCATAGATGACTTTTATTACCACAAGGTATGTCCCTTCTATGCCGATTTTGCTGAGGGTTTTAATCATAAAGAGATGCTGGATTTTGTCAAATGCTTTTTCTGCATCTGTTGAGATGATCATGTGATTTTTGTTTTTAATTCTGTTTATGTGGTGTATCACATTTATTGACTTGTGTATGTTAAACCATCACTGTATCCCTGGTATAAAATCCACTTGGTCATGGTATATTATCTTTTTGGTATGCTGTTGGATTCAGTTAACTAGTATTTTGTTGAGGATTTTTGCATCGATGTTCATCAGGGACACTGGTCTGTAGTTTTCTTTTTTTGTTATGTCCTTTCCTGGTTTGGGTATTAGGGTAATACTGGCTTTGTAGAATAATTAAGGGAGGATTCCCTCTTTCTCTATCTTTTGGAATAGTGTCAACAGGATTGGTAACAATTCTTCTTTGAATGTCTGATAGAATTCAGGTGTGAATCCATCTGATTATGAACTTTTTTTGTTGGCAATTTTTAAATTTCCATTTTAATCTTGCTGCTTGTTATTTGTCTGTTCAGAGTTTCTATGGCTTCCTGTTTTAATCTAGAAGAGCATTATATTTCCAGGAATTTACCCATTTCCTCTAACTTTTCTAGTTTGTGTGCATAAACGTGTTCATAGTAGCCTTGAATTATCTTTTTTATTTCTGTGGTAGCAGTTGTAATATCTCCCATTTTGTTTCTAATTGAGTTTATTTGGATTTTCTCTCTTATTGATTAATCTTGCTAATGGTCTATCAATTTTGTTTATCTATTCAAATAACTAACTTTTGTTTCATTTATCTTTTGGTATTTTTTTGTTTCAATTTCATTCACTTCTGCTCTGGTCTGTGGTCTGACAGAGTACTTGATATAATTTCATTTTTTTAATGTGTTGAGACTTCTTTTGTGGCCTATCATATGGTCTATTTTGAAGAATGTTCTATGTACTGATGAAAAGAATGTATATACTGCAGTTGTTGGGTAGAATGATCTGTACATATATGTTAAGTCCATTTGTTCTAGGATATAGTTTATATTCTTTTTTTGTTGACTTTCTGTCCTGATGACCTGTCTAGGCTGTCAGTGGAGTATTAAAGTTCCTCACTATTACCATGTTGCTGTTTATCTTATTTATTAGGTCTAGTAGTAATTGTTTATAAATTTGGGAGCTCCAGTGTTAGGTGCATAGATATGTAGGATTGTGATATTTTCCTGATGGACTAATCCTTTTATCATTATATAATGTACCTCTTTGTATTTTTAACTGTTGTTGCTTTAAAGTCTGTTTTGTCCAATACATGTATAGCTACTCTTACTAGCTTGTGGTGCCCATTTGCATGGAATATCTTTTTCCACCTCTTTATTTTATGTGAGTGCTTATGTATTAGGTGAGTCTCTTGAAGACAGCAGACACTTGGTTGGTGAATTCTTATCCATTCTGCCATTCTGTATCTTTTAAGTGGCGCATTTAGGTCATTTGCATTCAGCATTAGTATTGAGATGTGAGGCACTATTCAACTCATCATGCTAATTGTTGCCTGAGTACTTTCTTTTTTTAAATTGTGTTATTGTTTTATAGGTTGTGTAACATTTATGCTCTAAGAATGTTCTGTATTTGTGAATTTCAAGGTTTTGTTTCAAGAATTAGAGCTCCTTTTAGCAGTTCTTATAGTTCTGGCTTGGTAGTGGCAAATTCTCCTAGCATTTGCTTGCCTGGAAAAGACTCTATTTTTCTTTCATTTATGAAGCTTAGTTTTGCTGGATACAGAATTCTTGGCTGATGATTGTTTTGTTTAAGGAGGCTAAAAATAGGACCCCAATCCCTTCTAGCTTGTAGGGCTTCTGCTGGTAAGTCTGCTGTTAATCTGATAGATTTTCCTTTATAGCTTACCTGATGCTTTTGCGTCACAGCTCTTAAGATTCTTTCCTTTGTCTTGACTTTAGATAACCTGGGTACTCTTTGAGCTTCTTGTATTTGGATGTCTAGATCCTAGCAAGGCCATGGAAGTTCTCCTAAATTATTCCCTAAAATAAGTTTTCCAAACTTTTAGATTTCTCTTCTTCCTCGAGAACAACAATTAATCTTAGGTTTGGTCACTTAACATAATCCCAAACTTCTTGGAGGCTTTGTTCATTTTTTTAAATTCTTTTTTTTTTTTTTTTGTCATTTTCATATTGGGTTAATTTGAAAGCCTTGTCTTTGAGCTCTGAAGTATTTTTTTCCTACTTGCTCAATTCTATTGTCAAGACTTTTCAGTGTATATTGCATTTATCTAAGTGTGTTCTTTATTTCTGGAAGCTGTGTTTTTTAAAAAAATTTATTTATGTTCTCTATTTCTCTGGAGATTTCTCCAACCATATCATGTAATATTTTTTAAATGTGTTTAAGTTGGTATTCACCTTTCTCCAGTGCCTCTGTGAGTAGCTTAATAATTGACCTTCTGAATTCTTTTTCTGGCAATTCAGATATTTCTTCTTGGTTTGTATCCATTGCTGGTGAGCTAGTGTGATCTTTGGGGAGTGTTAAATAACCCTGTTTTGTCATAATATGGAATTATTTTTCTGGTTTCTTCTCATTTGGGTACACTATGTCAGAGGAAAGATCTGAGGTTCAAGTGCTGCTGTTCAGATTATTTTATCCCAAGGGTGCTCACTTCACATAGTGCTCTCCCCACTTCCCCTAGGGATGGGGCTTCCAGAGAGCCAGACGGCAGTGACTGTTATTTGTCTTCTGGGTCTAGCCACGCAGTGGAGCTACTGCACCCCAGGTTGGTACTGGGGAGTGTCTGCAAAGACTCCTGTGATGTGATCCACCTTCAGTCTCTCAGCTGTGGATACCAGCACCTGCTCCAGTGGAGGTGGCAGGGGAGTGAAGTGGACTCTGTGTGGGACATTAGTTGTAGTTTTGTTTAGTGTGCTGGTTTTCTCAAATGCTGGTTGTGCTGGCAGTAAAGTTGTCATGTGGACAGACTCAGGACCTCTGGCTAGCCAGGGTGTTACAGGCAGTGAGGTTAGCTGTTTTTTTTTTCCTTTCTTGGGGCTGGGTTGTTGTTTTATGAGCTGCTGAAATGGTTAGTGTCGGTTGGCCTCCAGCCAGGAGGTGGCAATTTCAAGAGAGTATCAGCTATGATAGTATAGGGAAGATACAAGCTTGCCCTAGGGTCTCCTGGATAAATACCGGGTTTCTCAGGCAGTAGGTGGGGCCAGAGAGCTTATGTCTTTGAGATTATGTCTTTTGTCTTTGGCTACCAGGGTTGGTAGAGAAAGATCATCAGGTAGGGGCAGGGTGTGACCTGTCTGAGCTCAGAGTCTCCTTAGGCAGGGCTTTCTGTGGGTGCTGTGGGGGATGGGATGTGTTTCTCAGGCTAATAAAATTACATTCCCAGGGGGATTATGACTGCCTCTGCTGCCTCATACAGGCCACCAAGTAAGGTGAGGGAAAGCTAGCAGTGACAGGCCTCATCCAGCTTCCATACAGCCAGAAAGGCCAGTGTCACTTCTGTGGTGCTACTCCAACAGCACTGAGTTTCTATCCAGGTAGCTGGTGAGCAGGGCTGGGAATTTGCCCCAGGCTATAAGCCTCCCCACAGGACTTTCAGGCTTCACCCGCTCCATGCCATGGCTTACGTGCTCATACCTGCACTTCCCATTTGCCCTACACCCCCGGATTCTGCTCTGGAAAATTCACACCCAGTCAAAATTATTATAAAGTTCAACTGGAAGTTTCCTTCTCCCTGTGGTCTTTCCCCAATTCCACTGGCAACCTCCCAAATGATCCCTGTGAGATAAAGTCAGAAATGGGTTTCATTGGCTTCCTTGGGGTCTGGGAGTGCCTACAGGGCTCTTCCTGCTGCTTCTTCTACTTTTATATTTCTCTCAGCTCTCTAAATTTGTTTCAGCTCTAGTTAAGGTTAAATCCTTCTCCCGTGATCTGGATTTTCAGGCTCCTCAGGGAGGACGTGTGTTCAGAGGTGGGCTTTCCCTGTTTCACACTTTGGACACTCAGTTTTTTGGCTCTCTCTTGGATTTTGCCTAAGACACATTAATTTTAACACCCTGTGCCCATTCTGAAATGTCCTTTTACATACCTCTTCAAACCTTGTCATAAAAATGCCAATATTGTTCTCTCCAATTACATAACTAGCCACCCACCCATTAGCCGTAATCAAGGAACCTGGGTCTGAAGTTCAGAGATCAGTTTTCTGGAGTGGAGTATAGATGGAGATGTGGCTAATGGCTAGTAACCAGCACACAGGCTGTTCCAGGTTTCCTGCTCTTCAAGGGACTTGGATACCTTCCTCCATTCCTGAGGCCTAATTTTAAGTCATAAACTCTGACTTTGTTCTGCTCACAGTGCTGGTAGAAGTGGGTGGAGGAAGCTATCAGTTTCTATTAAGCCTGGCTGGTACTCCCCTTTTTCCATCACACATCTGTCATTTCCTTAGCCAAATCAATGCTAAGGAGCCCCTAGAAACAAGCAAGAGACATACCTCAGACCTCTAAAATAGTGTTGTCTTTCATCATTCATATGTTCATTTATTCTTTTAAAAAGTATTGAGGAGCTATATTGCCAGGTTTGAGCCCCAGCTGAGGTCCAAAGGGAGTGGGTGGAGGGGGAACAGGGAGCTAGAAGAACACTCAAGAGACAGCAGGTAGATGGGACATGGCTTTATTCAGCAGCTCTTTCACAGTGTCAGTCCAGCATTTATACACCTCACAGACAATATTTATACACTTCACAGAAAAATAGTGGCTCAGAGCCAGGTGATGAGCCTTCCCATGTTACAGCTACATAGCTGTGGTTATACAATGCATGGAACTGTGCACCTGCACTCCAATCCCACTGAGTCATGCAGGATGTTTACCTTAGCCTATGCCTGCCTGGCTGCAGTGCAGCCATGTTCCTTACACTCCATCCCCTAGGCTGAGGGAGTCCTCTTAGTGGGGACCTGTGCACATATGACAGCACCCTGAACCCATAGGCCACAGCAACAATACAGGGAGCAACAACCTATCACTAATATTTCTGCTATAACTACCCATTATTATTAGGCCCCAATGTAGGTTAGAGCCCAGAGACACCCACCATCTCTGTAGGAGGTCATCAATAAGGTGCTCAATCACCTTAATCTCCTGTAACCCCCCTTGTAAAGATGCTGTTATGTTCTGGTGGTTGTCAGGGATATATATACAACATTGTGACCCTATAAGGGCACAGGTGCCACCTTGGTCAGCTGTTCTTATGTCTAAGGCCATCCAGTTTTGCAGCACTACCTTCCTGGTTTGATCAGCCTCATCAATTAACAGAAGGAGGACAACTTGGGTGTAATTCAGGGCCTTAACTGTGTGTTCTGCAAGAGCTATAATCTGCATTTCTACAGTGATGAAACCTGCTCCAAGGAGAGTTATTGCTAAGGGGTAGAGCCACCAGGGGACCCACCACACTTGCAAAAACCAGGAATGTAGCAACTCTTAGTTGTGCAGGCACCGAGGCAATGAGGGAAGTATGGTGGCAAGCACATAAGGGCATCACCAAGTAAAACATCCAGTCCAATTGGCTGGCAGATATGGTCATCCCGTGCCCCCTCAGACTCGTAAACTCCCAGGGACACAAAGTCCATCAGGGCTTAGCCTTGGTAAGGCTGCTTGTTCCACCACAGCCTTGGTGTAGTGACATGTGTTATGTTTTTACAGACCACAGTGGGCAACCATCCCACAGTGACTTTATCCCAGTGTTGATCTATATATTATGGTACTTGCAATAGGGGCACCACGTGTTCTCCCATTAGCCAGCCCCATTCATCATGAATGCTATGGGTCAGCCAGGGGGCAGGCATTTTTTGCAATGCAGGTTTTACAATGCTCCCTATCCAAAGTTTGCCATGTTGCATCCCAACCATTGTCCATGGGACCCTAAGTCTCTAGCCACATCCAGTTTTTCACAGAAGCTGAATGTACATGCCAGGGCAAGCCATCTACAGCTACTGCTGGAAGGACAGTGCAGATCCAACATTTGGAGACGTTGGTCACTTTGCCATAGGTGTGGGTCCTGTCCAAAATGCTGTTGGAGCATGCCAACCTATGACTGAAACGACAAACCAGGCACAGGTAATAAAAGGGGTAAATCACATCCCTCAGGCAAAATACAGGCCAACTTTTTATCTCTGGATAACAATGCTGCCACCAAGGGCTGCTGCCCTGGGCAATGGTACCACACCTTCTCAGCTCCCCGTGGTTCTTTTGGGTTCTGTACCCATGCCAGTGTCGCGGGGGAGCTCATGATAGGCCACACAGACAGCACATATGTCCCCCAGAGGAGCGTCCCTTCCCTGGCCATTCCCCTAAGAATAACATGTAAGTCATACTGCAGGTCCTCCCCACAGTGGGCTGCGATAGCCTACCAACTGCAATTAGGGGCTTGGAGGGTACGTGGCCAACATCAGGTTTTCTCTCCCTCTGCCTTCAGGGGCATTGGGGCAGGCAACAACAGATTACCATTTGTCCCCATACCTGATTGAAACTGGCCGTCTTTGGTGTGTATCTGTAGCTGGATAGGGGCACCAGCCTGATGTAACAGTGCCTCCACTGGAGCTGGGCCACCTTTCCGTGGCTGCCCATTCAAGATTTGGAGCACCAGGTCCAGCCTAGAACTTCAGGACTGCAAAGACAGGGGAGGAACATACAAATGTAACCTGTTCTTCAGGAGTCTGTTATATCACTCAATCATGCCAGCGGTTTATGACTTATAAGGAACATGAAACCCCAAGTGTATGTCCATCTGCTGTGCCCACTGTTTGTGACTGCTGTCCAGTGAAATGTGTTCCCCTATCACTTTCAATGGCCAGGGAATGGCTGTATAAGGCACATAAGTGTTGCAGGGCTTGAATGGTGTGTTGCTGGTTGGCCACCCTGCAAGGGTAGGTGAACAACAGGCTGGTGGCCATGTCTACAGCAGTCGGTGAATGTGTGTAACCCTGCGATGTTGGCAGTGGCCCAGTGTAATCTATTTGCCATCTAGTCAAGGGCATCCACCCTACTGTCCACTTGTTGTGTTACACTAGGCAGTTGTCTCTGTCTAAGGTATGCCTGATCACACACTGGGCACTTCTGGCAGGCCTTGCAAATGTCCCGCAGGGGCAAAGACAGATCCCAGCACCAACTGACCTGTTGCATCAGCTTATCCCCAACATGTCCCAGTTTCCTGTGTAGCCACAAGTCCACATCTCATGCCGACTTTAACCATCGGACCTTGGCCAAGGCATTTGCCTCATCATTTCTGGGGGTGGCCAAAGGTATATGGCCTGACACATGATAGATAGTTACATCTTTCTGGTGACCTGTTTCCCAAAGGTCTTGCCACATGGTTTGGCGCCAAATGGGCTGATGGCCTACAAGCCAGTTCTGTAACATCCAGGTAGTCAACCATAAGTTAAGCCTCAATAGACTGCTCACCTATTGGTGCAGATTACCATAGAGGTCTCCTCTTTGGTGATCACCATCCACACTGCTCTGAGTTCAGCCCATTGACTGCTTTGTCCAGACCCAGTATGAAACTATATAGTGTCAGGACTAGGCTGGACTGTAATAGCAGTCCAGGCAGCAGTATCACCCTGGCTGGACTTATCTGTGTACCTTGCACCATCAGGAATAGGGGGAGTGTGCCCTTCCATAAACAGTGATGGCTCAGGGTCTAGGGTGCCTCAGGCCCCATGGCCTTATCTTGCATTAGGATTATAGGCCCCAAAACCTCTTATAACTGCTACTAAGGGACTTGTACTCAGTGTACTTCACTGTTCTGAGTAGGCACCTCACTTTGCTAAAGTGGATGTTTGTGGCATCCCAGTGTGGAGGGTCGTTACTTAGGAGCATACTCACCCTGCTATTGAGTAAGCCATCCATATGACAACTGTAGCCTGTCCCATCATGCTCTCACAGGCCTGAAGGGCAGCATATGCAGCAGCTAATTGCCTCTCTATCAATGAATACTAGAGCTCTGCTCCCTTCCAAAGTTGGGACCAAAAGCCTATTGGCATACTAAAATGCTTCGTGTGCTGCCATAAGCCCTGGTCAAAACCATCTGTAGTCACATGTATTTCAAGTTCAAATGGGCACCCCTGATCTATCACTTGTAAGCCCTGTGCTTGCTGAATAGCCCACTTGGAGGCCAGAAAGACTGTCTCAGCCTCATCATCCCATTCCCAGGTAGCCCCTCTTTTTGTTAACCAGTACAATTGTTTTATCATTTGAGCCAAATGGGGCACAAATGCCTGCCAATACCCCCAAGAAGCCCACAAAAGTCTGCAGCTGCCTCACCGTGGTGGGTTGGGGGTATGCCTGGATTTTATCAATGACAGCCTCTGGTATGGCCTTTGTCTTACCTGACCAAATAACTCCCAAGAATTTGGTAGACAATCCAGGCCTTTGGACCTTGGATTCATTGACAGCCCAACCACATGCTGCCAAATGTTGCCACAAGAAGGGTGCCACCACTTCTAAATCTGCAAGAGAATCAGAGGTTAACATAATATCATCAATATAATGGAACAAGTGGACCCCTTTTGGCTATTTCTAGGCAGCTAAATCCGGCAACAATACCATGACAAATGGTGGGGCTATGCACATAGCCCTGTGGCAGGATGGTGAAAGTCCATTCTTCTTTCCATGGGAAGGCAAATTGCTCCTGGCTCTCTGGAGCAATGTCAATGGAGAAGAATGCATTAGCCAAGTCTACAACATAGTGGTACTGTCCCAGTTCCATTGTCAAGCAGTCCATCAAATCCATGATGGAAGGCACAGCTGCATGCAGAGGGGGTGTTACTTTATTCAGTTTCCAATAATCCACTGTCATCTGTCAAGTCCCATCAGGCTTTCTGACTGGCCATACCAGGGAACTGCAGGGACTATGGGTGCCATGCACTATTTGTACCTCCTTTAACTTCTTAATAGTCTCAGTTATCTCCATATGCCCCCCTGGCAAATGGTATTGATGAGTGGAAGTAACCTGTCAGGGTTGTGGCAGAACTTGGGGCCGGTGATGTATATGTCCACACAGTACCGGCTTTACTACACAGACTTGGACTCTGAATTCTCCAGCTGTGGGTGTAAATTCAGACCATGCAAAATGTCCATCCCCAAAATATATTCAGGTATGGGAGAGACATACGTAGTGTATAGGTGGGGAGCCAAGCGACCAATGTCAAGATGCAGAGACACAGGTTTCAGCTTCACTGACTGGCCCCCATAACTGTTAATAAATGCAGCTCTGCCTGGAAACTTATCCAGGTTCCCATAAACAAGACTGCAGTCTGCACCGGTATCTACCTGTGCTAGGACCCACTGTACATTTGTGGGAGACCAGTGGATTGCCAGCTCTACATATGGCCTTCGGTCGTCTGGTGTCCCCCCAAGCCGGGCACCTTGGTCAGTTCCAAATCAAATAGCAAAGTCTCTATATCTTCACCCGCCTGCAAATAGTCCTTGAATTGAAGTGTCCTGGTGGGATTAGGTTGAGCAACACTGTTTTGCCCCCTCTTGAGTATTTTCTGGAATTGTTTCTCTGGGGACAATTGCCTCCACAGAACCAACAGCATTCTATTGGGTTGCCTGCTAATTTTCTCTTGAGCAACCACAGCTGAAATTAAATCAATCCACATCTGCATGCAAGTTACCCGCTGAGGCCCCTTTTTATCTTGTGGGGTGGTTACCTGCGGAGGGAGCATCTTCCCCTTTCTTATGGCACAACTCCCCAGTTCTACCAATGGCCTTCTGCCTCCCCGAGGGCTGCCATAGTCACTTCATGTAAGCGACACCCCACATACAGGGTGAGGACAGTGGCCAGAGAGCCAAAAGCACTCGGGGGTGCTGAGCCCAGCACAAGATCCCTTATTTGGGAGATAAAGCATTCATCATCTGGCCCTCAGGTACTCAGATCAACCATGGCCTGCCACATACCCATCTCCTGGAGTATATGCACCATATCTGTATGTGATTGCCATTTACTCACAGTTTCTGGTATTTCTCCAGCATTGTTTCACACAGTTTGTATGGCTGCCATCAGCCACTCAATCAGAGTGTGGTCACTTTGCCTTTTGCTAACTGTTGGCTCAGCTGCAGCCACTGACAAAGGGAGGGGTTAGTTGTAATAGAAGCCAGCTTCTCCATCTCAGAGGCAGAGCAGGAAATGTTGTCAGCACCTTCGTCCCAAAGGCAGAGTAACCAAGCAGGGAGGGGCTCCCCCGGACGCTGCCGACATTGCTTGCCTAACTCCTGCAGCTCAGTGGGGGTATAGGCACTATAGGAAGTCTGTTCCACCACGGTAGGGGGTCCCTGAGCCCGACCCTGAGGCCCTATCAGCTGCTCATGTTCTACCTTCTGATGGATCACGAAGTGAGCCTGCAGCGAAGGAGTCTCTTCCTCCTCAGCATCAGACTAAACAGGAGTTTCTGGCCAGGAGGACGGGCTCAAGGTTGCACTGACAGCAGTCTCTAACTCCTGTTCCAGGCCATTTATCTGGGCCTCTAAGTGCCCTGTTTGTGCCTGGATGTCCCTTACCCCCAGGTTTTTCTCCAGGCTATGTATTTGGGCCCCCAGGCATGTGGCTTGTGCTTGAAGGTCTCTTACCTGTGCAGCATCCCACAGGGACTGAACATGTACTTGCCACAGTTCAGTCAGAAACACCCATCTGACTCTGCCAGTGAAGGTGCATTCCTTCTCAGTGCTATGTGCTTCCGGCTCCTTCAGCGCTTTCTTCACACTCATGAGAGACTCCTCCACTACCTCCTATGTTTCCTTTGGGGCCCATCCTAGCAGCACCGTTGCCACCGGGTACCACAGCCCATTCTGCAGCCACATAGCTGACCCGGGAGTCTCAGGGGCTTAAGGTCCACTCACCTTATCCTGCCGACTATGTCAAATGTCAGGTTCAAGCCCCAGCTGAGATCTGAGAGGAGAGGGTGGACGGAGGGCAGGAAGCTGGAAGAGCACTCGAGAGACAGCAGATAGATGGGACATGGCTTTATTCAGCAACTCTTTCACAGTGTCAGTGCTGCATTTATACACCTCACAGACAATAGTGGCTCAGAGCCAGGTGATGAGCCTTGCCATGTTATGGCTACATCGCTGTGGTTGTATAATGCACAGAATTGTGTGCCTGCACTCCAATATCACTGAGTCATGCAGGATGTTTACCTCGGCCTATGCCTGCCTGTCTGCAGCGCAACTATGTTCCTTACATATATGTACAAAGGAGGGACTAAGGATACAGCCAGTCATGGTGAATAAACAATGCACGGCCCTTGCTCTTGTGGCATTAAAGTTTAGGAGAAGAAACAGATAATAAGCAACCAAAAAATGCATAGGAAAAGTTTACGTATTGTAACTCTAGTGGAGCAATTAAATGGTCATATAATACAGAATTACTACAACGGTGTGTGTGTGTGTGTTTTGCACGTTGGATTTTCCACAAAGCTGACTGTGAGACAAAGATTAGTATACAGGAAATGTACTAGAGAGCTACCTCAGGATCAACAACTGTGGAAGGGTGGAGAAGAAAGGGAAGAAAGATTGGCAGAGGGAAAAGTTGAACTGTAACACTGTTCAACAAATACCTGACTCCAACAGGGGTGCAAGCTGAGACAATCCTTCAGAGTTGTACCACATTGTGGCAAAAAGATGAAGCATTTTTACACTCACATTTATCAGTCATTGGGTGCAAATTCCCTTAGGAAGGGTGATATGAACTTGGGAGAGGTTCAGCTAAAGGCAATTGCCAAAGAGAGCTGACAGCTGAAAACAATAAGCCCAGTAGCTCCTGTGGAAGCTAGGGAAATAAATCCTTCAGTCCTGAAGGCAGATTTGGGTTGTACATTTTTTAACAACCACTAGAGTCCATCTCTTCTGCCACTTGGACCCGCTTCTTTGTAGAAATTCTGGGAGCATCAACTCCAGAACTCTGGTGAGTTTCTTTTCCTGGGGAAAAAATTGTAAGAGGATTTATGAGACAAATTATAGCCCTTGTTGCAACTAGTTTTGAAGCCACAACTGACACTCAATATCCCTATCTAGTCTCCTTTCCAAATTCTTCTTTTCCTCAGTTAGTACTTTGACTCGTCTTGATGGCTTACATGGTGGCATGACTGAGATCTTATCTCTAAAGTGCCTGAATCCCTGTTTACCTTTTCAGTCCATGTTTGCTAATCTTGTCTATTCACCATCAGGATTAGGCAACTGACTGGGTCACCTATGTTCCACACATATTCTTTCCTAGTTCTATTCTACAATAGCATCTCTCCCTCCTGTGCCCCTAGTAGAAGTGTTTTCCCTTTAGGAACTATAAACTCTAAACGCAGAGCCCAGAGTTGCAAAGACAGGAAACACAAATTCTCTGAAAGATCACTGAGTGAAAACAGTAAACACCAATCCTATAAGAGGGGCCATTCCTGCCTTTACTCTTTGAATTGAGATTCAACGTATTTTTTACCCACTGGGGACACAAAACCATATAAAGGTCTTGATTTATAGTGTACACTGTATCCTGGAGGGTAACTCCCTTTGAACTGTCACCTCTGCTGTGCCTTCATCAGGCTGTACTTTGTCTTGATTGCAGCTTCTAAGTAGTATAGGTGTGCTATAACCAGTAGATCCCATGGTCATGTACTCTTTTCAGCACCTCTTTGTCTGTAAATTACATTCCTTGGTTTGATGTTATGTTATATGTAATCCTATGCCAGTAAGTAAATCGAATATTCTTGTGCTGTCTGAGGTGATTTCTAGAACATAGTTTTATTCTTGTCAAAATGAAGCACTTGTCAAATGAATCACTCTTCTCAGGTGGAAGAGTTCCCATGTAGTCAGCTTGCCACAAAGTGTCTGGTCATTTCCTCAAACCAGGAATATATCCTATATTGAGGATTAGGACTAAGTGTTGGTCTCTGTTGCTGGCAAGTTGGACATTCTGCTATGACAGTAACTAGAACAGCCGTGGTGAGTGGGAACTCATGCAAGTGGGCCCATGCATAGCTGCTATCTCTGCCATATGGTTGCTCTTTTCATGTGTCCATTGTGCAAGCACTGGGGTAACACTGACATCATTTGGTCTAGTCATTTTGTCTACCTTGTGATTTTGGTGCCTCTTATATAGCAGATATTCTCTCATGGATTTTTATCATGAAATATACAAAGATCTTTACATTTCATACTCAATTCTGCAAGTTCATACATATCTCAGACCACCTTGTCCTCAATCTTATATTTCTATCTGCAGGCCTCTGACCAACCAATCTATTGGTGATTCCCTGTGATTCCTTACATATTATAACCTCAGGATATCTCTTTCAAATAAAGTGAATGAACAACTGCACCACCCAAAGCTCTGCCCATTGGGAGGATTTACCTTCACTGCTTCTTTTAAGGTCACCCCTCAGTGGGCTATAATGCAGCTACGGCCTGTCTTCAGCTTGCTTCCTGTTTCTTCAGCCAGTCTGAGAAAGAAACTCTGTGTTTTCCCTCCTCCATCAACTGGTCTTACAAGGAATTGCTGCTGAGTACACCTAACCTTATGAGTTAGTGGGTCTAAAACCACCCAGCTCACGTAGAGCAGCTCTGGCTCCATGGTCATTTAATGACTCATGATCAGATGCTTTATCTCTATCAGGGCCTGGTAGCATGCCAGAGATTGTTTTATTAAAGTTATATAATTCTCCACCATAGATGGCATGACCTTGCTCTTCTTCAACCCTAGAAGTCTTTGTTGTGATTCTCCTATTTTGGATTGCCATAAACCCAAGTGACACAAGGGGCTTCATTTGGCCTGCTCCACTATTATACTTCATATCTCTCAGGCCAAGAAACTAATTCAGGTCATGTGTCACCTACCAAGTATGTCAATTCCAATTGTACGTTTGAAAACTAGAAGAATCAGTGATTATCATTTGGGTCTGTGGATCCTGAGGACACATTGTTGAGCCAGATCTGGGCCAGGACTACATTGGTTACCTGGTCCTCACATGCCCCTACTGTAATTGAGAGTCATTATGATGTTTCAAGTCCTTGGTAATCAGTAGAAACTTGGATGTTATGAAATGTTTGGATAGTCTCTTTTCACAACTATACAGTTATCCAAGTAAATGACCATTTGCCCCTTTTGAGAACATGTAAAGGAATCATTGCCATATATACTTGCCTGGTGTAGTAGGATCCTTCCTTCCAGGGACCCAGCCTCCATTCAGTGGATTCCAGATCTGAAAATTTGCTCAGGTTTAGAAACTAAACAAGGAATTTTGACTTTTTGTCAGTGTGACTGCCCACAACCTCTTGCTCACCCGTCCTTGATTTCCTCTGACTGTATAGATTGAATGCTACACTTGCTGGCTGCCCATCTAGCTTGTCCCTAGGGATACTGTGTTTTTTTTTAACTATCTCCATAGCTCTCTATGGGTCAGGTCCTCATGGCAATTCTGATTTTGCTGCTCATTAGAGTAATTATACTCATTGCTTCTGATGGTAAAATATTATCATCTGTCCTCTATTGCTATTTTTATTGCTATCAGTAAATTCATCTCTATGATCTCATCTACTACCATCTGCCCTGTCCTACAGGGAAGATCTACCACTGACCTTAGTGATGCTGGTGTTCCTCTCTCCTGTGTTTTCCCAATGGCCTTGGGAAATGATATATCCTCCATGCCCTCCTGTACAACATATTCATCCAGTAGGAATTCCAGACATCCATGGGATAGCTACTGTAGCATGCCCACTTCCCAGGGCCTTTAATTCCTTTTACTACTGCCTGTATCAACAATTCTGGCATTTCTACCTTAATTGGTTCATACTACTGTTTTTTCCATATTTCTAAGCATCATCTTAGGCACCTTTTTCATGTCATCTTCCAGGGTCCTTGTCAGAGTGTTAAATCTTGTGTCTGTTGGTGCTCCCATATAAACACTTTTTATCCAGTTTAATGTTCTGACTTCCTTTTGGTCCAGTGCTGTCTGAATTCAGTCCCATGCACATTCTCCTGACTCCCGCTGGTTGGTTCAGGTTGACTAGGTCCAGCAGCTTCTTTGAGGTCAAGTTTCTTTCTTGCCTTAGCAGGCCCATCATTTCCCCCAGCCAGGTTATGTTGTGACATAACCTCCCCATTGGACTATCTGCCAGAAGTAGAGGCAGAGGCAGACCCTGAGAATGCATGTGTCATTTTCAAGGGAGAGGCCTCTGCATCATTGTCAGGAAATGAAACAGCATTTCTAGGAAAGAGTGGGCCACTTCTGCATATGCAGAAGGTTTGGGGGAAATCCTGAGGATTCCAGATTGCTGGTATATCAACCCAGGTGTCCCCACACTATGATTTGGGGTCCATTCTTTCCCAATCAGGGCCCTGGCTTTGGTCTAACAGGCCTGTGGTTGGGAGTTTAAACTTCTTTGGAGCTTTGTTACTTTGATGATTCATTTTTAAACCTGGGTCTTAGCTTTCTCTGCTCTCTGGATGCAAGACATGAGACCTTCTTTACCTTCTACAATAGTCACTTGTAGCCTTTTGTTACCTTTCTCCAAAGCATTAATTATGCTTAACACAGGCCAACCAATTCTACTCTTGCTAGTGAATTTCTTTCCACAAGCATCACATCCCAGTTCCCACAGGTAAAATTGTTAACAATTAAATTGTTGCCTTGTGCTAGAGCTATTTCTGTGTCACCTATCTCCAGTGAAGGGGTCCACGGTGCCAACTGTCTGGCAGGTGGTCCAGCTCCAGAATGCCATCTTAGTGTTTCGTTTCTCAGATTACTCCTGGCAGCAACCTTTGCAGTTTTAGTTACCTTGGACTCTGAGATGGGAATCAGTGTACAATAATATCCTTGGGAAATGCTCTTGGGATCAACAGCTATGGAAGGGGAAGAAGCAGAAGTGGACAAGGGAGAATTTGGGCTGTGATGTATTCTCAGCCAAGGCTTCTGTCACCTGTTGTGGAGTGCTGAGGCTGGGATGGACCTTCACAGTTGTCCCATATTACAGCAAGGTGTCTGTGTCCACAAACTTTACCAGTGGCAAGTCACCTGATGCAGGCTGCACCTGAAAAGATGCAGTCTTTCCAGCCAAAGTCAAGTGCTGACAACTTTCTCAGCAGCTGTGGCAAGTTCTTCAGTCCCTGAAGGGGAATCTTGGTGGCACATCACAGCATTTACATAAAAGTTGTCTGTGTACAAAATTATCTAGAGGAATCAGGGAAAGAATCTTAGGGGAGGTGATATTTGGGATGAGGTCTAAATAACAAGAAGGGTTAGGGTTAGGAATAGTATTCCAATGCTGAGGTACTAGGGCTCTGAGGCAGGACAAGCTCAGCATCTTTGAGGAACAAAAAGAGATCAGTTAAAGCACAGTAAGTGGAGGAGGAATGCACTCAGATAACAACGGGGAGATGGCCTTATAGGTCACATGAAAAAGGTGGACTTTAAGTGCAATAGGTAATCACTGGAGGGTTTTAAGCAGGGGAGAAATGTATGATTAGACTTTGTTTTTAAAGAAACTCTAGGAGCACTGTTGAAAATAAGGCAGAGATTCCTAAATTTTGTTGCACAATGGAATCACATGGGGATTGTTACAAAATGCTGATGCCTAACTCCCACCCACGGGTCTTCTGATTTCATTTAAGTGTATGACGTGGGAATGGGAAATTTTAACAGCTCCCCAATGAGGCATGAGTGAGAACGTTTTTTGGGTGGGCCCTAAAATCCTGGGATCTGATGTCAGTGAAGTTGTCTTAAAGGGCCCACGAGTCACAGTCTTGCTTGCCCATGAACTTCCCACCCAGAGCCTATAACGTCTTCACCACCCCTATCTGTACATTAAAGATGGGGTTCTGAATTTCAGCAGGAGAGATGCCCAGTCATGCTTTGCTCTGTCATTGCCTTATTATCTCAGTGGACACTAGCCCATAATGCCCATGACACCTTGATCTCAAAGAAGGGGGATTTGCGTAGTAGACGTAGCCCCTACACCTGTAGGAGCCCCTACCCCTGGAGGGGGAGGAAGGAGCTAAATAGAGCAAGCTGAAACCATGACAGTGGTTAGCCATACTCCCTGCACATGCATGTAAAAATCTAACCATAGTATCTGCACATTACATGCTGGCAGTAAGTATTAGTTAGTCAGTTATAATAGCTAAGCCACTTGTCCACCTATGTGGTTTCTTCAGCTGATTGACTGTCCTAAACTATATGATTGAAGGCACACTCTAGCACAGTGTTTTTCAGTCTCTTTTTTCATTATTGCCCATACACCCTCCACTCAAGGAGCCTTTCAAACTTTGAAAAATTCCAATTTGCCTTCCCCGTGAGATGTTAATACCACAGATATGCTGTACATCTATTTGTGATGGTTAGTTTTATGTGTTAAGGTGGTTGGGCCATAAGGTTTCCAGATATTTTGGTCAAACATTATTTTGGGTGCCTCTGTGAGGTGTTTTTGGATAGGTTTAACGTTTAAAATCGGTGAACTTTGAGTAAATCAGATTACCCTTTATGATGTGGGTAGATTTCATCAAATCAGTTCAAAGGATGAATAAAACAAAAGGACCAGCCTCCCCCAAGCAAGAGAGAATTCCCCAGCAAATTGCCTTTAGACTTGATTTGCAACATCAGTGCTTTCTGGTTCTATAGCAGACAGCTTTCAGATTTGAATTGGAACATTGACTCTCCCAGATTTCCAGCCTGCCAGCCCACTCTGCCGATTTTGGACTTGCCAGTCTCCATAATCACATGAGCCAATTCCTTATAATAACTATATCTTTGTATAAATATATACACATATCCTATTAGTTCTGTTTCTCTGGAGAAACTTGACTAATATACTATTTAGGTACTGTATGTATATTAAGGTACTGTATGTATATTTGGGTCTTATCTATAAGAGTAATAATTTTTCATCCTGCAAAAAATAAATTAGTGTCCCCTTGGTAGTGATATGAACTCTCTTGAAAATGAATGCTCTAGAACCAGATTACATGGGTTCGAATACCAAACTCACCACCTACTAGCTGTGCGAACATAGGTAAACAGTGTAACATCTCTGAGCCTCAGTTTCCTCATCCTTATCACAGGTTAAAAGTAAAACTGACCTCATAGGATTGCCACGAAGATTGAACAAGTTAATATCTGTAAGATAGTGAGCTAACAACACGTAGTAGGTGCTATGTAATTGTGATCTATTTAACATCTTTACTTTGCAGGTAGGCAGTAAACTATAATAGCTATGGTGGAGGAGGCTCAGGAATTAACTGAATAGTTTCAAATTCTGATTTTTCCACTACTAGCCTTTGGAATGCTTTGCCACTTGTGAACAGGCATTATTCAAAAACATGAATTAGCAATAAATAAATAAAACTCCCCCGGTGATTCCAATGCACAGCAAAATTTGGGAACTGGTACATTAGACTGAAGGAGATCACGAGCAGAACCTGGGAAATCAGTTAAGTAGGCTATATTGGAATCCAGGCAAGATATGGTGGTGACTTAGACCATGGTGGTAGTGACAGAGGTGGCTAGAAGTGGTCATATCTTGACTACCATTGTGACCTCTTCTCCTGCACTTTTTCTTACTCACAAACTCCGTGCTGCTCTTCATGCTACTCCTGGGCTCACCAAGCTCATTCATGCCTCAAAGCCTTTGCACTTGCTTTGCCATCTGACTGAGACACTTTCCCCAGATCCTCACAAGGCTTCCTCCCTTACCACATACTCCCCTCTGTTCAAAGCTACCTCCCCAGAGACAGTTTCCTTCACCCCTCTATCTTAAAAGAGCACCTTTACCCCCAGCCTCAAATATGTCAGTCATGGACCTCTTGCCCTGATTCAGTTTACTTCATAGTGCTTAGTACCACCTGATGTTATATATTCATGTGTTTGTTATCTGTCCCTCTACTAGACTATAAGCTCCATGAGGGAAGGGTCGTTATCCAACTTGTTCATTTCTGTATCCTCTATGCCAGGTTGGGGGATATGTAACCTTTTTCCAGGAAGCTCATAGCACATGTCATCCTGATCCCTGATGTGGCAGGGATTTATCATCATTACTGCAGTGTTCTTCATGCATAGACTCTAATGCCATGTAAACCACAGGGATGAAATTACAAATGAGTGTTACATGATTGGGGTTAATTGATGTTCCTGGTCTGCCTCCATCCATCCTCCTATCCTTCATCCTAGAATTCAGAGCCATGCTCCTTCTCTCTTTGCCCTTTCAGGCTGGATGTTTATCTAAAGGATATTGATATAGAGTAGAAATCCTTAGGAGCCATATTTATAACTAAATGTTGATACCCAACCGATTAAGTTCTGAGCCACTGAGCATTTCTAGGTTAGAGTCTCTCCTAACCAGTGTTTGTGTGGTGGATTCTTTTCCATAAAGGGCAGCAGCAGCCTATAGCCAGGATATGCTTTATGGGATCTCATTTTTATATGATCCCCAACCCGTGCTTGAATAGAGCTGGGTACATTTCACCTCTGTGACTATCATGAAACCAAATATAATTTCTCATATTTAAAGGATTAGGCAGGTTATGCAGCCATTTGTCAACTGTCGTATCATGAGTTAGAAAGAAAATATACATTTCTTGGGCATAGTTTCTGTGCCAGGCACTGTGCTAGATGATTTTACATGTATTACTTCTCTAATTTTCAAAATGAACTGGAAGTTACATGTTGACTTTACAGGTTAAAAATGATATTTAGGCAGATGAAATAATTTGTTGCAGGGTTTGCAGGTAAAAGGTAGTATTTCACCCTGGGCCTTGTATAATTAGTTTCTTAATAAATGTTTTTGAATGCTTGACAGAGCAGAGCTGGAATGAGAAACTGGACCTAGCCAGTCCCTAATCTTAGACTCTGTCTATGTAAGGAAATGGCTAGAAAGCACCAGAATCACGGGGCAATGGCATCAAGGAGGTTTGTGCCATCTTTTGTTTCATACATACAAATAAATCATAATATCCTCTCTTGAAAATATTTATGCTTCTTGGCATCAGTTGACTGAGAAAATGCAGAATAGCCATAAGCTACATTAGGTTATATTACAAAACAAATTTATATTTAATTTATTATAATGACATCTAGAGACATTTGAAAAAATGTGGCACACATGTAATAATAATCAAATATTTATATGCTTCACATATGCTAACACTTGGGTAAATGTTATTATTTATTTCAATTATATAGATGAGGAAACCGGGGCATGACAAAATGAAGAAACTACCCACATATCAGAACTGGGATTTGAACCCAAGCAGTTTGGCTCTGGGGCCCCAGCTCTTGACTACTATGCTATAGTACCTCTATGAATCACCTATACTATTTATTCAGTCCAGAGTTGGTGCTTGCTTTCCATGCTGAACCTTCTTCATTAACTCCAAAGCCCCTCAAAAACCTGTGTTTTTATGGGTAGAGAAGTATTGGTCTAGAGCCCAGGTCAAAAGATTTTCTCTTGTGCTCCTCTGGCCACCTTTCTCTACTATTCCCTCTGGGCCTGACACAGTGTCAGACACACAGAAGGCATGAAAATGTGTGTGTTATGAATGACTGAGCAAGTGCACGAGGGGACAGTATCATTGATAGGGTTTGGCTCTGTGTCCCCACCCAAATCTCATGTTGAATTGTAATCCCTACGTATTGAAGGAGGAGCCTGAAAGGAGGTGATTGAATCATGGGAGTGTACTTTCCCCTTGCTGTTCTTGTGATAGAGTTCTCACGAGATCTGGTTGTTTTGAAAGTGTGTAGCAGTTCCGCCTTAGCACTCTCTATCCTGCTCCGCCATGGTAAGATGTGCTTGCTTCTCATTCACCTTCTGCCATGATTGTAACTTTCCTGAGGCCTTCCCAGCCATGCTTTCTGTATAGCCTGTGTAACTGCGAGTCAATTAAACCTCTTTTCTTTATAAATTACCCAGTCTCAGGTAGTTGTTTATGGCAGTGTGAGAATGGACTAATACAATCATGAATGGCACATAAATAAAATCAGTCAAGTGTGCTGTCCTGGCTCTGAAATGCTGGGACTCTCCTTATTAAACATTATCAATTGCAGCTAGAAGCCATCCTGAGAATCACTGGCCCCAGACTCAGCGGAATCGATGACCTATGAGGCTCACTGGTGAAGCTCAAAGCCCCGTGCTGTTGACTGAATATTTGTGCCCCCACAAAATTTATATGGTGCTATCTCTACCCTCAATTTGATAGTATTTAAAGATGGAGCCTGTGGGAGTCATGTGATTATGTCATAAGGGTAAAGCCCTCCTGAACCGGATTAGTGCCCTTATAAAAGAGGCCACAGAGAGCTTGCTTGCTATCTTTCTGCCATGTGAGGACACAAGAAAACAGCATTCCATGACCAAGAAGAGGGTCCTCACCAGAATTCAACCATGCTGGCACCCTGATCTCAGACTGCCAGACTCTGGAACTATGAGAAATCAATTTCTATTGCTTATGGTATTATGTTATAACTACTTCAATAGACTAAGACATCTGGCTTCCTGCTTCATCCCCAGTCTTTATCTTGCCAGTTCCACTCTTCATGGCCTGTCAGAGCCCATGTTATACTTGAGCTGTGTTTAAAGACATAGGTGATTTAAGTGGCCTTTCAAGATGTTGCTAGACATATAGTCTTATTTTTCTCATTTAAGAAGAGGAGTGATATAGCCTAACAGATAATGAAAAAATGGGTGAAGTTGGAAGGGTAGTAAGATTGGTGCCTAGAGTGGCCCTGGGTCCCCTATGTCCCTTGGGTTTGATTCAGAGTTGGAAAGCATCATTTGGGCCCACCACAAGCCCACTGCAGCCAACCACTTGCAGCTACTGTTGATGCTTCTGCAAATAAATTACTTTTTTATACTTTGGTTAAAAAGAATACACATAACATCAAATATATTCTCTAATAAATTTGAAATGTACAGTACAGTATAGATAACTATATGCACATTGTTACATGGCAGATTTATAGAATTTATTTTCATCTTGCACAACCAAAACTGTATACCCATTGATCAGCAACCTCCCTTTTCTCCCTAACCCCAGCCCCTGGCAACCACCATTTTACTTTGTGTTTCTATGGGTTGACTACTTTAAATACTTCATATATGTGTATTCATGCAATATTTGCCCTTCTGTGATTGTCTTATTTCACTTAATCTAATGTGCTCAGGTTTCATTCATATTGTAGCATGATAGGACTTCTGTTTTTTAAAAAAAGGGTGAATGTTGCATTGTATGAATATAACACATTTCCTTTATTCATTCATTTGTTGAACATTTACATTATTTTCCCCTCTTGGCTATTGTAAATAATACCAAAATGAATGTGGGAGTGTTAATATCTCTCCAGTATACTGATTTTATATTCTTTGGATAAATATCCAGTAGTAGGATTGCTGAATCATGGGTAGTTCTATTTTTAGCTTTTGAGGAACCTCCATATTGTTGTTCATAGTGACTGTATCAATTTATCTTCCCACCAGCAGTGCACAGGTTTTCCCTTTGCTCTTCATCCTTGCCAATACTTGTTATTTTCTCTTTTGTTTTGTTTTGCTTTAATGGGTTTGATTTGGATTATAATTTAAAAATTTTTTTGCATATTGCATTTTTTATATACAGCAATTTTGCACATTACAGAAGTAGTGTAAGATCTTTAAAGACACCAGTGTGGAACCACACAATTTGGAGGCTTTGTTTGGCTTTGGAAGGGAATTGTGTTTGCCTTTCTGCCTTCTCAGTTTGAAGCATTTTTATTTGTTAAGAGGAAATATGTTTACTTATTTCTGATTAGAATCTGTTTCACTTCAGGGAGTTGTATACTGCTGGATACTGATCTCTCCAATGAGAGAAAGCTGGGATGAGGATTGGGAACTGCTACTGGTGCAGCCTGTGTCAGAGATCATTGCATGATAATCGGTGTTTAGCAGTCTTTTCAAAATAAGGGGTCTACTTCTATTGGTGAAAAATCAGGACATTAGTGGCTCACGAATCAGGTAACCACCAAATTATATCATAGGGGCCTAAAGAGTTAAAGCACCCCAAAAGTGATTGCTTCCATTGTTTCACATGGCAGACCAGCCAGTACTCCATTCACCAAGCATACTTAGATCTTTGTGACCTGTGAATGAGCCTCTATCACTACATGTCACAAATAAAGGCCTGGGAGATTGATTCAGCTAGCTGTCCCAAGAACACTGTCACAGGTCAGAATTGAAGTGTCTTGGCAGGGGTAGGTACCTGTCCCACAACTGCCAAGCCCATTTGTCCTAATGCTTCATCTCTAAACACACAGAATGAGTACAATCAATCTCCCTCCAAATTTCAGCAATTCCTGGTCATCCCATTTTAAAAAATTGCCTAAATGTAAGGGGACATGGGAATGCTGGTATGGTTTGGAGCTGTCATGCCACAAGACACATGGGAAGTGGGACCCTCATGCTCATCTTCAGCCCTGGAAGAAGCTGAGCAGAAGAGGCAATACAGAAAGGAACACCTTTAGGCAATTCCTAAAAGGTACAAAAGTACCCTTTCGCTGTACTTGGGTCACTATCAACTTGAAACATCTATGAAAGATATAGATGACATGGCTTTTATGGCAGGCAAGAACTCTTTTAGCTAACAGGTTAGAAAACAAAGGTATGAAAAAAGCTGCCCTGAATGTATCATTCTCCAGAGTATGTGGTCACTAGTGTTTGAAAGCTGCTTTCTCAGATTTCCATGACTGTTGGACCAGATGGTAAAAATCCAGTTTTCCAAACAGATAAAGCACTTCCATTTGGCTTGATCCATACCTGGGAAAGAAAAGTGAGGTTTCATCTGGAGTCATCTTTACTCTGCTGCTTTTGACATCTGACCAACATATTTTGCTCATCACCTTTTCCTCATGGTAGAATTTGTGAGTGCTTGAGACAAAATCTCATCCAAATCTTACTGAATCCTTTACAATTATAAAAAGGTCATAGGGCCTTTTGATGTCCTAACAACCTACAAAGCCTTTGCCAGTTCCTTTCTTCTGACTCAGAGGCAAAGGATACCACAATACTCCAGCAGATCATGGCCTCATTTCAGAACTTAGAAGTGAAGAGTATTCAAGGATTTCAACTCCAGGAGTCAGTCCATATTGCCTACTTGCCGGGCTGCCTGTGGTTTCAAGGTATAAGTTTAACTGGAAAGTGAAAGAACAAGTTCCATATGAGTTTTCCTGATGCAGACAGGAGATTCCAACAGCTGGTGTCTTGGTTTTGCATGCATGCCAGATTGGAAGTCACAGCAGGCCAGCATGAGGACCTGCTGGCGAGAGTATCCTGAGGAACATATTTGTTTTCTGTCTATATCTTTATGTGTTTCCCATGTGAAATAGGAGGAGAGAGTCACAGAATTGTTTGCAGCTGGGAAGTAGTAGCGCAATGAGACTGAAGCCTTTTTACTTCTAGGTCTAGCACTCACCACAGAAATCCTGATTCTAGAAGGCTGAGGGTGGGGAAGAAACCAATTGCATAATTTTCAAGGCAAGTGTAAAATGAAAATATGACTCCTGTTCAAAAATTGTTACAAAATTCAGGACTCCTCAGTAATTAAACCAAGTACACAGAGCCCTTGTAAGCTTCAGGCCCTGTGTGAGTGTGTAAGTTGCATGCTTACGAAGTTGGCTGTGGTTATAACAAGCTTCCAGCTTCCTGAAGGAGACACTGTGATCAAGTCCTGTCCATGTAGCTCCCCAAGTAGAGGATCTCTTATTCAGGTTTATGGACCTGGAGGAAAGGCATGGTGGGGTTTACCCCAGGCCTTAGGTTCCTAATTGACTAGCAAATTGAGCCAGTTTGTGGTCCTCACCTGAGTACACACCTATTTGGCATAGTGGGGCTTCCCAGGGTGTCCTGTGACGCACTTACTTCCTGGTGTCCACTGATTGCCTACTCATTCAAAATGCATTACATTTCTTAAAATTTTAGAAGGAAAAACAAAACACAACATGAAATAAATCAGAAGACAACTGACAAATTGGGGAAACATTATACTGTAGGCTACAAATATGTGTAGCTTACAGGGCTAATATCCCTAATATGTAAAAACTGACAAATTTTTGGACAGTGGACCCAAATCTAATAGAAAAATATGAAAAAGACATGAGCAGGCAATTCATAAGTAGGTGTAGAAACAGTCCTTAACCATATTTAAAGCTGGTTAACCTCACTAAGTTAAGTGCACTGAATATGTGTGTCCCCCTAAAATTCATAAGTTGAAATCTTAACACCTAAGGTGATGATATTAGGAAGTGGAGCATTTGGGAGGTGTTAGGTCCTGAGAGTGGAGCCATTATGAATGGGATTAGTGTTTTTATAAAAGAGGTCTGAGAGAGAGACCCTCCTTGCTCTTTCTACCATTTGAAATCACATCAAGAAGATAGTTGACTATGAATCAGGGAGCAGGCCCTCAACAGACACCAAATCTGCTGTTGCCTTGAAATTTGATTTCTCAGCCTCTAGACCTGTGAGAAATAACTATCCATCTTTATAAGCCATCTAATTTATGGCATTTTCTTATAGTAGCCTTAGAAGACTAATACTAATTTAAAATGAAAAGAAAAATTGAATTTAAATTTTAAAAAACTATCCTGAGAAATGGAAACTATTTCCAAACTGACAGATTTTGGACTTAGACAAAGACATTAAAATGGTTATTAAAACTGAATTCTGTATGTTCAAGCAGTATAGTAGAATTATGGGAGACATAAATATCACTTAGCTTGTACTTATAGAAATAAAAATTAACATTTGTGATGAGAAATACATTTGATAATATTAACAGTAAATTAGACATAGCAGAAGGAAAGGTTTGTGTACCTTGAAGACATAGCAGTAGAAGCCACCTAGAATGAAACAGAGTTCATCCATACATAAAATGGATAATACACCATGATCAAGTGAAGCTTTTCCCAGGAATGTAGGGTTGCTTAAGCATTTGAAAACCAGTCAATGTAATTTACCTTATTAACAGACTAAAAAAGAAAACAATACATGCAGAATGAACATTTAACAAAATCCAACAATCGTTCCTTATAGAAACTCTTAGTAAAGTAGGAATTGAAGGGAAAGGTCTCAGCAAAAATACAAAATAAAGCCTGGACACTACAGGTGAATTAAAAAAGGTTTTGGCAAAAAAAGTCTCCCACAAGTGGCATACATAATATATTCCATACCAGAAACTATTTTTTAAAAAACTCCCTCCTTAATTGAACAAATTTTCAGTAATATAAGGAAAATAACAATAATGCTTCAAATATATACATTTTTAAAAACTTATTTTATTTGACTTTTATTTATAATTATGGCAGTAAAAATATTTTAAGGCAACCAAAACATCTGCAAAGGGTACAATGTAAGTAACCACAACTAATATAATGCTGTATTTTCTTGCTTTGTTCTACAGTCTTAAAATAAGTAACTGACAATTAAAGAATAATAAATTCCACTTTATTTTTATTTTTTTATTTTTGAAAAATGAAGACATTTTTCAAAATAAGTATAAAATATTTTATGCTCGAATACAGGAAAATTTTGGACTTCTCAAGCAAAACTTTGCACCTTAGAGTTCATACTGTTTTGCTGATTTAAACATAAATAAAAACAAGTTAATGCAGTAAACCTTTACAACCTTTGTGCTATCATTGTTTGTTTATAACCAACATAAGATATATGTATTCCACACATCAACACAGGAATTGAAGACTGGGATTGCACTGAAAGTGACCTAAAGCAATTTCAAACTATTAGAAATTTGCTACAAAAAGGAGCAATGGTAACTGTCAGCCAGGGTTAGGGGCCAACCTGTATAACAGGGAGCTCTCCAAATTAACTCCCTTGAAGAATACACCAGTTTTTAAGGGATAAGTGCTAAGAATGTGGTAACATGAAATAATTTCATTCATATATATACACAAACAAACACACATACACATACGCATATACATACAACATAAATCACACCAAACTTCTAGAACTTAGACCAACAAAAGACTTTGTGGGGAGTGGAGAGTATTTCATCATTGACATCTGACATTATTCAAAAATTTTGGAGTATGAAGGTGATAATTAAAAACAGGAATAACTTTTTGGGGGTTTATGTTTATAGAAACAAAACAAAACAAAACAAAAACCTCTGCAGATAATGCTTTACTTTTTTGCCTGCGTGGAATGCAGACCACTACCCCCAACTGCTACTCCCTTGTTCATCCACTACTCTGCCCCGTTTCTTAGGAAGAAAGTTGCATAATCAGTGTTGTGTATGAGATCTCCAGAAACACCACTATTTTAATTCTTTGGACTAACTTTTAGAAGAGTAAGACGTTTGGGGTTTTTTGAAGGCTTTTAGGTGCTTACATCATAGGGTAGAGTGCAACAAGCACCATTATCAGGTAGGTGGCCTGCAGTTGATTTTGTTGTCTGCCTTTTTTCAGGGAGTGTCATTGTCACCCCACACATCACATCTCATCTGGGTCTGCCCCCCAACCCCACAGGCAAAGATACCAAGTTCTTTTCTACCTTACCCATTGGTGAAAGTGTTCAGTACGCAATTTGTCTTCAGTGTTCAGGACTTACCTAATCATTATCCTCCATGTCTGGTTAACTGCGGACCTGTCGGTCTGACCCCAACCCCACAGAATCCACTTCCCTCCCTTCCCACACACCACCTCTTCCCTCCTTCCGCCCTCTCCACCATCCTAGAACATGCAGACACACAAATCATTTTACAAACGGTTTATTTTATTTTCATACACCATGGGGTGTAGAATGTACTCTAGACCCTGTTGGCTATTTCTCTGGGGTCAGACCTCTGGAGACTTTTCAGATAGATCTGAGGTCTCTGGCCTTGTCCTGAAATTACTAACTGTCCAGGGAGATACTGCAGATGGTGGAGGTCTCCTCACATTTTTGGTCCTGCTGTGGCTCATTTTAACTGAGCTCCTCATTCAGCTGGTCACAGTGGTCAGATAGTGTTGACCTGCTCTCTTTCTCACATTTTCTTAAAAAGGTGGTCTTTTAGGGAGTGGCCTTTTTCTTGGAACTCCCTCAAAGTGTTCCTTTTTCCTTCAGGTAGTCTTGGGAACCTGGAAGAACAACAGGGAGATCACAGAAGGACATCTGTGTCAAGGAAGTGGATGGAGGAGGGGTAGAAATAGGGGCTTCATGAGAAGTGGTACAGTCTGGGGTGGGGGTTGTGTCAGGCAAGAACAGGGTAGGAGTGTTGAGAGGGAGGAGTCAAGGGGAAGACGAGGAGGAGCTTGGGTGGGTTTCTTACCTTGATAGGACTTTTGGGCTTTGGTTGAGAAGGGGCCACCCTCTTCCTTGGCTCTTTGGTGTCAGCAGGTGGTTGTTCCACAACTGGGCTGGAAGCTCATGGTGTCATAGTCATCTTTACCATGTCAGTGACTCTCAATGGTCTACCTCAGCCCACCTGCTCTTCCTATATATACCCCTCCCAGGACAGTGATGAGTCTCACCCCTGAGCTTTGATTGGTCAGTAAGCCACCACCCAGCCAAGCCAATGGTAGTCCTGGGTTTTCAGGGGAGAGAGGTTTAGAGATCAAATGTACTATCCTGACAGCTTATTACAGGAAGGGGTAGTGTGGAAGGGGTAGTGTGAAGGAAGTCATAATGTTCTAGTTGGAGAAAGGGAGCACTTCTTTCGCACCCCCAAAAGAGCTTCCAGACTTACGTGTCACCGTCCTTATCTTCCAATGTTATTTCTGGTGGACCACATAGCAAGGAGAGGATGTCTCTTCCAAGCCTTTCTCCACAGTCACCCCATTCAGTGTTACATTCTGTTTTCTACCATTCTTCACCATTACCTAGTTTTTGTACGTCTTACTTACAATCCACCCATGGTGATGTGGCCATATTTAAGTGTTTGTGGAGACATAAATCATCCACTTTCTTACTAAAAATTTATCTTATGCATATGGAAGACTTCTCACTTCGTGGCTACTACCAGAAAACTTTTCCATCCCATCTCCTTTTCCCAGCATCCATGCAACTCTCCTCAGTTTTTCATAATCCATTCTAAAATCACTGCCCTTAGTCTGTGTTCAGTAAACAGACTTGCTTCACTGGGTATCCTTATCTCATCACAAACCTTGGGGTCATGGTCATCTCAGCAGATGTAGTACTGGACCTGGGTTTCAACAGTATAGGAGAGATGAGGCAGATATTAATATGCTAGAAGTTATGTTGGAAGACTGCATGCAGAAAACTCCCACCTAAGACTGATGAGTATTCCCATGGAGGAGTTTGCCTTAGCATAGGTGTGTGACCTTTAGGTGCAAAGGTCTTCTCAAAATGTGTCCTCACAAGCCGGATGCTTTTCTCGCCTTATTTTATTGCTGTCACTGTTAGCATCCTACCTTCCTGGGATCTTGCCTCACAGTTGATACACTGGTGGAATTCATTTTTATGAATAGCTCTAACAAGCTTCCAGTTTCTTGGATGGGGCACTGTGTGATTAATTTATTTCCATGTAGCTCCCTGGTTAGAGGGTATCCAACTCAAATTTTTGGCCCTAAAGGAAAGGGAAAAGAGATTGTGAAGTTATCCGTAGGTCTTATATTTCTGGTCAACTAGTGGATTCAGCCTGCCTGAAGTCCCCTGAGCACACAACCTTGGGGTTAGTGGGGCTTCCCATGATTTCCTATGCAGCACTTCCTTTCTGGTGTCTGCTGGTTGTATACTCACCCAAGATGCATCACACTGCTTAAAATTTTAAAAAGCAGAACAAAACCACCATAAAAAATTCAAAAGGCAACTGAAAAACTGGAGAAAATTTATAACCTAGATAATTAATATCACTAACATGTAAAAACTTTAAAAATTGTTGAAACAAAATACTGTAAACCGACAGAAAAATGTGAACAAAGACATGAGCAGACAATTTGCAAAAGAGATATAGAACCAGTCTTAACCATATTAAAAGATGGTTAACCTCACTAAGTTAAGAAAAATCAAATGAAAATTACCTTGAGAAATCAAATCTGACCCAGAACTAGCACAGATTTCAGAATTATCAGATGGGGCATTAAAATACTTGTAATAACTGTATTTCATATATCCAAAAATTAGGTAGAGACATAGAAATCATAGACTCCAATTGATCTTATGGAGATGAAAACTATAGTGTCTGAGGTGACAAACACAGTGGTTGGAATTAACAGCAGATTAGGCATGGCAGAAGGAGAAATTTGTGTTCTTGATGACATATAGAAAATACCTAGAATGAAGTACAGAGTCCATCAATACATAAAAAATCAATGCACCATGAGCAAGTGAGACCAGAAGGGTTGGTTAAACATTTGAAAATCAATGTAATTCATATTATTAAAAAACTAAAAATGAAAATCTATGTGTACATCTCAATAAATGCAGAGGAATAATTTGATAAGCTGCAATACGTATTCTTTACTTTAAAAATACTCTCATCAAATTAGAGATAGAAGGAAAATTTCCTCAAACTGATGAAGAGCATCTATAAAAACCCAGCAGATAACATCATACTTTATGGTAGAAGACTGAATGTTTTACTTCTAATGTAAGATCAAGAAAAAGATGTTGACTTCCATTTTACTGAAGTTCAGACCATGAAATCAGACTGTAAAAGGATATCAGAAGCATCAAGTTTGGAAAAGAACTAAAACTGTTTTTATTTGCAGATGGCTTGATCATTCATGTAGAATATCCAATGAAATCTACAAAAAACTACTAAAACTATTAAATGATTTTAGCAAGGTTGCAAGATAAAAGTCAATATATAAATTCATTTTTAATATACTAGGACAAATAATCAAAATATTTTTAAAAAGTAAAGTCATTTCCACTAGCATTAAAGTATGAAATACTTAGGGATAAATCTCACAAAATACGTGGGAGACAACAACATAAAAAAATAGACAACAGATTTGTACAGTCAATTCATTGAAAAAGATATAGGAATGTAAGTAAGCACTACACACCTGCATAGATGGCTATGATGAAGAAACAGAAAGCATCAAGTGTGACAAGGACATTGAGAAATTGAAACTTTCATACGTTGCTGGTGGGAAAGTAAAATGGTGCAATCTCTGTGGAAAATATTTTGGAGTTTCCTTAGGAAGTTAACATAGGGATATTGTATGATCCAGAAATTCCACTCCTAGGCGTCTACCAAAGAAAATTGAAAACATATGTGTACACGAAGAGTTGAACACAAATGTTCATAGCAGCATTATTTCTAATAACCAAAAAGTAAAAGCAACCCAAAGGCCCATCAACTGAATAAACAAAACTTGGTATATCCATACAATAAAATATTATCTGGCCATGAAAGGACTGGAGTTTTGATGCATGCTACAACATGCTACAGTTCTGAAATAATTATGTTGATTTAAAGAGACGGACACAAAAAGCTATATATTGCATGAATACACTCAAATGAAATATCCATACTAGGCAATTCTATAGAGACAGAAAATACATTCGTGGATGCCAGGGCCCGGGACAGGGGGAGGTGGAAGGAAGGTGACTGTTAACCAGTAGTCTTACTGTGCTTCTTTATAAGGTAATGAAAGTATTCTAGAATTAGGCAGTGATGATGGTTTCAAAAGCTATGCATATACTAAAAACCACTAAATTGTACACTTTAAATGATGAATTTTCTTCCAATTCACCAACATAGAATTCTATGTTCAGGTACCAGTACCATGCTGTTTTGGTTACTGTAGCCTTGTAGTATAGTTTGAAGTCAGGTAGCGTGATGCCTCCAGCTTTGTTCTTTTGACTTAGCAGAGTCCTCAGAAATAATACCACACATCTACAGCCATCTGATCTTTGACAAACCTGAGAGAAACAAGAAATGGGGAAAGGATTCCCTATTTAATAAATGGTGCTGGGAAAATTGGCTAGCCATAAGTAGAAAGCTGAAACTGGATCC